>NC_067399.1:404577516-405177516 GCF_016432865.1 Antechinus flavipes
AGTTCCTGTCTATTAGGAAGCATTATACTTTCTAATAAGGAGAAACAAGATGTGTAGAGGGATGGTAGTTGAGGGGTGATATTTTGGTTTGGAAAGTCTTGCAGATGGTGAGTGGGACCAAGAGAAATAAACTGTCATATTGTTTTTCCTGATAACAATGGCAATAATGATTTGAATATCATTTCAGACTAGAATTTGGGAGATGAAGAGAGAGGGGAGAGGACTGTAGGAGTTTGTAATCTTCATGGTTAGGCAGTTGCTGAGAAAATGACCAGGGAGTAAAGTGAATCTCATTTTATAATAATAATAATAGCTAATACACACACATGTACACACACACACACACATATATATATAATATTTATATATGCATATCTATATTGTACATGCATATATGTGCTAATATTTATTATATGCCAGACACTGTTAAGCACTTTACAAATATCTCATTTGATATCACAATAACCCTGAGAGGTAGATGCTATTAGAATCCTCATTTTGCTGTTGAATCTAAAGTAAGCTTTGGCTAAGAGACTTATCCCAAGTCACATAGTGAGTGTCTTGAGTGTCTTGAGATCAGCACTCTAGCACTTGTATCATCTAGCTGCCTCTTCTCTGAGTCTCTGCCTTTTTCTCTCTCTCTGCTTGTCTCTTTCTCTGTTTCTGTTTCTCTCTCCCTGTCTCTCCTTTCTTTCTCTGTCTCTGTTTCTGTTTCTCTCACTCTGTCTCTCCTTTCTTTCTCTGTCTCTGTTTCTGTTTCTCTCTCTGTGTCTCTCCTTTCTTTCTCTGTCTCTGTTTCTGTTTCTCTCTCTCTCTGTCTCTCCTTTCTTTCTCTGTCTCTGTATTCTCTATGTGTCTTTACCTCTCTTTGTCCCTCAGCCTCAGAGCCCCTAGGCTCTGTCTCTCCCAGGGATCCACACAGGTTAAATGAAAGATAGTTACAGGTCTGAAGAACTAGATGGAATGGCAGACCTCTCTGCTCTTGGGAGTTTAGCTAGGAAACATATAGGGTAAATGATTCATGAAATGTACTCCCAGATTTCCTTGACCACCAAACTAAGAATGGGGTTTTAGTTTTTATATAATCTTTGATTTCATATTTTATTCTCCCATACATATAAAACTAAATTTTAACATTCATTAAAAAAATTGAATTCCTAATGCCCTTCTTCTCTTTCCCCTTGTCTCCCTTTCTCCTCCCCCTGCCATGAAAAAACAAGCAATTTAATATATTATATTTGTACAGTCACAGAAAACACATTTCCATGTATATTCTTTGAAATATACAGCATCCTTAGAACTGCTTTCCACCAACCTCCTCTTTCTCCTTCCCCTTCACAGCATTCACAGTCATAATCAACAAAACTATGGGGAAGGGATGCTTTAGATTTTGGAGTCAAGCTTCACAACAAAAAGGCATTATTGCAAATTAGATTAGAAAGCTCTTGGGGGATGGAGTTGAGGGAGACTTCCATCTCTATAAATGGAGGGATCTGGAAAAGGTGAGAAGAGAAGATACTTTCAATGGTTTGGCTTTTGTCGTTGCTTGTTCTTACTATTGGTGCTGCTCTTTAGATGCTGGTACCTTGTCTGCTCTTAATGGATGTCTAGTGTCACTTGAATTGTCTCTGTTGTCTCTCTTTGTCTTTCCCTCAGGATTCGAACTGAAGATCAAATTGTTAACATTTGTTGGATTGTGGAAAGAGCAAAGGAATTCCAGAAAAAAAATTCTACTTCTACTTCATTGCCTACATTAAAGCCTTTGACTATGGGACTCACAACAAAATGTGACAATACCTCAAAGAGATAGGAGTGCCAGATCAGCTTACTTGTCTCCTGAGGAACCTGTATGGGGGGCCAAGAAGCAACAGTAAGAACTGAACATGGAACAACCAACTGGTTCAAAATTGGGAAGCGAATATGACAAGACAGTATATTGTCACATTATTTATTTAAGGTGTATTCAAAGTACATCATGCAAAATGTCACATTTGATGAATTGGAAGTTGGAATTAAGGTTGCCAGGAGAAATATCAATAATCTCAGAGACACAGACAAAACTACTAGAAAGTGAAGAAGAATTAATAAACCTCTTCATGAAGATGAAAGAGAAGAGTGTAAAAAAAGCTGGATTGACACTTAACATTAAAAAAACTCAAAACAAACCTTAAGATCATAGCAACTGGTTGCATCACTTCCTAACACATAGAGAGAGAATAAATGGAAGAAGTGTCAGATTTTATATTCTTAGGCTCAAAGATCACTACAGATAGAGACTGTTGCCATGAAATTAAAAGATGCTTGCTCCTTGGAAGGAAAGCCTTGGCAAATCTGGACAGCATACTAAAAAATAAAGGCATCATCTTTCTGACAAAAGTCTGTAGAGTCAAAACTATGTTTTTTCCCCAGTAATAATTTATGACTGTGAGAATTAGATTATAAGAAAATCTGAGAATCATAGAATCTATGCTTTTGAATTGTGGTATTGAAGAAGGCTTTTCAGAGTCCTTTGAGATGGCAAGAATATCAAATCAGATAATATTCAAAGAAATTTATTCAGACTATTCATTGGAAGGACAAATACTGAATTTATAGTTTAAATACTTTAATCATATAGTGAGAAGACAGGACTCAATGGAAAAGAACTTGATATTGGGAAAGACTGAATTTAAAAGAGAAGAGGAATGCCACAGAATGAGATGGAGAGATAGCATCATGGAAGCAATGAACACGAACTTAGACTTTTGGAAATAATGAAGGCTAGAAAGGTTTGGCATGCTATGGGATCATAAAGAATTGGATATGACTGAATGACTGAATAACAATAGCTGAGTCCTTAAACTTCATGTGGATTCAGGGTCTCATGTTCACTTCTTCCCATACTTCACTTATCACTAACTCCTTCCACCCAAGGAACTATCTCATTATTCCCATGAAACTTGAGGGAAGGGCTGCAGAAGAAATATAGAATAACACACTTTCACATTGTTATTTTTTTTTTTTGTTTAATAAAGAATTGGGCTAAACCTCAAAGCATGGTAGCCAATGTATATGTAACAAGAATGTCTCTGACAGGTAGCATGAAGGTATTGTTATATAGCTTGAAGGAAGATAAAAGAGACATTGCTAGTGTCTTTCCCTCTCCCCTCCACTTTTTCAAGGGAGACTTGAATTTCTTACAGGAAAGGAAGCAGGAATTTGGGGCCAAAAAGTTGACTACTGTGCTTTCTTCAGAGAAAGGGGTTTGGGGCTAGAATTATATCTAGCTGTTCCCTTAAATATTGTTAATATAGGGGATGTGATTTTCAGTTTAGGGCTGAACTTCTGGTCATTCTTCATTAATGGGGAAAAGAGGAACTGAAGGTTTTATATATAAAGCTTGACTTCCTTCCCACCAAATGTAATTTTGAAATGACCATACTTACCAAGAAGCAAAGAAATCCATTTACCCAAATAGACAGATAAAAAGGAATCAGAAAGTATATATAGGAGAATATATACCATACAATACAGAGTGAATGAATGCTCCTAGTGAGAGTAAGATGATTTGGCTTAACCGAGAGAGTTACAGATCTTACCCAAGGGGAAATTCTCCAAAGTTTCTAGTGTAACAAGCTGAGAATAGGGATATGAAAGAGACTGCCATATCCTCTAATATTGGATGCTTCCCATTGTTTTATTCTTCCTTCAACAGCCTGAAGTGAGGTTAGTATTGTCCATCTTTTCTCTTGAAGCTGGACAAACCTGTCATTTAGGCCCTCTGGGGCTGGCATTGATCTCTACCACTGAGGAGAAAGTCTCAAACCAATGGACTTTGGGATTCAAGTTACATATAGTTTTAAGGAAGATATAATTAACTATTAGCACCTTACATTTAGATTTTTGCTGTTGTTCAGTCATTTCAGTCATGTCTGACTGTCAGGGTTTTTTCAGCAAAGATACTGAAGTGGTTTGCTATTTCTTTCTCCATCTTATTTTACAGATGAGGAAACTGAGGAAGACAGGGTTAAGTGACTGCCCAGGGTTAAGTGACTTGTCCAGGGTCACTCAGCTAGTCTCTGAGGCTGGATTTGAACTCAGGTCTTCCTGACTCCAGACCCCAAATTCAATTTATTTTATCACCTCACTTCTCTGCATATTTAGATATTTTTTCATTAACTTTTTACTTAGTCATGTATTTGCCTACTTTGGTTTTCACTTACTTGCTCTAGAATTATCTTGGAGTCAAGCAACCCTTCTTAGAATTTATACATGGCTTTGATTCTGTCTCCAAAGTTTAAGGTAAAAGCCTGAATTTTAGTGTAAAAAAAACCTGTTAACTCTTCTCTAGCCTTTCATGATCTTTTATTTAGTAGGAGAAAGCTTTTGCTTCCTGATATACTGATCCAAAGAAGTAATGTATTTTCTACTTTCAATTCCCTAGCTTTTAGCCCTTCCTTCCTCTGTCTATTCCTCCCTCCCTTCTTCTCTCTATCTCTCTCTCACTTCCTTCTCTCTCTCTCTCTCTCTCTCTCTCTCTCTCTCCTCTCTCTCTCTCTCTCTCTCTCTCTCTCTCTCTCTCTCTCTCTCTCTCTTTCTCTCTCTCTCCTCTCTGCCTCTCTGTCTCTGTCTCTCAGTTTCTCTCTTTCTTTGTCTTTCTCTCTCTGACTCTTTTTCTCTCTGTCTCTGTCTGTCTCTATCTCAATCAGTCTTTCTATTTCTCTCTCTCTGTCTGTCTCTGTTTCTATCCCTCATAGTACATAAGAAAAAGTAGAAAAGAAGTGAAATTCACAATCATGTTAGGTATCTATATATCTGTAGCATGTCTTTTCATGATGGCCTTTTTAAAATTGGTGTTTTCTGAGTCAATTGGCTTTAAAGTCATTCTGATTTTTCCTTTTAGATGTTTATTGATTGATTCTCTAGCAATTTTCTAAAAGATGAGATTATATATACCTATGTTCTTTCAAAAAGACAGAATTCTATTAAAGCAATTTGTTAGAAAAATTATATAATATAATGGAAAGAATTTTAGAAAAACCAGAACCTAGTCCTAGCTCCATTATCTGCGTGTATACTCTTAACTTTGTCCCAGGCTCCCAAGCTCTCTGAGCCTGTTTCCTCATTTATAAAATGAGGGTAATATCTGCCCACTCTGCCTCATAGGGGATAATGTAAAAATAAAATAAAGTCATAAACATGAAAGTGCAAATGTAAAATGACTAATTTACTAAAAAAAAAAAAAACCCACAGTCTATGCAAAGTAATTTAAAAAGCTTTGATTTGAAATTTCTCTTTAAAATCAAAGAAAATTTTATATCAACCAACATAATCCAATGTATCTTTTCTGCTCCCTCTTATGTCCCTTATAACAAAGAATGAAAAAAAAGGAGAAAAACAGTTCAGCAAAACTAATTGTCATATGGAAAAAATCTAGTCTTGTGTGTAATGTTCCACATACATAGTCCTACATTATTACACACATATATAACAGCTTTGCTACATCTTTGCTACAAAGAAGCAAAAGGAGGATAAACCATTATTTTTATAAAAGCATATTTAAATACAATTTAACACAATGAAAAAATTAGCTCATATATAGTTTATTTGGTTATAAATACAGTACATACCCAGATTTTTAGAAAAATATATGTAAATGTAGTTCAACATCCAGCCATGTAAAGATTAAAGAGAGCAGAAACATTTTCCAATTTAGGGTTACACTATCCTCTTTACACATTGGGATGCTGACATCTTAGTTTAGGGAGAATGATTATTGCCACAAATGAATACATTGGTGTGAATACTAACTCACAATGAAATTTCTTTAAAAGAAAAAAAAAAACAACATAATAATTTGTTGGTGATACTGATTATTTATTTTATGCAAAACAGATTTGAGAAAAAATGACTATATTTAGATCAATATAGTATATTTTTAAAGTCATAAGTTGATTTTAGTTTTTTCTTAACTGATTATAATGCAGGAACTTAGAATAAGCTAATGGTTCTCTTATAGAGGAAAGAATGCACAATTTTTTGCTCTGGAAGAGGTCCACTATTCATTGTGAATGACTGCACTCGATTCTAGCCAAGATGCCAATGAGGTATACTGTGCAGACAAAGAATTAAGCTGCTCGCTGATTTGCTGTTCAGAACAAGGAAGGAAGAACACATGGTAACCTTGGAGAAATGGAGCCATTGGTGTTCTTGAATGTGACCTTGTGCTTAGCTTGACTTCTCTCTGCATCCGTTTTCTCTGTGGTAGATGGCAAATCCTTCACTGAAAAGCAGATGTTGCCTCCACACCCAGGTTTAAACTAGGCAGGATCAAATCAACAAATACTTAGGGAGCTCCTGTTGTATATAGGGCACTTAACTAAGTGCTGTAGAGAATACAAAAATTCTCAAACTTCAAAAGAGTCTGCCCTTCAGAACTTTATCAAATGCATTGGTTTGGTGCAGAGAGCTATGGGCTTTGGGTCAGAAGACTTCTGTCAATCTGGATCTCTGCTATTACATTTATGACCATTTTTCAAATGGGAAAAACAATATTTGCATTCTTTCTAATGTGAAAAATACAAATTATTAACCTTAAAGTACTATAAAAATGTATGATATTTATTAGATTCTAAGTTTTCTGAGAGGTAGGACTGCATTATTTTTATCTTAGTATGTCCAGTGCCTATACATGTACATATTTATGTATATGTGTATTTATATATATATATATATATGTACACACACATATATGTATATATATATATACATGCATATGGAAGGAGGGATAGAATTTGGAGTTCAAAACTAAAAAAATGTAAAAAATGTTTTAACATGTAATTATATATGGTACACACACATATATATTTACATACGTATATTTTGAAAGAAGATTTAAAAAATCATAGAAATTTTTCTAGGACAAGTTAGAAATTGTGTCATATATAGGTTCACTCAGGTTGTCTTGCTCTCAAGGTTGACTGTCCATTATGCTATTCTGCTTCTCAGACTAAATGTACTAAATATTTAGTAAATGTTTATAGAATCAAGGAAATAAAAATGTTAAATTGAAATCTGCTTCCTTGAGACCCAATGGTCCTAGTTCTGCTTTTTAGAGTACCTAAGAATGAATGTGATTCCTTTTTCCCAATATGGCCCTTCAGTCATTTGAAGATAGCTATCAGGTCTCTACTAAATCTTGACTTTTCTAGGCTAAGCTAACCTATTTTCTTCCTTTTCTCATGTGATGTTTTCCTACACTTTTTATTTGTGAGGTTGCCTTCTCTGGATATCTTCAAGTTTGTTACCTGGTTTTTACAAATGAATGTCTTACTGAAAAAAATAATTGCTAGGCGAACTATAATTTTGGTTTGATAATAACTTAAATATTGTTATTCTTGAATCAATAGCTAGTCTTGATTATGCCGATTCTTTAATTCTCAATGCCCAATTATTCTCCTCATGGTATATATCCTATTAGTCAGCAGGGCCAAAAGAGTGTTTACCATGTGGCCTATTCCAGACATAGCCTGGAAGGTGTAAGCTATCTCTCCTATCCCATCTCCTTCTACTTTTAGATTCTGATTTATTTCATTTAAAAAATACAGTCTACTTTCTCCTCCTATTCTTTCCCTTTTCCTCAATCTACCTTGTATCAGGTTTGAGTATTATCCTAAACCAATGTCCTCCTTTGGTTCATATCTCTATATATTTTTTTCCTTTCAAAGAGATTTCATTTTAAGGGTAATCTCTATATTTGGAGGAAAGAAAAAAATCATATGAATAAATAAGGCTCTTTTCATTTTAATCAATAAAAAAATTCGCTATTTTTTTCTTTTTGGGGAATTTATAGCTCTTTCGTTTGGTACTTGGTTATGAATATATACATTTAGCTCAGTGATGACTTTAAACCTGACTTTCAGGAAATATAGATGCTGGGGAGTACCTCAGATTGGTCCTCTTGGAGTTGCTCAGGGATTGGGCTTTACAAAGAAGGGAAAGAGAAAGAAAAACAAAGGAGGTATCCCTAACTACCTGAGTTTTTGCAAATGGAAAGGTGGTGCCTTCACGTAGTTCACTTTTTAAGTATGAAATATGTCAGCCTCTCCAACAGCTTCATGCTTCAATTTACACTTCTCTTTCCACCCTGCTGTGAAGGCATACTGTGACTTCACAAGACACCTTTATTTTTTCACATTGAAATGTGAGGAAAAGAGAAGGGCTGTCTTTGTTCTTGAACATTCCTTTCACACTCCTCCCCGGGTGGTCCCTCCTCATGCTTCCCAAATGGCTTCCAACCCATTACATGCTGCATGCTCACAGCCAGGCCACATATAAGCAGCTTGTCTCAAAGTTTTCACCAGCCTGTGGATTGTAGGCTTCTAAGTAGAGATTGCCCAAGAAGCCACTGGGTGAAGTTCTGACGTTCCACCCCATAGGCAAGCTGCACTACAACAAACCTTCAGAATTACACTGGACAGAGGTCATAGAGAAGAAATGAGAGGGGCTGGGCTGTCTTTGGCTTGAATTAGAAGCTTTGAATTTCCTGCAGGGTTAAACAACCGGAAGACCTGGGTAATCTCCACTTACCACAGAGAATCTTGCAAGAAGAAATGGCTTTCTATTGGATCCAGGGAGAATTTAATTAGACATGAAGAAGAATTTCTTCATTACCTAGGTTAATTAAGCAGGTAGCCATATGCCTCAGGTACTTAGGGATTCACCTGGCTCAAGCCAAGACTGGACTAGGTTTCTTGAAGGGTCTAGCATAAGAATCTATGAATTTTAGCACTGGAAAAGGGTTGAAAGATTGTAGACCAATTCTGCTCCATTATTAGATAACGAAATTGAACCCCAGAGAAGTTAGGCAACTTTTTTGGGCCATATGAACAGACAGGAGGCAGAGATAGGGTTAGAACTGAATCTTCTATCAAAAATAGTCAATGTATCAAAAATGAAAGATTCCCCTGGAAGAGAACCCATGACTTGGTAACAGGTTTGTGGCTTGTGTAAAATTAGGATATCTACCTATACGTCTATTTTTATCTCTAGATAATTACTATTTATGTATATCTCTATCTGTTTTATGTCCTAAAAATAGCAAATATACTGTCTACATGTATATATTTATAGATAGATGTTTCTGTGTATATATGTATATAGATATATAACTGCCATAATGATAGTACTTCAAGGTTTTTTTAAGTGCTTTACACATATTATTTAATTTGATCCTCACTACAACCCTGACAAGTAGGTAGAAATTACACAAAGATCCAGGTATCCTCAGTCTTACTGTTTTTTCTTTCTTGTATGTCAGGGTTAGAGAAAGTAAGTAGCCAGCAGGTGGTGCCAGAGACAGTAGGTAATTACAGCAAATATTAGTAAGTCATTCTCATCTTTCAGGTTATATCAAACCCTGGTTGTTTGCTTGAATTTTAGACTCCATTAAGGAATGTATCAAACAGGCCAAGAGAAATCATGGTATATTTTCCTTTCATGATGATGGGAAAATAGATTCAGATTGGCTGGAAAGCAAACCCCATTTAAAAAACCAGCAGAAGATCAATGAATAGTAACGTTGAAAGGGCTATGTAAAACATAGAGTGTTAGAATAGGGAAAGTAGAGTAGCAGAAAAATAGAACATAGATTCTTAGAAAATAGAATGCAGTGTTAGAATATACAATATAGGGGAGTTGAGCCAGATGAGACCTTTAGAAATCATCTAATCTAACTTGCTTATTTCAGAGGAGAAGAAACTGAGGCCCTAAAGATAGCTATATTTTCCTGAAGGTGAAGCATTTTAGGTACTACAAATGTAACTGCATAAATGATTTACCCTGGTTTCAAAAAATGGATCCCCTTGTACCCAAAAACAGAAACAAAAGCTTCTTAGACAATAAATGTTATAGGTTGGGTCAGGGGTCCTCAAACTAAGGCCCACGGGCCAGATGCGACAGCTGAGGATGATTATCCCTCTCACTCAAGGCTATGAAGTTTCTTTATTTAAAGGCCCACAAAATAAAGTTTTTGTTTTTACTATAAGCCGGCACTCCAACAGTCTGAGGGACAGTGAACTGGCCCCCTATTTAAAAAGTTTGAGGAAAGGTGGTTTTCTGAATGGAAGGTTGGAACTATAGTCAGGAGGACTCGAATTCAAATTCAACCTCTGACACTTGCAAGTTTTATGACTCTAGGCAACTTCCTTAATTTTTTTCAGCCTCAGTTTCCCTCAACTGTAAAATGGGAATAATAATAGTAATTACCTTAGAGAGTTGCTGTAAGATTAAAATGAAATAATATTTCACTATTAGACCTTATTAATTATATTTCATTATTATAGACCTTTAAAGTGCTTATATGGGCTAGTTGCTCTTGCTACTTCTACTACTACTGCTGTTGATACTACTGCTGCTGCTTGCTACTGTTACAACTGTATAAGTTTGATTTGGGAAAGGGAGAAAAGAAGGAAAGCTTCCTGGAGAAACCTTCAACTGGGTCTTGAAAAATAGGTAGAATTTGAATTAAGTGGAAAAGATAGAAAAGAACATACAATGTTGAGTGAGCAGGAGAGAGGAGCAAAAAAACATTAGGTAAAGGGTCCTAGGAAGGAATGACTATAGTGTTCATGGAGGATGGCACTGAACAATCTTAGCTGGAGGGATAAGTCTGTATGAGGGAGTAAGATCCTTCTAGTTAAACTAGGGCCTTAAAAAGGTGTGCTCACCCTGAGACTCCTGGGAGAAATCTAAGCTCTCCATGTTATTTGGGATCACTGGGTTTATGAAGACTATCTAGACTCTTATGGGACCTAGAACTGTTGCTGACCAAGAACACTTTCTGATAGAGCAAGTATTTTCTATAATGTAATGACTGCTGCAAAACTATTTGTTCACATCATATTCTTAAAATTGTCAATTTTTCAAAAGGTCTGTGATTTCATTTCTGTGGATGCTTCTGGCACCAGTGCAGATTGCAACTTTTCTGCTCTGTGGCAGAGGGGTTGGTGACTTTGTGTTACCAACATTCATCACCCAGATGCCAATCTTCGGTGTTATGAAACTCTCTGAACTTATAACCAGACTGGCTCTTGGAGAATGAACCTACAGCCTGTCTCCAGATCTACACTTGAAATCTTTGTAGTTTGGTAGGACCTACCAGGGACAGTGTTGGATTGGCAAAGCCTTCAAGAGCCTAGGGTCCCCTTTATGTCACAATGACAAATCAGAGGAAGAATTTAGTGGAGCATAATTTTTAATAAGATGAGCTTCTACAATCCACCAGGAGCCCTGGAGACATGTCTCATTATAAAGTTTCTGGTCCAAGACCTTCTTGGCATTCAAAGAATCACCTACAGGCATCAATCGCAAATACAAAGGAATTTGTCCCAAGGGACTCTTGCAAGAACTGCTGGCTTCAGATCTGACAGGCTTCCCTTTCTATTGAGTGCCTGCACAGCTGCTTGAAAGTATTATCAGTGATTCCAAGACCGGTGACACACTTTTCAAGGTATCAAAAAAAATATATTGTATGTAAACAAATGAGAAAAAAAGGGAAAAGAGCCACCAATTAGAGAGAAGGTTTAGGTTCTTCTTCTCTTTCCTCTGCTCCTCTTTTTCTTCCTTTCTCTCTTCTTACCTTTTTCTTTTCCTTTTCCCTATTTTATTTCTGCTCCCATTTGTTCCCTTTCTTCCTCCCTCTCTCTGCACTCTTCCCCCCAATATAAATAGTTGCATCACTATAGATAGTGTAAGTTTGTTAGTACTTAGCTCTTGTTTGGGTAGATATTTTGGGGGACAATAAACTGCAAATTTAACATTATGATCTACTTTAGCAACTTACTTTGATGATGTATTATGATTTTATGATCTTAGAACGGAAAAGTGCTACCTATTTCTCACCCCACCCCCTTATTATTATATTGATGAAGAAGCTGAGACCCAGAGAGGTGAAATTGTTTGTTTAAGATCACCCGGGGAAACAAATGAACTAGAATTCAAATGAATGTCCCTAATAATGAATCCATTGCCCTTTCCATTATACCCAAGTTATTCTGTTTATTTCCAACTTATGGACATGATCTAATTCAATTTACTGAAATGGTTTAAAAATTGGCTTCACTGAATATAGACCATTTATGGAGTAAGATTTCTTTTAAGGAAATGAATCTATATTTATATCTATTTTGTGTGCTTCTAATAATTATAATAACTATTCTTAACTAAAGAAGCAATTATATTTGTTTTCATTATTATAACAATTACTATTGCTAATTATGTGCCAAATTCTGGTATTTCTATGCTGCTGACAGACAAAAGCTGTAAAGAATCTTTTAAATTTGATACCCTATGGAAAAGTCCCAGTCACCCCACCCCAAAGTCTGCTTAAACTGAAATTCTCTGTCTCAAAATCAAAGTTTTATTTATTTATTTACTATACTTTAGTACTTCTAGTATCCTGATTTTTTTGGTATGGAAACGCCTCTGCTAACACAGATTGTGATCCTTCTATGACTTAATAGACTGTTTTAGTGAGCTCTTGTGGACTGTAAAATTTATTGCCCTGTGGCCAGCCTCTGTAAATTTATCTAGGCCAGTCCTCAGACCATAGACATACAGTCTATTACTAGCCTGGTACTTGAAGACTTTCTAGCTCATTAGGATCCCAAAGAACATATGCCCCACTGGCTCAGTCTTCAAGAGTCAGCTCACCTCCAAGCCCTGATGAGCTGTCCAAGAAGACCTTGAGTCACTAAGAAATAAAATTACTTTGAACATGACAATAGGTGTTAGGTCCTGTGTGATCTATATTTCTGTTGAAAGAGCAACCTTTATTCCATTTATATATACTTGTTGTCTTCCCCATTAGAATGATTGATTATAGTTACTTGTATTTATAGTGCCTAGCTCAGTGCTTAGCACAAAGCAGGTGTTTAAAAATATTTATTGGTTGATCAATATAGCATTTTCTGTTTTGCAAGTGATGATGCAAAGCAATAGTGGAAGGAATATTGGACTGAGAATTAAAAGGAAAGATTTAGAAAATTGCAGAATTTATAAAGGATTCTGTTTTCCAGATGATGAAACTGACTCTCAGAGAATTTACCCGTGGTTTTGTGGTATGTGACAGATATGAGACTGAAATCTAGAAGTGTAATTAAGCATTTTTTAAAATCTATGGACAAGTATTACAAAATTTTTTTTTTTTTTTTTTTAGCCTGTGAGGCTCAGTCTGGTTAAAGCAAAAACTTGGGTTTTATAGAAATTCTTATAAAATTAGCATTTAGGAAAATGAGACAGTTATGAGTCTTATTGTTAGGCAGTGGGCAAGTGAGCAAAGTATACACATATGTGTCATACTAAATGGCAATCTAAAAGGACAGAGGTTCATTCTCAGGAATCCAAGAAAACTC
This sequence comes from Antechinus flavipes, assembly GCF_016432865.1. Lineage (NCBI taxonomy): Eukaryota > Metazoa > Chordata > Mammalia > Dasyuromorphia > Dasyuridae > Antechinus > Antechinus flavipes. Next base: position 404,590,908 of record NC_067399.1, read on the forward strand.
ATCAACAAGGACAAGGAAATTGTGTCAGGGAAGAAACATTCTCCCAGTCGGAGTTTGGGTGGCAAGATTATACTATAAAAACGGGCTTGTAATTGTAATTGTAATAATGGGTAATTGGCACTAGTTGTAGGAGGTAGGGGTTCCTAATCAGACCCAGATAGAGTAGAAAAGTTCTCTGGGTCATTATTTACATCAGGCTCAGGTGAAACTTGGGTAGAGGGAGTTTATTTATTGAGATCACAAACGGCTGGGAGGATCTAACCGTGATTATCTGAGGTGAATTTAAGGTAGAATGACATTTTCTGAAGGAAAATGATGCAAGCTCCTTGCAGTGGGCTGAGTTCATCCCATCAAAATACTTAAAACTTACCCATATGACATAAAGTTAATAATGGACAAGTACCGATCGTCTTATTTGCCTTTGCTACTTTGGATTCCTATCATTATAATATGACTGTAACCAAACTAACATCAAATGATATAAAGTTTGTAATTGCTATACAATTGTGCCTAAGGCAATTGGTTCTAAGAATCCTCAGCTGGAAGTGGGTAGTAGTGAGGAATAGCATGAGATACTCCATAGGAGGGAGCAGAGGTCTGGAAACATCTGCACAAGGGCAAGGTTGGGAGGCTATCAAATGGAGGAAGGGGGAGCAGGAGTGGTGGGGATCAAGTTCATCCCAGTCCAGTCACCATTTGAATGTTTTCTATTTTAGCTAGGAATTTTCGTTAAATAGGTATTAAATCCTCTTATTTCTGTGATGCTGAAAAACTGCAAAGGCTGCCAGAACAATTTAAATTTGGCCCTCTCCAGTCACCCCACCCTAGTTAATGTTCTACTTGAACCTCAGTTCTCTGATTTGAAGGCAAGGGCTCTGTTTTATTATCTTAATATCATCTCACCAAAACCTCCAGGCCTTAATTTTGCCCTGGAAAGTCCCAGAACACCAGATAGTATACTGGCTGCAGGGAGACCAGCATGAGACTCCTGAGTCTTATATTCTCAGCTGCTCTCTGTCCATTTGAAGAGATGAAGAACATGGCTCTGCAAACGACAAACCAGGACAATGATGATTCTGGGTTTAGCAATGACTTTAACACCTGCCACAGAGGAGCCAACTTCAATATACTCTGAGTATTCTGCAAATAAGATTCCTGTAAGTAATTGCATTTTTAATAAAATACAGTTTGCAGATTGGAGAGCAAATAGATTTCCTCTTCTTACGGTTCAGCCTTTCTCCTTAAGATAGCCCATTTTGCCTGGTTCATATTGTGCCTGCATTACAAATTTCTCTTAATTATAAAAAAGTTCTTCATTGACTTATACCATTAGATAATTTTAACTCCTGTTAATTCATGCAAAAAAGCTGTTATTAAGCAAGTCATTTATAGCATCACACTCATAAAGTAGCTCTGAATGAAGTAAACTCTAAGAACAGATAGTAATATAATTGAAAGATAATTGGATTTAGTTCCTTGGCTATTAGGTGGTACAATGGTTAGAGCAGTGGGACTAGAGTTCAGATTACTGACTTCAAATCTGACCTTGAATATTTACTAGTTGTGTAATCCTGACCAAGTTAGTTAATTTTTGTCTACCTCAGTTCCCTCATCTGTAAAATAACGATAACAATAGCATTTCTTCCTAGGGTTATTGTGAAGCTCAAATGAGACAAAATATGCAAAATCCTTGCATAGCAAATAAGTGCTTATTTACATTTCCTTCTCCCTCTCTCCCATTAGCTGCATGAGTTTGGGAAAATCTTTTAACCTCCTCATTTGTAAAATAGTAGTAATAATACTTGCATTAGTGTAGCATCTCTTAAAACCTTAGTTCATGGATCCCTTTTAATAATAAATAAAATTGTAGACCATCTCTCAGAACAATGTTTTTAATTAAAAAAATACAAACTATCTTTTTTTTTTTTTTTTTTTTTGCTGAGGCAATTGGGGTTAAGTGACTTGTCCAAGGTCACACAGCTAGGAAGTGTTAAGTGTCTGAGACCAGATTTGAACTCAGGTCCTCCTGACTTCAGGGCTGGTGCTCTATCCACTGTACCATCTAGCTGCCCCCAATACAAACTATCTTAAATACTTAAATACAAAAATACAAAGAGTTATAATAAAACTGAGTATATTGACATAGCGTTATTGAAAAACTGAGAAAGCAAGTTCATGGAAACAGTTCAGGTTTAGAACCTCTTGGAATAGAGTAATCAAAATGGTTTGAAAATTGTAAATTGTTAGAAAAATGTCAGCTGATAGTATTAATAATACATTGAATGAATTATTGATGCAGATTTGTAAATGCAAACTAAAAATGAAGGATCTATGATTTCACTTTTGGACAGGAACCTTTCAGAAAGGCAACTTCTATTTGTGACTTAGTAGCTAAATCTTAAAGATTTCCTGGAGGCATATTAATATTCTATACCTTGTGAGGCAATGAAATTTGAATCTAGTTTTTTTTGACTAAAAGTCCAATACTCTAACCATTATGCAATGCCACTCCTAACCTGGCACAGTGGATGATACTAAATCATAATAAATAAGGCAATTTTCCCCTGCTTGAATAGAATCTTCCTCCAAAGCCTTATTTTGAGGTAACATGGGTTGTCATAGATTGCCTGCAGACAAGGTCTGGTACATCTTACCAAATTGGAGAGGCTTCTAGTATAAGACTAGTCCAGTCATTTACATATCATGGCATTATCTCCCTGATATCATGATCCTCTTTAATAATGAAGGACAAACAGTCTGACAATAGAATAATGAACTAAATGCCTTTTTTTGTGTGTGGACTAGCCCAGTTAAGTGTGGAGAAGCTCTTCACCAGAGTCTTAGCCAGCAGGAGAAGAATTTTTTTTTTCCAGTGATAGCATTACAATATCAGAATGTGAGAATAGGGGATGACTTTGTAATCTGATTAATGGCAAGAATCCTTATTCTGATGGTATCAAAGGCCTTGGCAATATAAAAACTTCAATGGGAACTTTACTACAAAATCCAAAGGCAGGTAGATGATGAAGTAGATAGATAATGTGCTGGGACCGGAGTTCAAATCTCATTTCAGATACTTACTAGTTGTGTGATTATAGACAAGTCATTTAATGCTGTTTGCCTCAGTTTTCTCATCTGTAAAATGGGCTGGAGAAAGAAATAGCAAATCGCTTTAGTATCTTTGCTAAAAACAAACAACCAAACAAACAAACAACCAAAATAGGGTCATGAAGAGTCAGACACAACTGAATAACAAAAAAGGTATTTTGGCATATGGAACAATTCTAATTATTGGAAATTCAGATTGACAAAATATTTCATTCAATAATTGAACAATGTATTGAACAAGTATTGAGTGTCTACTGTATTCAAGGCACTGAGTTGGATTAATTTAGGAACATGTTTTCACTTTACAAAAAATTCTTTGATTTACAGATCTTTGCTTTAGAATCCCCTTAAATGCCAGGTAGCTCTTCTGTTGCATTTACAATAAGATTCTTTTTATAAAACACAACATTTCAAGAATGTTTTTCATATGTGAAGAATGCACATTTGTGATGGTCTATAGAAAAGGAATAGTGTATTTTTAGGGCTAGATGCTAATATACTTTTATAGAGCCATAATTAGGATTTTTTGTGGTAAAAAAAACAGCAAAAAAGAAACCCTCAGTAGAGGGAAGTTGGGAAAAGAACAAGTAAGGGGAGAAACTCACACTAGCCATCTATATGACAGATTTCTATTTTAACTAGCCATTATCGCTGTTAAGCAAAATTGTTTCTGTGCAAATGAAGGATCCCCTCCACATTTGGCATCCTATCTTGTATCATCCTCATCCTCATCATTAAGAGCATTTTATTCATATAACATTTTATTGTTAACAAAGCATTTTGCATCAATAATCTTAGTTAATTTTCACAGCAGCCTTGTGAAGAAAGTATCAAAAGTTTCATTGTCTTTATTTTATAGAAACCGAAGTTTTGTTAAACAGCTTTCAATTAGTAAGAGATGGAGTTTGAATCTAGATCCTCTGACACCTTGGAGCAAAGCTCCAGTCACCCTATCCTAGTTATAACTCTGCCATTCTAAAAGATTTTCTGTCAGGTACTTGGTTTTGAATTGCTACTAATCTGAAGAAAAATGAGGCATTAATTTCAACTTAATATAACTGATGAAACATCTGTTATAAATATAATTTCTATTTCAGAAGTCTGTCACTTGGAGGAAAATGAACCAACTTTTTTATAATTTCCTTTACCAGGTGGTGGATGCCTGGGGTTGACTCTGCTTAAACCAAGGCTGTGGGGGCAGCATTTTTTTTAGGGAAATCATTAGGAATGTTTCTGGTGCCTCCTGCTGGAAAAAAGGCCTGAACATTCATGAAAAAGACCTGTCCTGATTTGTTAATCATGAGTGTTAAAATTATTTTTTAAGACATTGTGGGTTATTGAAAAGGGCACTAGACTGGAGCCACGGAAAATCTGGATCCAACCGGATTTCTTGTCTTTATTGGCTGAAAGCAAATTAACCTCTAAGTCTCAGTTTCTACATCAATAAGATAGGGATAATGATACTTGTATTGTCTCACATAGGGCTGCTGTGAGAATTAAATAAGATTATGGATGTAAAGTGCCTTATAACTGTAAAGTACATATAAATGTCAGCTATTAGTAATAATAATGATGACGATGTAATACTTACCACCAGCTATGATCTTCTGGAACAATATATTCTGTCATTTTGAGTAACAGGAATCCTATATTTAGTACCTAGTTGGTCTCATGGTGAATAGAGGGCTGAGTCTTGAATCAAGAACTTCTGAGTTCAATTCCAGACTTTTGGAAATTCCTTAACTTCTGTCTGCCTTAGTTTTCTCAGCTGCAAAATAAAGATAATAATAATATCAATTCCCAGGATGGTTGTGAGGATAAGATGAAGTATTTATAAAGCACTCAGCACAGTTGGTTCTTCATAAATACTAGCTATTATTATTATTTTTTAGCTCCTATCTCTTAGGGTTCTTTTGAGGATAAAATGGGACAGTAAATGTAAAGTTCTCTGTAAACTTTTAGGTGTATAATAACAGCAGCTATTATTTTTTGAATCAATTAAAGAGACTTTGACTCTAGCCAGAAAATACTGAGAAAGATTTTGGGGTTTTAGTGGACAGTAGCATATTACAGCAGATTGAAAACTAATGTTATTTTCTTCTACATTAAGTATTGTGTGCAATATTGAAAAAAAACATAAAAATAGTAGAGGTACAACTGGATTGGAGAGAGGAAAATGTCTTGATTTTCAGAGAAGGGAAGCAGCTGCATAATCCAGGACAAGGTGTTTGATGTCAATTCTAGTAAAAACTGATGTTCATGTAATTATGATAGTGAATATCTAGAAAAAGAATTCACGATCATAAACAGTCGGTATGTCCTTGTCACATCAAGTCATCCAGACTAATCTTGTTTTCTTTTTGGACAAGATTGGTACTCTGAAAATTTAGAAGAATACAGTGGTTTTCATTTCATTTAGCAAGGCATTTGAAAAAACATCTAATATAATTCTTATAGAAGAAATTGATTAAGTGGGTTAGATAATTGCATAATCTTTTTTTGCCACTTCATTAAAATTTTAAAATATTAAATTTTCTTTTATTTTCAGATGCAAATTTTCTTCCTTACCCTTCCTGATTTATTGAGAAGATGAGGTAAAAAACATTACAAATATGTATAGTTATATAAAACAAATTTCCACATTAGCCATTTCCCCTTTCTCCCACTTTCTCCTCCCTTCTCTCAAGAAAAAGAAAGAAAAAATATCCTTCCTTTTACATTCTGAGTCCATTGGTTCTCTGTCAGGAGGAAGCCAATATATTTCATCACATGTCCTTTGGAATAATGATGAGTCATTGTGTTGATCAGTTACTAAATTTTTCAAAGCTGATTGTCTTTACAACATTATTGTTCTGGTGTAGATTATTCTCCCCAATCTGCTCACTTCACTTTGCAAATGACAGCACAATTAAGTCAATTCACAATTAAGTGACTTTTATGTCTGGATCCAAAGAATCTATCAAACTAAAATAGTTTAATGTTAACTTAACAGCAGGTCTCCCATGGAATGCCTAAGGGATTTGTGCTTGACTTAGCCCTATATTATCTGTCCACTGCTTCTGGTTCTTATTTCTGGGGTCACACAGAAAGTCTAATACCTCTTCCAACTCTTGAACACAGCCATTACGTTCTCTCTGCATCTTCTCTTCTCCTGTAACTTCACCAAATTCTTACAAATTTGAGGTTTTTTTTTTACCATTCCATGTGCCTTCCTCTAGACTCTCTGGCTTATTGAGATCTTTTCTAAAAAACCCTTGATTAAAAATTGGAAATTAAGGGGATGTCCATCAGTTGGGAAATGACTAAACAAATGGTAGTGTATGAATGTCATGGAATACCATTGTGCTTTAAGAAATAATGAGCTGATTGATTTCAGAAAAACTTGGAAAGACTTATATGAATAGATGCAGAGAGAAGTGAGCAGAACTAGGACACTGTACACAGTATTAGCAACACTGTATGATGATCAATTATGATTTATTTAAACTCTTCTCAGCAATACAATGATCCAAGGCAAGACCAAAAGATTCATGATGGAAAATGCTGTTCACGCCTAGAGAAAGAACTGATGAAGTCTGAATACAGATCAAAGCATCCTATTTTTGCTTTATTTTTTTCATGATTATTTTTTATTTTGGTTCTGTTTCTTTTTTCACAATATGACTATATAGAAATCTGTTTTACATGATTGCACGTGTATAAATCTATATCAAATTGCTTACTATCTTCAGGAGAGGGAGAGAAGAGCAGAGAAGAAAGGAAGGGAAGGAAGGAAAGAGAAAATTTGGAACTCAAAATTTTATATAGGAAAAGAATGTTTAAAATTGCCTCCATATAGACTATTCTTGATTCCATATATAGCCTCAGTATCTTTCCTGAACTCTTTTAAAAAATATCTCCAACTACCTAAAGGATACCTCTAATTGCATGTCCATAAGTATCTTAAATTTAGGTTTATCCCAAACAGAACTTACTATATTTTTCTTCAAACTTCAATTAGCCTCTCCTTCAAGAACTTAGGAAATTCAGTTGAGATTAATATATGTAAAGTGCTTTAAAAACTTTAAGATTAGCTATTGACAATTTTGAAAAACAGGCTGGATGACCACTGGTTTAGGGATTGTACTGGATGCTGAATAGCACATTTCTGCTTTAGATGCAAGTATGGATTAAGTGACTCTAGACCTACAAGTTTAGGATTCTAAATCTAAGAAGCGAATTAAGGCTTTAATTTTGCATATTGGTTGAGACAAAGGAAGAGGCAAATCCTTAAGTTTATAGTTTTAGTCTAATTCAGCCCTGCTCCTCCGAGTGAAGTAGGGCTTTAGAGCATTTAACAACAACAACATGATTTAAATCATAGGTCAGCCACAGATCCCAGAATTTGAATTTTAAAAATGTCTGAAAATGAGTGTCTTTGTTGGGGAATTTACAAAACTCTATTTTTGAGGTGTTGAAAAAAGCCAAGTCCATCATAGTTGATCATCTACTCAGGATCCATTCATGTAAATCTTCCAAGGCTTTTCTGAAATCAGCTTATTGATGAATAGAACACTAATATTCCATTATATTCACACACCATAACTTACTCAGCCACTTCCACCATTTAGGAGTAATCCTAAATAATGTGAGCATCACAGAGTACAGCAGGATTATTGTTCCTATTACTGAGACTAAAACTCTGGATGCTGAGTGAAGTGAATGGATGATCAACTATGATGGACTTGGCTTTTTTCAACAAAAAAGTGCCTCAAGGTAATTCCAATAGAAAGTGCCATCTGTATCCAAAGAGAGAACTATAGAGACTGAATATGGATCAAAGCAGAGTATTTTCACTTCTTTGTTGTTGTTTGCTTGTTTCTTAAAAAAATTTCTTGTGTTTTTTTCTTATTAATCTGATTTTTCTTGCACAGCATGATGAGTTGCTTGCACAGTATTGCATACATTTAACCGATTGCTAGCTGTGTAGGGGAGGGGAGAGAAGAGAGAGAGGAAGAAAAATTTGGAATAAAAGATTTTGCAAAGGTGAATGTTGGAAATTATCTTTGCATGTATTTGGAAAAAATAAAAAAGAGTAGTCCACTTAGAGTTATAAGAACTGAGTTCAAATCACATCTCTGCTACTTGCTCCCCATGTCTCTCTAGATCCAATTTTTCTTATTGATAAAATGAAGATGGTAATTTAAATGAGTTTGAAGATTCCTTTGAGCTCTAATATTTTATCATTCAGGGCTCAGATATTCAGCCAGATCCCAATTAATGTGAATAATGAGTCACCTGAAGTGGCCACATTCTTCGAATTCATACTGCATATTTCCACTGGACTGGAACCAATGACCATACTTTACAAAATTATAACTTAATGCTGTGAATTCAAATACATGAGACCACCTCAGGGGATACATTATTTGTACAAATCAGGCAGTAGCTGTACTATGTCTACTTCTGGTTGCCTACTCTCAGGAATAATAGCTAGCTAGCATTTATATAGTGTTTTAAGATTTGCAAAATGCTTTAATATTTGTCATTGGTTCCTTACAAGAGCCTTAGAAGGTAGGTGCTATTATTAATTACATTATACAGTTGGGGAAATTCATATAGAAAGAAGTTAAATTACTTGTCCAAGGTCATATAACAAGTAAGTATCAGGGGCCAGATATGAATTCAGCTGTTTCTGACTTCCATTACAGAGTTCTATACATGATATGACTTAACCACAGAAAAGTCAATGATAAACTAACTGGAACACATCCAGATTAGGAAAGTACTAGGAAGTCTGGGTGAAAGAACTAATAACATTTATCTTGATAATGAGAGGACTTGAGGGAGACATGACTGCTGTTAGGAGGGAAGGAGCAGCTAGGTACTACAGTGGATAGAGTTTTTGGCTTTGGAGTTTGGAAAACCTGAGTTCAAATTTGGCTCATACATTATTAATTAGGTGATTTTGAGCAAATCATTAAAACTTAATAGTCTCCAAAAATACCCTGGAGAAAGTTCAAAACCTAGTCCCCTTGTCCCTTTTTAGTCTTTTTTTTACATCTTATGCTTTTCCATATATTTCTCGATCCAGGGACACTTAATTCCTTGCTGTTCTTCTTCCATTATACTATCTCTGGCTCCAAGTCTTTTCACTGGCTATTTCCTATGTTTAGACTTCTTCCCTACTCATCTCTTCTAATTTAACTCTAATACTGTCTTCAGCAAGAAGCCTTTCTCCATTCCTCCGAAAGATCCTACATTTCCTGAGTTGATTATTTCCAACTTCTCTTGTATATGAGTTGTTGGTACATAGTCCTTTGAATTTTGCTCTCCTCTCCTCCCATTGAACTGTGAGCTCTTTGAAAGCTAGAACTGTTCTATTCATTTATTTGCTTTCCTTTTGTATTTCTAGTACTCAGCACAGTATCTAGCACAAGGTAGGCACTTAATTAATGCTTGATGATGTTACTCGATTTGTTGAGAGTTTAGAATTGTTCTGGTTGGTCCCAGAGAGCAGAAGGGTCAGTTAGGGTTTCAGGAAGTGTTATTTTATTTCAATATAAGAAAGGCAAAAACCATCAAACAATTAGCATAATCAAACTATAAAATGGATTGATTTCTGAGGTGCTAAGTTCTATATCCCCAGATATGCTCAAGAAGAGATGAAATAATCTTTGCCACAGATGTTTAAAGAGGGGATTTTTTTTATGAAGCTGGGAGGTCTTTTACAAAAGAGTGAGATCAGAAGGAAGTTGTTTTGATTCAATAATTTAACTCAATAAATGTTTCTTAAGTATCTCCTCTATATAGTCATCTCTTTTGCATAGCTGATTTCCCTATCAAGGTTTTGATATATTGTGGTTTGGCATAAGAAATTACGTGAAAATTTTTTGCGAGTTTTGTGAAAGCTGCTGACTATATGTGAAGGCCAGCAGATGACACAGAAAAAATTTAGAAACTCAGAGATATATAAAATTTATGTATAGTATTGCAAAATATCAACCCCAATTTTGCAATAAGATACTGTGACTAGCTCATAAAAGAAAAATAAAAATTCAGGCTTATCTTTTCATATGAAGGGAGGGCCAACATTTTTTATATGAAGTTTTTGAGATTTTAGGGGTGCTTGCCCCAAACCTCTGTAATGTGAAAGGGGAAACCGTACAAGGCACTGAAGCAGGTGTGTGTGTGTGTGTGTGTGTGTGTGTGTGTGTGTGTGTGTGTGTATTGGAGAGAAAATGCAAATATAAAAATGAATAGTTGTCTTCAAGGAACATCCATTTTATTGCAGCTATATGACTTTTCTGTAGAGAAGCAAATGCGAAGAACATAGAAATTAATCCAGTATAAAAAGGGAAAGAACCTGAACAATTTTGGGGAAGAAAGAAAAATCGCAAAAGGTGTTTATGAAGTAGCATCCTGAAGTGTATTTTAAGGAAAGAGAGTATTGGTTTTGGGGAGAAAGTAGCCTTATTAACTCAGACCCAAAAGAAGGGGGAAATATAGCAAGAGAATTAAATTATTAGCATAATGATGATTTACTAGCTCATTAGACTCGTCCATATTGCCAGGCTTCATATATGAGAAAGCTCTCTTAAGAAGCTTCAGTCTTCAGGCTGCTGCCTTTCTCTTTATATTCAGTTTAGTCTATAATTATAGGTAGTTTTGTGTAAATGTTGAGAGAAGTAGGGAGTAGTTACAGACCCAAGGTTTTTTCTTTGGTTTTTATTTCTTTCAAAATGTGGACATTGGAACTCCTAAAAATCAAATTATTTCTAGCTGCACATAAAAAGGTCAGCAAACTGCCCAATATTTCACAGCTCTGACTGGCCAAGTTGCAGAGACCTCTTTAACCTTTACATGTTGAAAGATATACTATGATAAGACATTTTCTCCCTACTGCTTTCTTCTGTATTTCTTCTTTTATGAATTTAAGTCCTGAGAACAAAACTTAGACAAGAGTTATCCATTAGAGTCTCAGACTGGAAGAAGACTAATGCTAATTTGGAATTTTATAGGGAAATTATTTTCTCTTGTGTAATAAACTCATAGGATAGAGAGATAGACTATAAGCCAGTTTCTAACAAGGGTCATTCAGATGTTTTATGTATTTTTGGGTGTTTTTTTTTTTTTTTTGCATATGGATACTAAATGTAATATTAGGATATCAAAGAAAGAAGGAAGTTATTTTTTATCCATGTTATCTCCAGGGCTTAGCAGAGCTTTGTACATACTAGTTATTAAGTGGCTGTTCAATTAAATTAAACTTTAGGTTTGTTATTTGTCCTTTGTTTTCCAAATGGACCAATAACATCATAGGGGGATGTTTTGACATGCATGAATTGTTTTTAAGTGAGGCTGAATTGTATAAAGTTGCCTAACTTACTCTCTATTCCTGACTCATTGAAGTTCAGTGGTGGAGGTAAAGCCAAGATGGCAGAGAGGACACATGTCTTTTTCTGAGCTCTTCCCATGAGCCTCAGAATAACTAGCAAATCCAGCCTCTGAATTAGTTCTGGACTGACAGAACTCACAAATATTGGGGGTGTAACAAATTACCAGCAGAAGATAATTTAGAAGATCACCAGAAAAGGTCTGTTTCAATCAGGCAGGAGGAGGGCCAAGTGCAAGCAGGCCAAGCACAGACACCAGTGTAGACAGTTCAGACCCAGGGAGGTGGGAGCTCTGCATGACAGTAAATTGTGAACCCCGAAACACCAGAATTTCATGGAACCTGGCCACCCCACTCAGCACCAGAAGTCAGCGTAGCTCCTACTATTTGTAGAGGAAACTTGGACAATCTCTCTCTTGCTCTAAAAGTAGATCACAACTTTTAAAAAAATAGGCAAAAAAGCAAAAAGAAGTCTGATCATAAATAGTTTTTATGGTTAAAAACAAGAATAGATTTCAAACTCTGAGGTCACTAAAAGCAGATTGTCTCCAGATGAAGCCTCAAAGGGTAATATAAATTGATCCCCATTTTACAAGGCTCTCTTGGAAGAAATTAAAAAGGATCTTAAAAGAGAGCTAGAAGAAAAACGGGGAAAAGGAATGAGAACTTTGCAAGAGAGTTTGGAAAAGGATACACAGAAATTATCTGAAGAAAACTCCTTATAAAATAGATTTAGTGAAATGTAAAAAGCATATAACGCTTTACAAAATAAATTTGACTATTGGAAAATGGAAATGGAAAAAGAAAACAACTCTCTGAAAAACAGAATTTGTGAAATGGATAAAAAAATGTGTAGAACAAAACAACTCATTAAAAACTCAATTGGTCAAATAAAAAAATAACTAAAAAAGTAAATGAAGAAAATAATTCATTAAAAATCGGAACTGAACAAATGGAAGTGACTCAGTGAGACTTCAGGAATCAGTTAAGCAAACAAAAAAAATGAAAAATATAAGAAAATGTAAAATACCTACTTGGGAAAACAACTGATCTGGAAAATAGACCCAGGAGAGACAATCTAAGGATTATTGGACTTCCTGAAAACCATGATGAAAAAAAGCACCTAGACATTATCTTATAGGGAATCATCAAAGAGAACTATCCCGATGTCCTAGAATCAGAAAGTAAAATAGCCATTGAAAGAATTCACTGATCATCTTCTGAAAGAGAACCCAAAATGAAAACTCCAAGAAATATTGTGGCTAAATTTCAGGACTCTCAGACCACGGAAGTTCAATGACAAGAAAAATGCAGAATGACTTTTCATGGCTCAGGCTGCATTGTATGACCCTGCTGTTTTTGATGTCTGACCAAGCTCTAAGTGCTCCATAGCACCTGCTTCAGCTGCCTTCATGGCCTTTGGAACAAATCATTTTCATTCATCCATTCCAAGTGGGGAAGTCATCACATGCTTGGGGAGACATTCCTCTAATTCGTCTATGGGTTTGAGCCCTGTCAGTTATCCTCAGGCTGATTTAGCCCATCTGCCAAGATGATTTTATTGGGGTGTGATCATTATGCGTTACAACACCTTGGAGCCACAGATCAGAGTTGGGTGATTGGTGGACATCGAAAAAGAATAAATATCCTTGAAAAGGACTTGGCAAATCTTGATACCAGATGTGTTAGTCCTCCACAAACACACCATATCCCCAACTTCCAAGTATTGTATTGCTAAACCTAGAAGAAATCTTAGAATCTTTGAGAAAATAGACATGCATAGAGTTGAGAGGGACCTCAGAGACCAGTGAAGTCAAATCCCTCATTTTAGAAAGGAGAAGACATAGGCTGATGGTGGGAAAATTTTAAAGAATTTATCTGAGGTCAAATGTTACTTATTATAGGTTCAATTCTCTCCTGTGCATTGAAGTGGCATATGGTCTCTGAAAACCAGAAGATGAAGAGATGATGGTTTTCTCCCTTCACCTTGTTTTAAGTTCTTCATTCAAAAAGTGAATTTATGATAATAATATCTCATATTCATGTAGTGCTTTCAAAATCACAACATACTTTATAATAATTTTATATTATAGATAAAGTATTTTTTATTTATTTTATAGAAATTTAAATTTGAGCTTCACAAGAGTCAAGAGTTGCCTAAGATTATATGTCTAGGAAACTGAGAAACAGGACTTGAATTCTAATCTCTTGACTCCAAATTTATTTCTCTTTTCACTTTATAAGCCTGTCTCTAATAAGTTACTTTATCAACAAGCTTTAATGCAGTGCTCATTCTATTCCAGGAGCTATGCTATTAAGTACTTGCTATTTACACAGCATTGTGATTGGTTCTGTTGGAAATGCAAAGTTATAATTTCAGAAACTTAAACTCTGAGAGAGAAGACACAGACATTAAAAATTTAAGTTTCAATACAAAGCAAGAATCCTAAGAGGTACTGTGGAGGCACCTCATGATGAAATACCAGATATGGAGCATAGACTAGAAATACAGACATTCTGAAGAATGAAAGCATGTTGAGGGTGAGGGAGGGTCAGGAAGATTTCATGGAAAAACTGGATCTATGATAGGGGTAGCTGTTTCCTTCTCTCCCACCCTACCCTGCTTAGACTCTATCCTTGGCTCCTCAGGGAGCAAGGATCAGCATGGAATCATTGATTCTTCCCCAGCCTGGTCCCCCCCCCCCCAATATGGTGGAGTAAATACCATGGTGTACATGCACTTCTCTGAATCTTTCTGTTAAGGCCTCTTTCTCTCTCTTACCTGGATACTGTGTGTTCTCATTCCTGCAAGAAGAAATCTTAAATTCTTGTTGCCTTTGGATCTTCAAGCCCATTTCCTTCTTTTCAGTTGGGATAAGTCAAGAATTCTCCAGATCCTTTCCCCTGAAGAGCAGATATGGCTGCTCATATGGCTATGATATGGCTTGGATAAGTAAGAAGTTACTAACTACAATCCTTTTAGTTATTATGGATAGCTACTGGGTTTTGACATTTGTTTTGCTACTTCACACTCTAGACTTTTAGATTTTATGTCTTTCTTATCTTTCTGATAGTCCCTTTAAAATTTCTAAGCTGCTAATAAAAGAAATAATATCTGCTAATATATTCTGAGGACTGCTGAGGGTTGTCTTCTCTCTTACCATTATACTCTTAGATACATCCAGGCCTCTTTATATCATCTTTAGTTGAACTCTACTATATGGATTCTCTCCTTTTCCTTCTGTTCCTCTCTTTTCCTCCCTATTTCCCTTTCCATCTTCTTCTCCCTCTCCTTTTCCCTCCTCCCCCTTTCTCAATAATAGCCTTATATCTTCAAAATACATGCAAAAATAGTTTTCAATATTCACACTTGCAAAATCTTGTGTTCCAAAATTTTCTCCCTCTCTTCTTCCATCCCCTTCCCAAGATAGGAAGTAATCCAATATATGTTAAACACATACAATTCTTCTATACATATTTTCACATTTATCATGCTTCACAAGAAAAATCAGATCAAAAAATAAAAAAAAAACAAGAAAGAGAAAAACAAGCAAACAACAATAAAAAGGTGAAAATGCTATATTGTCATCTACACTAGTCTTTTCTCTGGGTGCAGATGGCTCTCTCCATCACAAGTATATTGAAATTGGTCTGAATCATTTCATTGAAAAGAGCCATGACCATCAGAGTTGATCATCACATAGTCTTGTTGTGTACAATGTTTTCTTCATTCTATTCACTTCATTTAGCATCAGTTCCTTTAAGTCTCTCCAGGTCTCTCTGAAATCATCCTGCTGATCGTTTCTTATGTTCCATATATTCCAGTAATATTCTATAGCATTCATATATCACAACCTATTCAGCCATTCTCCAACTGATGGGCATCCACTCAATTTTCAGTTCCTTATCATTATGAAAAGGGTTGCTAAACACATTTTTATACACATGGATCCTTTTCTCTTTCTTATGATCTCCTTGTGATATAGGCCCAGTAGAGACATTGCTGAACCAAAGAGTATACATAATTTGATAGCCCTTTGGGCGTAGTTCCAAATTGCTTTCCAGAATGGTTCGATCAGTTCCCAACTCCACCAACCATGTATTAGATCCCAGTCTTTCCACATTCCCTCCCATATATCATTAACTTTTCCTATCATCTTAGCCAATCTGAGAAGTGTCTAGTGGTACCTCAGAGTTGTCTTAATTTGCATTTTTCTAATCAACAGTTATTTAGAGCATTTTTACATGACTAGAAATAGTTTTAATATTTTCATCTGAAAATTGTTTGTGCATATGCTTTCATCATTTATCAATTGGAGAATGGCTTGTATATGGATTGTCTCATAATTAGAATATGAGCTTCTGAAGACCAATGATTATCCATTTTTCTGTTTGTATTCTGAGGACTTAATGTTTCTAGGATCTACTTAATAAATTTCTTTCATTCTTTTCTTCCTTCTTTCCTGCCTTTCTTCATAAAAGTTGAATCTATATTTGACCATGGGGCAGAACTGCTGATCATATGAGTTAACATTCTATATAGAGCTAGTCTTTTAAGTATTTGGGAACTAAAGCTATGATTGTGACAATTTTATCAAGAGTTTAAGCCCCCACCCTCTAAAAAAAAGAAGCAGAAGCAAAACATAACCTTATAGATTTTAGAAATGCCTTGGGACTTTAGAGATCAAGATACCATAAGTCAGCTGTGTGGAGAACTCTTCCTTGGAAGAAAGGTGAATTCCCCAAGCATTCGGTAAACACAGAGGGCTGACTACACTGAATTTGAAGAAATCTGTCTATAAACTTGTAGTCTAGAGAATTGAGTTGTCTAATGATGATAATGGGGAAAAGATGATAATCTTTAAGAAATAAGAGAGGTGTGGACACAAAAATGGTAGCAATAATTATGGATAGAATTTCTATTCTGATAGGGTTTTAACAGAAATAATCGACTTTCTAACTCTTTGCCCATTTACTGAATGGTTTGGAATGATTCATATATACAATTCTCTGGTGGTCAATAAGTCTATACAAAACTTACTCTGCTTAATATTGTGCAAAATGCAACTTTGTCAAATGAAGACTGGTGGAAGGAATGAGGGGCCTGTTTAAGCTGTAAAAAAAAAGACAACAGGATATTATTATTGTCTTCTACTACGTTAAGGATTGGCAAATAAAAGAGAGGAATTATAAAGAAGTATATTTAAGCCTGATAAAAGGAAGAACTTCCAAAGAATAAAAGTAATCTCAAAATGGAATGGGCTACTTGACTGTAGTTTTTTTTTCTTGTCCCTAACAGTCTTCAAATGACTGCATGATCACTTGATGGGAATGTTGTAGAAGAAATTAAGGTACAAGGCAGTGAATTGGATGAGAGAGGCCTGAGCACCTGGGTAAGGGCAACCAGGAAAGGAACTCTGATGATTGTGGTACTTGAGGTGAACTTTGAAGGAAGTTAAGGTTCCAAGGTCTACCTATCTGTGATTAGGTGATTTCTCACTAGGATATTCAGGAAGCTAGTACAAGAAGGCCTTAAGGCAATGTTTTGATGATCACAATCTATGGGAGCCTTTTTGCTCGGTCTACTTCATTTGATCATTACTCTTTGAGGACCATGTGCTCATTATGGGGTAAAGAAAAAAGAAAAATAACAAGTGATCCCTGGATTCATTGAAATATAATTGGGAAGATAAGGCATATATATGTGAAATTATGATTTGGCTCATGTGGCCAAAAAGTTCACATTTTGGTTCCTCATTTGGTAGTTTTCAAAAATTCAAGGAGACATGTATCAAACACAAGAATTATAGGAGGGGCATTTAGTGTATTGGGAAGAATGCTGCATTTGTTGTTCAGGGGACCTGAATTCAAGCATGGACTCTATATGACTGTGGACAAGTCATCCAATCTCTCTGAGGCTTGTACTCTTCAGCTCACAGGTGTGTTAGGAGGATAGTTTTTCATGGTTTGTGAAATACTATAGAAATGCAAGCAATTATTATTGTATATTCCATTTCCTCTGAATGAAGCAAATTTGCCTTTCCAGAGAAGCCATTAATCATTGCTCTCCTGATGTGGATTGACAGTTTTAGTGCATGAGGCAGATTGCCAGCAGGCCTAGGGATTTCCCCTCATCATACACTATGCATTATGGTTCTTGCATGTGAGATTGAAAAATGGCAAGAGCTAGAACTGGCCTGTACAGCTCAGCAACCAGATTAATGCAGCCAAACCACACTGATTCTTATGTAGCAAGGTAGAGAACAATGAGACCAGTTGGGATGAATGACAGTTCAGAATTGGAGATCTTTGTAATGAAATGCAATTTCATTACTTTCATTTATGGAGGGAGGCAGTATGGTTAAGAGGACACAACTTCATATCTCCTTTTGAGTCAGTTCAATTCAATTCAACTAGTATTTTTTAAGAACTTCCTACTAACATCACATTTATTAAAAAGGATGGGCATTGTTTCAGGGAAAAGTTTGGAGTCATTAAAGGAACTTAGCTATTTCCCAAAGGCAATTCATTGTACCCTTATTCTCTTGTTTTCTGTTTAATTCTGGGTTCAATTCATTGTCCATTTGCAGTGTTTGTCTAATCTATCTATCTATCTATCCATCCATTCATTTCTCTCATTCTCTCTTCCACCAACCATCCATTTATGCATCCATTAATCCATCTATTTTTCTGTCTGTTCATCTGTCTATCTGTCTATCTATCTATCTATCTATCTACTTATCTACAGTACAGACAGGTATATACATAGGTAGAGATTTACATATATATATATTTATACACACAAATATATACAAAATTCTCTCTTTTTCTCTTAAACCAGCCTAATTTTTACTCACACACACATAACTTTAGTTAAGGTCCTTATCATCTTTTATAAGACTGTTGTAATGGCTTAATTGGTCTCCTTGCCTCACATCACTCTCTATTCCAATCCATTCTCCATATAGCCACCCAAGTGATTTTCCTTAAGTGCAGATGCGATCCTGTCATTCCCTGACTTAAGAAACGACAGTGCTTCTTATTGCCTGTAGGATAAAATCTAAACCCCTCTGTTTCGCTTTTAAAGCTTTTCATGATTGGCCCCATACTATTTTTTCCATTATCATTATACATTATTCTCCTTTCTACAGTCTTCATTCTAGCCAAACTGTCTCTCTGTTCCTTTTACATGCCACTCTACCTCCCTATCTCCATGCCTTTGAATGTCTGCAGAGCCAGTACTGCATTTTCCTAATCTCAACCTCAAAGAATCCCTCTTTTCTTTCAAGAAGAAGCCCGAGTGCCCTTCTCTACAACGAATCTTTCCAGATGCCTCTAAACTGCTATTCTTCCTCCTTAACTATCCTATATTTATTTTATTTGCTTCATAAACACTTATATGTAGTCTTCCTGATAGAATATAAACTGCTTGAAAACATTTTCTATTTTTTTTTGGGGGGGAGTATCTCTTTCCTAGTTCCTGACACTTAGCTTAATAAATGCTAATTGATCAATTGATCCATTGATAAGGAGAACATCAGTTTCTTTAAAGCAATTATTTGTTTTGTCTTTTTTATCACCAGATACTGGCACTTAATAGGTTCTTTCTGCTTGATTGATTATGATCTTTGTCCCTGCAGATGCTGATGAAATTAGTGAAATTTGGCAATATTGAGATAGGACTCAAAGGGAGTTGACTAAGTAGAAAACTGTGTTTTAAATCAGGTAAGACTTATTTGGAATTAGTATATGAGCTATTGTTTTACAAATGCTTCTAAAATTCATGAAGGAATGCATATGTGTGTGTGTGTGTGTGTTTGTGTGTGTGTGTGTATCTTTGTGTGTGTATTCCTTGTGTTTTAAGCTTCCTCTGAAACCTAGCACTTTCTTAGAAGAGGTTTGTTTAAAAAAAAAAAAAAAAAAAGGTCTAAAGTTATTTTGTGAAGTCCTCCCCATGGAATTAGGAGGCACAGTTAATGAGCTTTTCCTTTATGCAGGCATGTTTCCTAACTCTACAGCTTTCATACCATCTCCTCTCTCTTCCCATCCTAGGTTTTATTTTTGGCCTCTTGTGTGATAAAAGGTCAGTGGTCACCCCTATTTTCTCACAGGTATCACTTATTCCAATTGACATTTACACTTGAGTAAATCTTAAACTTCTCTGACCTTTTTTTAAAAGCTAGATTTTAAGAGATATTTTCTTTCTTTCCTTAAAACAGTGCTTTACTGTTGCTTTTATTTTGAAAGGGCACATCCATCTTTTCTAGAAATACATTATTTCTTGGGACACTTTATATGGCTATTTTAACCTTCTTTTTCAATTGAAAACTGGGAGCCTCTTTCCTCTTGAGCAGTGTCGGGGTGCTGCCTTGTGAGTATATAGGTACTATTTACTAATGTTTTTAAAATATGGAGTCACCTGCATACTTCTTTTCTTAGGGATAGAGATTTGAATTTGTAATTTCACTGGCGTAAAGAACTACCAGAAAAAGAAACTCCCTCTACTGGCTCAGATTGCCCAGTAAATTCAACTAATCAATAAACGTTCTTGTTGTTGCTGTTCAGTTGAACCTTTGTGGCCTCATTTAGAGTTTTCTTGGTAGAAATACTGGTTTGCCATTTCCTTTTTCAGCTCATTTTACAGATGAGGAAACTGAAACAAACTGGATTAAGTGACTTGCCCAGAATCACACAGGTAAGAAGTGTCTGAAGCTAGATCTGAACTAAGGAAAATTAGTCTTCCTGACTACTTTACGTGCTACCTAGATGCCCAAACATTTATAAAAAGTGCCTGGTATGGACCAGGCATTGAGCTAAGTCCAGCAATTTCTCCTTTTAGCAAATTGTCTAGAACGTGACTTGCTGAAGGTCACACAAACAATGTATGCTCGACACCAGACTTGAACCAGTTTCCTGACCAAAATCAGCTCTTTTTTCACTATGCCACAGAGACTCTCTTTAATTACACTGAAGTAGAATCAGAAGTCAGCTCTCCAAAGGTCTAGTAATTGCTAAAAACCAAACACAACAGATGTAGATGTTTGAGCAGGATCTACAAACAACTTTCCAAGAGAATAAGTCACAGAGCCATTGTCAATTTGCATTGGTAGGGATGGCTTTCTATTCCCCAGGTTCCCTTAAAAATAAAGCAAAACAACAAAAAAAAAACTTCTATGAAAGACTAGCCTGGAGGTATATACTAGTTTAACAATCATTTAATCATAGACTTGTGTAAAATGAGCTGGAGAAGGAAATAGCAACCCGTTCTAGTATCTTTGCCAAGAAAACTCCAAAACAGGGTCACAGAGAGTTATACTCGATTGAAACTACTGAACAAGAATAACAAAACAATTAGAAACAAAAGAACTTTAGAAATCATCTTGTCCAAACTTTACCTGAAGTAAGACTTTATTTTATAAACTGCATAAAATCATTCAAATTTTATTTGAATACCTTCTAGGGAATGAGGAACTCCGGATCTTTCAACTTGGACCAATTATCTATTTTACAGTCCTAATGGCTGGGAAGGATTTCCTTCTATAATCTATTTCCCTGTAATTTCTACCTCTCTGTTCTAATTCTGCCAAGTTTTTCAGAACAAGGTGAATTCTTTTCCTTTATACTTAGTCTTTGAAATATTTGAAGACTACTGAAATCTCTTCTTCCATAGACTGGACATTTCCAGTTCCTTCAATCGATCATGTATGAAGTGGTTCTGAATCCTATCTCCTTCTTGGTCATTTTCTTCTGACTTCACTTTAGCTTATTATCTTCATTCCTAGAACATGCATTCAGGATCAGCCCTAACTATCACATATGAGATGGGGTGTCTAACCAGGACAAAATATATCAAGTCTATCACCTTCCTCTATGGGGTCACTAGACTTTTATTAGTGCACCTAATTAGCTTTTTGATTGTTACCTGAAGCTATGGATTCACAGTAAGCTTGTAGTTTACTTAGACTTTGAGATCTTTTTTTTTTTTTTTTTTTTTTTTTACATTAACTGATAGTCATATCTCTCCAATTCTGCAAATGTGAAATTGATTTTTTTCAATTCAAATGTAGGAATTTATAAGTCATCCTTAATAACTTTTATCTTGTTCAAATCTGTTTTTGGATCTAGTTTCTATTGTTCAATTTGCTAACTATCCCACACAGCTTTGTGGATTCCACAATCTGATAAGCATTCCACCTATGCATTTACTCAAATCATTGATATGGTATTAGGCTAGTGAGTAATCTCTGCACTAGAGATAGTCCTACTGGTTGATGCTGATTCATCGACCACCATTCTAAGGGTCTAATTGTCTAGGTCAGTGGTTCTCAAAGTATGATCTAGAGAATCCTGGGGATTGCTGAAACTCTTTTAGAGGGTCTACAAATTCAAAAATAGTTTTTATTTCCAATATGGTAAATGTCTATAAATATAATCCAGATAAACAAAAATGTTTTGGAGAGATCCTCAATAATTTTTAATAGGATAAAGATACTGAAAATAAAAGTTTGAAAACTTTTCTACTGGTCTAGGTGGTTCTGAACATATCTAACTGCAAAATCATTTAATGTATTATATCTATTTTGCTCATGTAAATGTAACAATGTAGGATAAAACTTTTTGCCCAATGGATTTGTTCTAAGGCCAAATTATGAAGTATCAAAAATTATAAAGGTACATCTATTTGTTAGCATCTTCTCATCTGAGGTGGTCATTTCTACCAGCTTCTTATCCCTTCACTTTCCAGGAGCCCAATGTCCATGTTTTGTAGTTTCTCCCAAACAATATGACTCCATATCTAGGAAAGCTAGGCAGGAAATATCTAAGTGGCTTAGTGAACAGTGTTAGACTTGGAATCAGGAAAATCTGATTTTGAAATCTTTCTCAGAGGTGGTTGTTGGTCATCATGATTCCCCCATTATCCCCAGTTTCCTCATCTTCTAACTGAAAATGATAATGGTACCTACCTTAAAGGATTGTTGTGAAGAATAAGTGAGACAATATTTGTAAAATACTTTGCAAAACTTAGCTATTTAAATGTTAGCTATTGTTATTGGAGCTAAAATTAATTGTAATAAAGAGGACCGTGGACTAAAGTTAGAACTAGACTCTATTTCTGACTTTGTCACACTAGTGTTATCATCTTGGTCTAGTCCTTGGATCTTCAGAATAGTTGTTCAGTGGATAATGCCAGTGAGGTCCCTTCTAGAATTCTATATACTACAATGAATCTGTCACATACTTTGTGATTGTCATTGCCTCTAGTGAAAGCATTCTGGCAAATGTGAGAGGCAGCATGGTTCAATGGAAAGAACACTGAATTAGGAATCAATGAATCAGAATTTCAATCAAACAATTTCTAAAATTAATTAATTATTGTTTGACAGGAAGTGTGCTAGGAATCTGGGAATACAAAAATGAAAACGAAATATTCCTTGGAAGACAATACATAATATATATGGAAAATGAATATAAGATGGAGCAGCGAGGTGGTGCAATGGATAGAGTATTCACACTGGAGTCAAGAGAATCTGAGTTCAAATCTAAATTTAGACACTTATTAGCTATGTAACCCTGGGCAAATCACTTAAACCTAGTTGACTAGCCAAGAAAAAAAAAGAGAAGAAAGAAAATGAAGACAATGAATTTTGGTGATTGCGTGGAGAAAATACTAGAAAGAAGATATTAAGGAGAAAGGTCTCCTGTAGGAAATGGTGCTAGAACTGAACTTTAAAGGAACTAGAGTTTCTAAGAAGCAAAGCTGAGGAGGGAGTTTAATTTAGACAAGGAAGGTAGCCTATTAAAAATAGAGATAGGAGATACAATGCCACATAAAAGGATCAGAAAGGCCAGTTTGACTGAACCAAAGAATGAACAGATAGGAGTAATGTGCTTAGAAAAGTCAGCTGGAGCAAGATTGTAAAGGGCTTGAAATACACAACAGTGGGCTTTGTATTTGATCCTCAGTAGTACAAAAGCCATGGGAACTCATTGAGCAGGGAATGCATATGGTCACGCCAATGTTTTGGCAGCTGAATATAGGATGAATTGAAGAATGGAGAGACTTGAATCAGAGTGATCAATTAGGAAGGCACTGTACCCTTTTAGGTGGGAAGTGGGAAGTGCACTAGTTTGATATATGTGTGAGAAGAGGAAAGAAGGCAATATTGTGTTACAAAGAAAATACTGGACTTAGGGTAAGAAAGATCTGGATGTGAATACCCAAGACTGTTGTGCCACAGTTCTCTTTTATTGTCCTGACTCAGTTTCCCTAATTGTTCTGCTTCAGTTTATAATTGTCAGCTCAAAGTTCAGTCCTGCAAAACCTCCCCTCCCTCTTTTTCAGAATATTTGATAAGGATAAAAGATCTTATGTTTTAGAATATTAGAATGCCTCTCCCTATCCCAAGCTACCAGAATGTCCAATACTGTCTTATCAAGATGCCTTTCCCCATCTCAGGGGTTCCTCCTTCCATTAGGTCATCCCATCGCCTATGTCATCCCATCTCCGGTGGCTCGCCCCACCTTGTCAGAGTCCAGTTCCCACTCTCAGCACCCTGACTCCACCCCTGCCTCAGTCTACCCCCTGAGTCTGAGCCATGTGTATATAGGTCATTGAGAACTCACATTGTTTGCTGGATTCTTGGAGACGATAGTCTCTTTCAGCCCTGGGACCAAACCATGGATCCATTTGGTCCCAATAAATCTCTCCCTTTTAAATAAATTACTAAATACTCTCTAATCTCTATCTTGCCTCAGTTTCTTCAGCATAACAAGCCTGGAAGTTAAACTTAATAGGCTCAATGGATTGTGGATTGAATTTTGAAGACTTCTTGGACAGGTAGGTCAAATCTGGTCTCAGACAAGAGCTTTGTCAGTATGGGTAAGTCAATGAACCCTGTTTGTCTTGGTTTCCTCATCTGTAAAATGAACTGGAGAAGGAAATGGCAAACCATCCCAATATCTTTGCCAAGAAAACTACAAATAGAATCATTAAGAGTTGGACACAACTGAAACACTTAAACAAGAAGATTTCTTCCAGTTCTAAAACTATGATCCTATGAGACAAAGGAATAGATATGAATGATGTTGTAGAAGTAGAATTAAAAGATTGTTGTTTTTATTCTTTATCCTTCCCTCTCAAAGAGGACCATGACATCAGAGGGGTGATGCTATGACTTGCAAGTGAATTGGATTGAAGTGAGAGTGGGCTGGGCAAGGTCATCTGCCTCACTTTCCCTTCAGAGACAACTGGGTCCAGTGACCAGATACAGATCAGGAAGCCTGAAGATGACCCTGGTTGCAATGGGAGACCATGGGCCTTTTAAAGCTAAGGTCTTTAATAGATCTCAGTTTGACTGAGGCAATGTCTGATCAGCAATTAAGGCTAGGTAAGGAATGAGGCAGCATATAGCCTCTTTTACCTAGTCAAAAAAGATCAGTTGTTAGAAACTGAAGGAATCAAAAGCAAAGTGACTTAGTCAAGATCTCACAGTTGATTTTTCAGAGCTTGGATCAAGTCTCACTGCTGTCATTTTAGCTTTAGGATTTAGGAAAACCCTTTACCATTCTCACCATGAGCTAGCTTATCTTGCTCATCTATAAAATAAATACAATTGTCCCCAACTCACAGGGGTTTTTTTTTGACGAGTGTTCTTTGCAAAAACCCGATGTAAACAAGAGTGGCATTATTATTAGAAAGAGCCTTTCAGTGCATGCTGTCCATCATGCTTGCTAGGAAATCTGAATCTGCTGCCTGGCATTTTGCTCCAGGAACACTTCAGTTTCCTTTGGAGTTGTATTTCAGCAGGAAGGCTGAAGTAGGAGAGAACACGACTTCATAATGGCACTTTCATTAAAACAAACTCACAGCGAGGAGGGGTGGGAAATATTGCTGATGTCAATATTAGGACATGGTACTTGCAGCTTAATGAGCAGACTGCATTTCTAATAGTCTCCATGATTTTGTGCGCCTCTATGGAAGAAAGGTTATCAAGCATTCTCCAACTCTCCCGGGGATCACTTATAAAGAATGGTATTTACACGTAGGTAAACCATAAATCTTTTTGACCTTCCTGCAGTTAGAAGCATTTAACAGTGCATCATTCCCTTTTTTCTTAGGGATGAAGCTTTTGATAAAACTATCTGTCAGTTGCCTTAAGTAACTTCTAGACAACTGGGGCTGCTGTCAAGCTGGAGAGAAAAGTGACTCAGTTACTTCTGGTGAACAGTGACAGATTGTTTACAACAAGAAACAAAAATTTAAAGTGGTTTTCTTCAAAGGCCCTACCAGATGAGTTTAACTTGGCAGATGGTTAAGAAGTCGTGAGGTATTTTTCTTTTTCATTTTGCCATTTTACTTTCAAGCATAGGGGATGAAGGAGCTCTTGCCCTGTTGAGGCAGTAATATAGTGTAGTATATTACTACTGAGCTGAGAAAGAAACTTTAGGAGACCCAGGTCCTACTATAGTTCTTATTTTTAATTAGCTGTTATCTTAGCCAGGTCACCAGTATTTGAACTTGGTGTCCTTATCTGTAACTGGACTAATTGATTTCTAAGGTTCTTTCCAGTTCTAAAATTCTGTGATCACTAAGTTCTCTTCTACTTTAAACATTTAATTCAAAAGCATTAATTAAATACCCAAATATAGACAAGTAGGTGGTATGGTGGATAGAGAACTGGAACTGGAGCTAGAAAGATCTGAATTCAAATCTAGCCTTAGATACTTACTAACTTTGTGACCTTGGGCAAGTAATTTAACCTCTGTCCCCATTCCCTCATTTGTAAATGGGCCTATGATAGCCATCGACCCCCCAAGAGTTATTGTGAGGATCAAATGAGACAATAATGTGTCCTTGGCACATAGTAAGAAGTTTATAAATGTTAGCTATTCTTACTATATGGTAGGGACAAAGTCAAAAATAAAACCATTCTTTGATTCAATCATTCTGGAGAGCAGTATGGAAGTTTGTCCAAAGGGCTATCAAACTGTGCACCCTTTGATCTAGCAGTCTGTATCCCAAAGAGATCATAAAAGAGGGAAAAGGACCCACATATACAAAGATGTTTGTGGCAGCCCTTTTTGTAGTGTCAAGAAGCTGGAAACTGAGTGGATGCCCATCAATTAGAGAATGACTAAATAAGTGAGAATTTATGAATATTGTGGAATATTATTGTTCTATAAAAAAATGATCAGCAGGATGATTTCAGAGAGACCTAGAGTGACTTACATGAACTGATGCTAAGTGAAGTGTGAATAAAACCAGGAGATCATTGTACACAAAAATAATAAAATTATATGATGATCAATTCTGATGGATGTGACGCTTTTCAATAGTGAGGTGATTCAGGCCATTTCTAATGGTCTTGTAATGGAGAAAGCCATTTGCACCCTGAGAGAGGACTGTGGGGACTGAGTGGGTATTACCACATAGTATTTTCACTTTTTTGTTGTAGTTTGCTTGCATTTTGTTTTCTTTCTCATTTTTTCCCTTTTTTGATCTGATTTGATCTTGTGGAAACATGTATAGAAGAATTGTACATATTTAAAATATATTGTACTACTTAACATCTAGGGGAGGGGATGGGGGGAAGAGAGGAAGAAAAAATTTGGAGCACAAGATTTTGCAAAAATGTATGTTGAAAGTTATGCATTTATTTTGAAAATAAAAAGTTTCATAATAAAAATAAAAGTTCTTGACATTTAAGGACTTATGTTCTATATAGGAATACACAAAATATATACAAAATAAAGATGATATTAATTTGGGAGGCATTTGTAATTAGGAAGAATCAGAAAAGCCACATGTAACACAAGTGAAGCTCTGAAGGAAAATTTGTTGTTTAGTTTTTTTTCCAGTTGGATCTGATTCTTTGTGATTCTATTTAGTACATTCTTGGCAAAGACACTGGAGTGTTTGCTATTTCCTTCTCCAGCTCATTTTACAGATGAGCAAACTGAGGCAAACAGGGTTAAATGACTTGTCTGGTTTCACATAGCTAGGAAGTATTTGGGGCCAGATTTGAACTCAAGAATATGAGTATTTCTGCCTCCACTCCTGAAGTTCTATCCATTGTATCATCTAGCTGCCTCATGGGACACTTAGCAGAAGGAAACTAGGGATTTGATGTTTTATTTCATGTTATTTGCTTTTTAAGGCAAATGTTCCATCTCAAATAAAAAGTAAATATCAAGAGGGCAGGGGCTGTATCTTTGTTTTGGGCATGCAGCTCCTAGTACTAAAGGGACTTGACCTATGATTTAATTACTATAGTCTTAGTGAAGAAACTCTCTTTACTAATGCAGGTTGGCACCTTTTCTATAATCTTAGGCATCTTAAAGAGTTACCTACATCTCTGAGAAGCTCAGTGACTTGCTTGGGGTCATGTAGTCAGTATGTATCAGAAGTGGTACTTGAACCCAGCTTTTTCTGGCTTCAAGGTCATGCTGCTTTTCTTTTTCTTATATAGAGAGGTTTTTTTTTTTTTTTCTGTGAGGGAAGAAAAAGAAGTTGTTTTTAAATGACTGTACTTTAGTTTCCAAGTCCCTAAAAGCTTCAAAGCCAGTTTTCTTTCTCTACCAGCTTGGTCTTTTTCCATTTGGCAAAGATCGGCTTTTTTCACCTCTGCTTCCAGTGGAGCACCAGCCAAGATGGTTTTTGCCGAATGGGTTTTTTCAGTGCCATCAGCATCCCTGATAATACTCATCAATAATGTCAGCACAGTTCTGGAAACAGTTGGCTAAGTTAAGCAGTTGACTTGCTCTCTTTCTTTTTATTTTGTGGCTGCTTAGTATAATAAGACAAAATGTCTGGAGGGTAGAAGAGTTGTTTCAATGTGTCAGCAGGGTTGTGTGTGTATATGTGTGTTTGTGTGTGTGTGTGTGTGTGCATGTGTGTGTATAATCAGTTACTTCCAGAACTAGAGAATCCTAGATATTTGAATATTTCTGAATTTTGTTATTAGTCAAATTACATAAACACATCCAGAGAAAAGTAGGCGGTAACAAAGGTTTTAACACCTTCCCCAGGCAAGAAATTTTAGGGCTTCCCCATGCTTCTTGGTCCAATTCTCACTGACATAGTGTGAATTATAGACTCATAATGCTAGAAAGGATCTTGAAAATTACTAGTCTAACCCACCCTTGAACACTTGTCTACTCCACAACACCAATCTGTAGTTACCTACCAGACTGAAGATCTCCAATGATGGGGAAATCACTAACTTCAAAGTCAGCTCATTCCATTTTGGGATAGCTCTTATTACAAAAGAGTTTGTTCTTATTGAGTACAAATCTGCCCCACTTCCTCCCTAGAATTTTTCCCCTGTATACTTATTTCTTTGGGCAGCTAGATGTCACAGTGAATAAAGAGAGCTCTAGACCTGGACTCAGAAAGATCTTTCAGTTATGGTCTCAGACACTTCCTAATTGTATGATCCTGGGCAAATCACTTAACCTTGTTTGCCTCAGTTTCTTCATCTATAAAATAAATTGGAAGAAGGAATTATCAAACAACTCCAATAGCTTTGCCAAAAAAAATCCCAAATGGTCACAAAAAGTCAGACACAACTCAAACGACTGAACAACAAAATGCTTATTTCTGTCTTCCCAGCGCCAAGCAAAGAAAGTCCAATTCCACTTTCAAAGAACAAACCTTTGGATATTTGAAGACAGCAATCATTCTGCCCTTCCCCCTTCTCCCTCCCTCACATTTCTTTTCTCTGGACAAAACATTCTCATGTTCTTTAGCTTATCATTTCCTGTGCTGACCTTCCTGCTGAGCCATGGGATTTGAGAAACTGGTAAAAATAATTGTTTATTTCACTGATGTAGAGAGTGTACTTTGAACTAGCAGATATCTTTGTTTCAAAATAGTACTGTTTTGTTCCCACAGAGGAACTCACAAGAATTTATTGTCTATTAAATAAAAGACACACAGTTGTGTGTAGATGCTAAAGCTCATGGACACATTTAGTATATCCATCTATCCATTCATCCATCCATCCATCATTTATCAACCTCTCTACGTATCTATCCACTGAACTCATTCATAAAACATTTTTGAAAGCTTGCTATTTGAATAAATAGCTACTAATTTCTAGATTGGAGACATATAGAGGCAAATGACATAATCCCTGTCCTGACAAGCCAGTAATATAGTTATAGGAACAAAATATTCAGAAACCTAAAGATAATAAAGTAATATATGTATAAATTCAAAATCATATGTTATAAGTAGTTATAAAGTGCTGACGGGACTTGAAAGGAAGAATGAAAAAAAGCATTTATTAAGCCCTTACCAAAATACTAAGAACTGGGAATACAATGACAAAAGGAAGACAGTCCTCTCATTAAAGGAGTTTATATCCCTGTAAATGGAGATAATGCATCCAGGGGAATGGCTTAGGAAGTCATAAGAATGGTTGGTGGAATTGTAGGGATGTTTATTGACATCTTCTTTTCATTATTAATAGTGTTGATTTTGATTACTGCTCCAATGTTGGAAAATTATGTGTGTGTGCATATGTACCTACATACATAAATACATATATATACTTAAACATACATATAAATATTTTAAAGTGGTGGGTGGGGAGAGGAAAATGTGTGAGATGGCAAGAAGAGGCCTAAGGAAGAATATGTAGCATATGTGGTTTAAAAAGGTTAGAATGTAACATATTCGCCAATCAGGACAGCACAGTCTTTAGCAAGAAGTTCCAAAACTGAGCAGGTTAAGTCCTGCCAGGGAAAGTCAACAGTCTAGACAGGGGTACTCAAACTACAGCCGCGGGCCAGATGCGGGGCTGAGGATGATTATCCCCCTCACCCAGGGCTATGAAGTTTCTTTATTTAAAGGCCCACAAAATAAAGTTTTTGTTTTTACTATAGTCTGGCCCTCCAACAGTCTGAGGGACAGTGAACTGGCCCCCTATTTAAAAAGTATGCATGCAGTGACAGAGTAGATGACAATCTTCTTTTGGTCCAGAGGATGCAGCAACATAATGAATGGCTAGGTATTGTAGTAATAGTCAAGGTAGATGGCAAGAACACATCTCAAGTGGAATGGAATGATCATCATTGGGTTCAATTAGTCAGAAAATACTTGCAAGAAATGACAGAATGATAGAACTTTAGAACTAGAAGAATGTGGTAAGAAGAACTAATGTCAGAAGACTTGGTTCAGGCAATAGTAAGCTAATGAATGTTTAACAACTGGCTCTCTGGGGGAAAAATGTATGCATGGCCCACTTTTAAGTTTAATCTCCATTATTGACATTTCCCCCACCACTTTCTTAGGTCTAGACAAATCAATAAAATAATAAATCAAGCTCTGATTTGTAGCATTTGCTGATGTCAGGGGTGTAAATGCTCATGTTTAAAATTTAATAATTGCATCTTGGGAGCCTGTTTGAGCTGATTCTAGCTCATTTCTGGGTTTAGATTTGAATGTTTAACTTTATTGGTATGTCTTTGGGAAAGTTACCCTAGTGGCTCTGGGTTTAATACCCAATTTTGCTATTTATTGACCTCTATTTCTTAAAGCAAACTAACTAACTTCTCTGAGCCTGTTTCCTTATCTATGAAGCAAGGGAGTTAGGCGAGGTAATCTCTAAGTTTTCTTTCAGCTTTAAAATGGTGATATATAATCCCTTTGGATCTCAGATTTCTCATGCAGTAAGTGAAGGGAATAGACTAGATGACCTACAGGGTACTTTCCCATTCATGATTCTATGACATTATAAGACTATTTGATCCAACTTATTTATCTTATATATGTGAAAACTGAGGCCAAGAAATTTTTCACAAAAAGCAAACTTTGAGCAAAACTTTAAAGGAAGTGCTAGACATGGACTGAAAATCAAGATAATAGACCGGCAAGGAGAAGGATCAAGCATGGGAGATGGAATGAAAACACAAGTGAAAATGAATATGAATAAGAAGTGTATAGGGGAATGATAATAAGATTATTGACAAGAACTCAGAAGACATCCTGGGAACCCAAAAGTAATGATATTGAAATGTTGTTGAGTTTATATTTGATATAGATAGGTAACGGAGAGTCACAATTAGAGGTGATTCACCTGATAACTATCTAGCACTATTTCTGGGTTTAGTTCCCAGTGGGCACATCCACTGCCAAATTGTATCTCAAAAAGTCAGTTGATTACTATCCTCAGGCCTTTAGGAGTAACTCTGATGTGTTAAGTTTGTAGTAAAATTATTTCTTGGTAACATCCAATGGTATAATTCACATTAATAATTGTAGAAGGCTGGAACTCTGAAAGGTGTATTTGAATCCAGAACAGCAGAGTACTTAAGGCTAAATACCTACTCAATGTGATATAATGGTTCTATAAACATATACTTAAATGACATGGTAATGTGATGGCTTTCCTAATGATTGGTGACTCCTGAATGTGGTATGGTGAGGTGATCGTAGGGAAGGACTGGAAGGCTGAGGGAGAGAGTCAGAGTCTCTGCTGCAGCTCGCTCAGCAGGAAAGACTTCCCTGCTGTTCTTCCTTGCTGAGTATACTGCAGCAGAGAGATTTCAGCCTTCAGACTCCAGAGTCCAGGATCCATCTTTGACGAGCTACATGGCAGCTTGTCTGCCTCCTTCACTTCTCCTCCTAAAGACCAAGGACTTGGATTGATCCTGACTCTGACTGATTCTGAGGCCCTTCAGAGAGCTAGACCGGATATTATAAATAATTGTCCTGGTGACTCAGTTAATAAAGACGGCATAATAAGAATTGCTGGTATAAATCATTTTCCCCCAAACCTAGAACATACTTTCTTACAAATATACAAATGTCCATGGGAAGAATGGGTTCAAACTTAGAGTATAATGGTAATTATACTCTACTATATAATTACAGGAGAGTCAAGTGTGGCAAAAGGCTAATTCTAAACTGAAAGTCTTTTGTTGAGTTTATAGTTAGTCTTTTTTCATTTTCTGGTGCAAGGTATTGCGAGAGAAAGAAAGAGTGAGAGAGATAGACAGACAGACACAGAGACAGAGACACATACAGAAAGAAACACACACACACAGAGCAAGACAGAAACAGAGAGAGGGAGAGAAAGAATAGAAAGAGGGAGGGAGGTAGCAACAGAGAAAGACAAAGAGAAGGAGAGACAGAGAAGCAGAGAGTGGGAAGGGGGAGGGGGAGGGAGAAAGGAGAGAGGCATTAGGGAAGAAAATAGAGTCAGAGAGATATACAGAGTACCTTACACTGCTAAGTTGAGGTAGGCTCCTGTAGGTTTGAATCTCCTCACCTTTGGAAAGACCTGTGATGTTACTGTCTTGGGTTCTACTTTCATCTATGCAAATTATAACCTATCCATGTTTTATGAGTTATTGTGGCTGAAGAAATTGTTACCTCCTGGCCAACTTCAGTGTAATAAGGCTGTTGGCATTTAGATGAATAGTCATGACATATAGTCAACCACTAGGCCAATACTCAAAAACTTTTCAGCATGTTATGATCAGCTAGTGTAGGAGTCTTTAACTTTCTATGTCATGGATCCATGGTAATCTGGTGAGGATTATGGTCCCTTTCTCACAATAATATTTTTTAAATAGTTGAAAGAAATGTTTTAGGTTAGAGATTAGTGCCCCATTCAAATTCATAGACCTCAGGCACTCTTTTGGGATCTGTAACAAGTAAAGAATCCCCAGGGGCTAGAATTTGTGCTCTCCTGTCTTGTTAGAGCCCAGGGGCATGGGGCAATAGGAAGATGCACTTGTTTTGGAATTTGAAGACCTTGGGTTTCAATCCTACTTCTGCTCACTAGACCTACAGGCACTTAAAATCCTTGGGCCTAATTTTCATTATTTTCAAAATGGGAGGATTGGATCAAGTGGTCTCTCAAATCCCTTCCAGTTTGAGCTCTATGCACCCCAATGTGAAGTTTCAGAGTAAAATACTTGGACTTGAGTGAAATATCTTTACTAGTATATTTATAAAATATAGATTCTTTTGGGAAAGGACATGAAGATTTGTGGCAGATCTGAAGTCTGTTTTGAAGTGCAGATGTGCCACAGATCTCTCTGTGCTAAAAATGTCCTTTAGCATATGAATGGGGCAAGAGAAGTGTAGGTTTTAAGTAGTTGGTCTACTTGGATCTTTAAAAATACATAGAAAAGTCTCTCATAAATAACTAAAAAGAAGAGAAATAAACATTAGCATACTGTAAGTGGGCTGGAACACCTGACCAAAGCAGGTGCTCTAAAATTGTTTAGGCTTTTCCCCTTCCCCCACTCCACTTATTTTAATTGGGAATATTGACTTTCATTTTAGACTTAACACTGTAGAAGTTGCCCCTATACTGAAGAGATCACACACATTTTTACTTTGCTTCAAACTTGTGGTGAAATAATGAGGACATTTTAAAAACAGCATTTTTTTCTAATTATATGTAAAGACAATTGTTAATATTCATTTTTACAAAATTTTGAGTCCCAAATTTTCTCCTCTTTTCCTGAAACAGTAAACATTTGATGTTATAGTTATGCAATCATATAAAACATATTTCCATATGTCATGTTGTGAAAAAAGAAACAAATCAAAAGAAAAAAAAACTATGAAAAAAGTAAAGAAGGGCATCTAGGTGGTGCAGTAGATAGAGCACCAGCCCTGAAGTCAGAAGGACCTGAGTTCAAATTTGATCTCAGAATTTAATACTTGCTAGCTGTGTGACCCTGGGCAAGTCACTTAACCCCAATTGCCTCAGCAAAAAAAAACAAATAAACAAAAAAGTAAAGAAGGAGAAAATCTGCATTTGAAGACTGTCAGTTTTTTTCCTCTGGATCATAAGTCCTTTGTAATTATTTTGGATCATTCTGTTGCTGAGAAGAGTTAAATCATTCATAGTTGATCATCACAAAGTGTTGTGGTTATTGCGCTTAATATTCTCCTGATTATATTTATTTCATTTTGTAATAGTTCATATAAGTCTTTCCAGATTTTTCTGAAAAGTCTGTCCATCATTTCTTATTGTACAAAAGTATCCCATTACATTCACATACCACAACTTATTCAGTCATTACTCAACTGATGGGCATCCTCTCAATTTCTATTTTCATTGCCACCACTAAAAGAGTTATAAATATTTTTGTGCGTGTAAATTCTTTTCCCTTTTAAAAATGATCTCTTTGGTTTATAGACTTAGCAATTGTCTTGCTAGATCAAAGGGCATGCATAGTTTGATTGATCTTTGAGCACAGGAATGGGGACAATTCTTAACCTCTAGTTCAGCATCTTGGGCAAACTTGAATCGAATCATTCAGGAATTTGCTAACAGACATACCTTTCCTTACCTTACCTTCCCCTATTTAATTGACTCCTAAGATAAAGGTAGTCCAAAGCACTTTTTATAGGATATTTGCAATTCATTCATATAAAATGACACCAAAGTGGAGAGTTAAGGAATTGATGAGCCCTTTGAACCTTTATTTCTTTATTTGTAACATGGACATCATTATAGGTTGTGGTGTTATCTTCCGAGGGAAGTGGGGTATTCAAAGGAGATAATGGCTAGAATGCTTATAAAGAGATGTTATAATAATGATTGCTAATATTTTGGAGGGATTCTAGTCCCAAGATTTCATTGATATAGGGATTTCCTGGCAAGGAAGCTTTTCTACTGGTATGTATTAGCAACTCATCAATCAATCAATGGACATTTATTAAGCTACTATGTCAAGCATTATACTGTTATAGGAATACAGATACACATGGAATAGAGGTGTTTATAGAGACTGAGGGAAATATACTTAGGTAATATAGGTAAATAACTTAGGATATCTATGAAATACATATACTTTTGTTGTTCTTTTTGGGAACCATATACTTAGGAAAATCAGGAAAGGACTGTCCGAGGAGGTACTACTTGATGCAAATCATGGAAAGTTTTAACTTATTTTAAGAGGTGGAAGTAAAGACAGATTACATTTCAAGCACATTCAGGGAGCCAGGGTTGTGTTGAGATTCTTACCAGAGAAAGCCTATTGTTAAAATTTCAATATGAACTTTACATACACCTCAGAATTCAGCAAATGCTATGAATGGGGGCTTGATTTATTGTTCTGTGGGTTGTCTAGACCTAAGAAAGTGATGGAGAACATTTTAATAATGCAGATTAAATTTAAAATTATGTAATGTGCTATCAGAGTTGGTTGTTAAATATTTACCTGCACTTTCCTGCCATCACCTATGAAAAGTTATAGAGAAGGGAGATAGAATGTTATGTATAGGGACCAATAAGTAAACCAATTTGGTTTGCTGAGTCATAGTGTATATGATGGGGAAAATGTGTAATTAACTTGGAAAGATAGACTGGCACCAAATT
Organism: Antechinus flavipes; assembly: GCF_016432865.1. NCBI lineage: Eukaryota > Metazoa > Chordata > Mammalia > Dasyuromorphia > Dasyuridae > Antechinus > Antechinus flavipes. The sequence goes on from NC_067399.1 coordinate 404,626,740, forward strand.
GGGAAGTTCTCTAAATGTCAAACTGAGAACATTGTATTTTATCCTGAAAGAAATTAGAAACCATCAAAGCTTCTTGAGCAGGGAAGTGACATACCCACTGAACTCTGGAAATACCAATTTGGCTCTTATGTGCAGGGTGGATTTAAGAGGGGAATACCTGGATATAGTAAGGTCAATGAGGAAGATATTGAAATAGCTGAGGAATTGAAATAGATGAGGATCTGAGCTAGGGTAGTTCTGGTAGAAGTGGACAGAAGGGGATGGATGAGAAAGGTGTTGATAACGTAGAATTGACAATATTTTGCAAGTGATTAGATATAATAGATAAGTAAGAATGAAGAATGAAGAAGTTGTGAACTTGAATAACTGGAGGAGAGGTAAGTTTAGGGGGGAAATAATGAGTTCACTTTTGGACATGTTAAATTTGAAGAGCCTATGGAACATTCTGGTGGACAAGCAGTCACAGCTGGAGATATGAGACTAGAGCTCGAGCAAAAAAGGAAGACTAGATTTGTGAAAGTCATTTGAATAGAATTGAAAATTGAATCCACTGGAGTTGATGCGATCATTGAGAAACTAGGGGAGAGGGCCGAGGACAAGGCATTAAGATAAATTCATGTTTAGGGAGAAGGCTATGAATGGTGATTCAGTAAAGGAAATTGAGAAGGATTGCTTAGATAGGTGGAAAAAGAATCATGATAAAAGCGTCACAAAAACCAAGGGAAGAAAAAGTATTCAAGAAAGGATTGTCAGCAATGTCAAGAAGAGAGGTCAAGAAGGAAGAAGATTGTAAGAAATCCCAGTGAGTAAGGAATCTTAGGAGGCCTTGGCCATGTCTTTTGCGTAACTTTTTTTTTTTTTTTTTGCTGAGAACATGAGAACATGATGGCATTTATCTGATGAAATGCCAGGAAACATAAGAAGAGAAAGCCACTCTTCTGTGCATTGATTAATAAGTTTCCTTTATTGCTGACATGTTTTCCTTGAAAACTTGGCCAGTTCCCTGAGTAATTGCAGTCATTCTAAAGGAATGAATATTCTCCTTGGTGGGTCCCTCAAGATGAAGCACCCTGCATCTGTAAGGCTGCCTTGTCTCAAGAGTAACATATCAAATTAGAATATTTATTTAGCATTATGTCTTTGTTCTCAGCCTATAAAAACCCCTTGTGGCATGAAACTTTGAGAATCCCACTCAGGAAGGACTCTACAATTTGCCTGAGATTTTTTCCCACTCTGAGATGCTGAATGGTTGTGACCAAGGATTCTTTTAGCCAAGAAATTCAGATGTTGGTGCTTCCTTAGAAGTAGTGATGAGGTAGGTTGTATGTTATTTGTTTGTCATATTGTCTTTATTGTTATGGTGGCCGCTGAATTTGTTAATTGTGTATTACTTTTATGCTATTAAATTTCCTCTTCCATTATATCTTTTTTGAATCAAGGTTCTGAGCCATAAACTGGTATCCACCCCCTTTAAATCTGTGCCTATTGAATGCAAATTCTGAACCTAGATTAACTTTACTAGGACTGAGAAGAGGCCACTAGAATTAACAATAGAGATTATTAGTCACAGTGGAGAAAACATTTTCAGTGGAATGGTGAAGCTAGAATGCAAGGGACTGATAAGTGAGTGTGAGGTAAAAAGAGACAGGAGGCAGATATAGACAGATGTTTTTAAGGGCTTGGCTATAAAGTGGGTCAGTCAGGAACATTTTGAAAGAGTTATCTGGACTCCCAAGAGGTTAAAAGATGCCCACAGACACAGAGATGTCAGAGACAGGGTTTGATACAGATGTTTTTTACTCCAACATTGACTTTCTTTCTGTTATATCAGGCTGCCTTTCATTCAGGTTGCCCACTCAATATTAAAATGGCATTTAAAACTTGTTATAGTGCTTCATTATCTTACTTTATCTTTTTTTTAAAAAACAAACAAATAAGATCCTTGTGATTTAGTTAGGGCATGTACTATTTCACCCATTTTATAGATGAGGAAATAAAGGGAGCATGATGAACTAGACGGAGTACTAGGGGCAGCTAGGTAGTATAGTAGAGAAAGCAAACAGCCCTGGAGTTGAGGGACTGAATTAAAATAGAACCTCAGGTACTTGCTGGCTGTATGACCCTGACCAAGTCACTTAACCTCAATTGCCTTAAAAAAGAGTGCTGGTTTTGAGCCAGACAGCTTAGGATCAAATCCTAGTTCTGTCACTCATTAACTATGAGTGACAACCAGCTATTTCTGGTTCTCAGTTTCCTCATCCCCAATGAGGGAGATGGACAAATTGGCTTCTAATGTCCTTTCCAGATATTTATTTATTATCCTATGAAGCTGAGAGAGAAGGTCTTTATTGTAGGCCACACACCTAATTAGTGGCAGAACAAGAACCAGGGGCCAGATCTTCTGATCCACAGGCCAGTATTCTTTTTATAAATACTTGTTTAAAAATATTAATTGTTGTTTTTTAAAATCTCTATTGTTGTACTACAAAATTCTTTAAAAGTTCAGTTATACGAGATACCCAATAAAATGAGTTGGCTACTTTTCTAATTCTTTTCCCATTCTCAAATATTAAGAAAACATATTTTGAGCTAATTGATTTTCTGTAATCATGCAGTTCATATCTCATCTATGTCTGGCTATGATGTGTGATTTTGCTTTGATGGGAAGTTTGGGGGTCAGAAAAGGAGACTGCAAACAAAATGATTTTTTGATAGCTTGATTGATATGACACTGAAAAAATAGATTAATTTATGTAGAATTGCAATTTTTATTATATTGGCTTGGTCAGCCCATGAGCAAATAATATTTTTCAAATTGTTTAGGTCTGATTTTATTTGGTGAATAAAGTGTTTTATTTTTTATGTGTTCATATTATTCTTGAGTTTGTCTTGGAAGGTAGACTTGCAAATATTTCATATTGTCTACTGTTATGGAATTTCTCTTTCTAGCTCTTGCTGATGGACTTTGATAGTAATATATAAAAATACTGAGGATTTATGTGGGTCTATTTATATCTTGTAACTTTGTCACAGTTGTTAATTGTTTCAAGAGGTTTTTAGTTGATTTTGAGGGTTTTCTAGGTATAAAATCATATCATCCACAGGATAATAGTTTTGTTTCCTCAATGCCTATTCTAATTCCTTTTCTTCTCTTTTTGCTATATCTAACATTTCTAGTGCAATATAAATAATAGAGGTAATAATAGGAATCCTTGTTTCATCCCAAATTGTATTGGGAAGGCTTCTACTTATCCTTATTACAGATAATGCTTGCTAATGGTTTTAAAATAAATAAATTTAAGCTCTATTTATTCCTATACTCTCTAGTGTTCTTAATAGGAATGGTTTTTAATAGAAAATGATTTTTTTGCATCTATTGAGATAATCAGATGATGTCTGTTGGTTTTGTTATTGTTATGGTCAATTATAGTAATAGTTTTCCTAATACCAAACTAACCCTGCATTTCTAGTAAAAATCTCACCTGGTCATAATGTAAGTTCCTTGTGATGTACTTGGATAATTTCTTTGCTAGTGTTTTATTTAAAATTTTTGTATCTATATTTATTAGGAAATTGACCTATAATTTTCTTTCTCCATTTTGGCTCTTCCTGGTTTGGGTATCAGCAACCATATTTTTGTCATAAAAGGAATTGGATAAGACTCCTTCTTTGCCTTCTTTTCCATATAATTTATACAGTATTGGAATTAATTGTTCTTTAAATGTTTGCTATAACTTTCTTGTGAATCCATCTGGTACTGGGAATTTTTTCTTAGGGAGTTCAATTATGATTCAATTTCTTTTTTTTCTCTAAGATTGAATTCTTTAAACGTTTTATTTTTATTTTTTTTGTTTACTGTGAATCTGGGAAATTTATATTCTCATAGATATTCATCCATTTCATTTAGATTGTCAAATTTATGAGGATATAATTGAGCAAAATTGCTCCTAACAATTATTTCAATTCCCTCTTTATTGGTAATGAATTCACCTCTTTTATTTTTAATACTAGTAAGTTAGTTTTCTTTTGTTCTTTTTAAAGTCAAATTAACCAACAATTTATCTATTTTTTGGAATTTTTTTCATAAAAATGGCTTTTATTTATATTTATTAGTTCACTGTTTTATTATTTTCAGTTTTATTAATCTTTCCTTTGATTTTCAGAATTTTCAATTTGGAGTTTAATTGGGGATTTTAATTTTATTTTTTTTGAATGGTCAATTCATTTATCTGCTTTTTATCTATTTTTGTTGATGTTTTGATTGTGTCCCATAAATTTTAGTATGTTTCTCATTATTGCCATTTTCTTTAATGAAACTATTGATTGTTTCTATGATTTGTTCTTTGACTCATTTATTTTTTAAGATTAGATTATTTAATTTTCAATTAATTTTCAACCTCTCTATTGTCTATTATTGAATGTGATTTTTATTGCATTATGATCTGAAGAAGATGCCCTTATTATTTCTGCTTTTCTGCATTTGGTTGTGATGTTTTTTATGTCTTGATACATGGTCAATTTTTTTGTTGGTGCCATGTACAACTGAGAAAAAGATAAATTACTTTCTATTCTCATTCAATTTTCTTTAAACATTTATTATATTCAACTTTTTCAGAGTTTTATTTGCTTCCTTAATTTCTTTCTTGTTTACTTTTTTTGGTTAGATTTATCTGTCCCAAGAGGAGAAAAATGAGGTCCCCTACTAGTATAGTTTTATTTTCCATTTCCTTCTGTAATTCATTCAACTTCTCTGTCAAAAATTTAGATGCTTACAATTTAGCGAATATGTGTTCAGTAGTGATATGACTTCATTGTCTGCTGGACTTTTCAGCAATATATAATTTCCTTCTTTATCTCTTTTAATTAATTATTTTTACTTTGACTGAGATCATGATTCGCCACCTCTGTTTTCTCTGTTTAAAGTGAAGCATAATAGATTTTCCTCTAGTCTCTTACTTTTACCCTTTGTGTATCTCTCTGCTTCACATGTGTTTCTTTTAAACAACATATTGTAGGATTCTATTTTTTAATCCATTCTGTTACCTGCTTCCTTTTGCTGGGTATGTTCATCCCATTCACATTTATAGTTATAACTGTATATTTCCCTCCATGCTATTTTTTATTTGTGCTCCCTCCTCCTTTCTTTTACCCTCCTTCATCTCATTATGTCCTCCCTTTTATCAGCTCTCCCCTCTCCTTCCATTATGTCTGTCCCTTTTTACTTCCTTATGGGGTAAGAGATTTCTATGTCCAACTTAGTGTGAATGTTATTTTCTCTTCAAGACAGTTTGGTGAACTTTAAAGTTTAAGCTTCACCCACCACTTTATCTTCTCCTCCTATATATATATATATATTCCTTCCTAAGTAGTTTTTAATGCCCATTTTAGATATGATAATTTAATTCATTCAACCTCCCCACTTCTTCCAGTGCAGTTTTCTTTTTCATACCTTTATTTTATTTTTTAAAAAAATATTATCCCATCAGAGTTGCCTAATATCCACATTCTGTAATATACTCCTTCTAATTTCTTTTATGGTAATGAAATTGTTAAAAGTTATAAATATTTCCCCTCCTGAAAGATTATATTCAATTTTACTGGGTAGGTGATTCTTGGTTGTAATCCTTGTTCCTTTACCTTCTAGTATATCATATTCTGAACACTTTAGTTCTTTAATTTGGAAGCTACTAAATCCTGTGTAATCCTCATTAGCTCTATGATATTTGAATTCTTTTTGGCTGCTTATAATACTCTCTCCTTGATCTGTGAACTCTGGAATTTGGTCATGAGGTTCCTGGAAATGTTCATTTTGGGATTTTTTTTTTAGGCACCAATGGGTAGATACTTTTAATTTCTACTTTGCCTTCTGGTTCTATTATATCAGAACAGTTTTCTTTGATAATTCTTTGAAAGATGTTGTCCAATTTTTTGAAAATAATTACTTTCAAGGAGTCCAATCATTCTTATATTATTTCTCTTAAATATGCTTTTTAGATCCATTGTTTTTCCAATGAGGAATTTTACATCTTCTTATATTTTTCCACTTTTTGAAAACTGTTTGGTTCTGCACACGCATATTGTATCCAGGATATACTGTAACCTATTCAACATGTAAAGGATTGCTTGCCATCTGGTGGAGGGGGTGGAGGGAGGGAGGGGAAAAATTGGAACAGAAGTGAATGCAAGGGATAATGTTGTAAAAAATTACCATGAGTTCTATCAAGAAAAAATTACTAAAAAAAAAAAAAAAGGAATTCTTTTCTTCAGTATGCTTTTGTTTTTCCTTTTCCATTTGGCCAATTCTATTGTTGGGGAGTTATTTGTATCTTTTCCCATGCATTTGACTCTTTTTTTCAATGATTCTCTTGCATTAATTTTTTCTTCTCCAAAATTTCTCCTGTTTCTTTAATTTGACTTTTAAAATGCTTTTGAAAAAGCATTTTCTTTTCTAGGAAAATTTCCAAATTATATTTTTCTTTGAGATTTCACATGTGACTATTTGGATACTATTTTCCTCTTCTAAGTTTATGCTTTGATCCTCCCCATCATCATAGTAACTTTCTAAGGTCAAGTTCTCCTGGGTGACTCATTTTTCTGCCTTTTTTGATGACTTGGTGTTTTTGTGTGAATTGGGTTGTGGTACTTCACTGTTCCAGGTTTTTTTTTTTTTGTGCTAGGGCTCTGGATCTTACTCCTGGCTTTCAGCGGGCTTCAGGGCTTACTTGTTTTCTCTGGAATGTAAGTTTCTCTTCTGGCTTATCCTAGGGATGGGATCTTCCAATTAATCTCCCCTGGGTAAAGGGTTTGGCTGCTGGTTTGCTTCATGAGTGGTCTGCTCCTGGCTGCATTGCTATAAAAATAGTGTCTCTCTGCTGGTGGGCCCTAGTGATAGGATCTTGCTGTTGGCCAGTCCTGGGGTGGGACTTCACTACTGGTCAGCAACAGATTGAGGCCTTGCTGATGGCTTGTGTTGTGTGTGGTGTGGGGCCTTATTGACCTGCACAGACTGCTCACTGTCTAGAGGTCTGCTGATATGCAGGAGGATGGGGCTTTACAGGTGGATTGTCCCAGGTAGAAAGCCTTCCTGCAAGCTGCCTGCTGTGAGGCTGGCTGCTACTGCTGCTGTTCTTGGACCTCATTCCCCTCTCACCTTAGTGAGACAGACTTTTCCTGCCAGTTGGTAACCAGCTTCCCTACTCCTAGACCAAATTTGAGGCAGTATCCTACTTGTGTGGAGGGTAATTTGGGAGGACGTCAGAGGGCTCCTTCTTTACTTTGCCATTTTGTCACCAGAAGTCTCCTTGCCAGGTCCTTTTTTTAGGGCTATTCATCCACATTTGGTGTCCTGCCATCCAACTTTCACCTCTGGCAGGTAAATCCATCTTACAGATGGGCTAAACCAAGTTGACAAGTTTCAAACCCATTAGAAATTAGGAGAATATCTACTTCAAGCATGTAAAGACTTCCCCTGGTATAATGCGTGAATGAGAACAATTTGTTCCAATAGCCAAGAGGGTGGCTGAAGCATGTGCTGTGAAGTGCTAGGATGGCAAGATTATTGACTGAATCCTGGGCCATTGCCAGTTGTTGTGACTTTTGTCTTGCCACTGAACTTTGATGATTCTGGAAGAGTGAGGCTTTGGGTAACTCTATCTCACTTAAATCCGATTCGAGTGAAAGTCAAGACTTCACCCTGTGATATGGGGATTCTGTGAATGAAGGATGAGCAACAATATGTATATGCATGTGCATGTAGGCACATAAACATATGTATATACATAAATATATATACTCATTCTATAGGTTGTCTAGGAAATGCGTGCTGAAATAGAGGCAATAAATAATCTCCATATTCTTGGTTTTTACAATGTAGAGGGTTTGACACACTCCTTTGAGTGATTACTGATCTCTCCCAGGAGATTATGCAGTGTTTTAGGGCTTGATTCAATTAGCACAATGTTATCTACAAACAGGATCATATGGAGGACCTCTATCCATAGAGAATCCTTTTTTAACCTGTACTCCATGCTATATCTCTTCCATAACAGTGGCAAATATCTCTGGCAAGCATACATTCTTCAATTGATGTTTATTATCAGAGGACCTTGAACAAGGTTGTTTCTGATGCTCTATCTTCTAAGGAAGCCTGAATAATTTTTATTTATGGATCAATCAATCAACAAGTATTTAAGAATGCCTGCTCTATGCTGAACACTTTTTTAGGTGCTGGATATACAAATAAAAAGAATGAAACAATCCCTACACACCAGAACTTAATGTTGTAAAAGTATTTGTAAAGTACCATTTTGTTCTGCTGAATTAAATGCTGGGCTTTTTGTTTTTGTTTTTGTTAATCAAAGAGTAACAAGCACAAAGGGGATCTTATGTTCTGAATATCTTTCAGTTAATTGTAAAATTGTTAAAAAGTGGCCCATTATTGAACTCAGATTTTCAAAACCTGGCCTGCTTATTTCTTCCTAATGTCTCCACTGAGAATGACCTTAATTTGTGTAGAGATGACTTTCACAAAAATATTGCATAGATGGGATAATGTGCATCTATGTTAAGAGTTATTATTTTTCTCTTCTCTTATTGCTTTTTTTTTTTTTTTGGTATTAATTAGGCCCAAGATTCATCCACAACTTTCCATTTCCTCCTTTAGATACCTTATATAATGGCTCTTTATTGTCCTTAGAATGTCCTCAAGCATGCGCCTCTTTCTAAATATATGTGGTCTAAGTCAACTGACTTCAATTTTTTGCATTATACTGTGAACTCTTTGAGAACACGAACAATATTTTTGCTTTGTATCCCCTGGGCTTAGCACAGTGCCTAGAATGTGGTAGGTACTTAGTAAATACCTCTTGATTTTACTGACTTTGTTCTTTTTTTTTTTTTTTTTTTTTTTGTCCAGGCAATCTAGATTAAGGGACTTGCACAGGATCACAAAATTAGTATTAAGTGTCTGAGGCTAGACTTGAATTCAGTTCCTCCCTACTCCAGAACCTGTGCTTTATTCACTGTGCCACCTAGCTGCCCTTCTTTATTCATTTTAATGTCATTTTGACTTTGTATGCATATAAGGGACTATGTGATATCAAAGTCCAAGCATAGTATTTGATGAAGAAAACTGTTTTTAGTAGATTTTGTTTGTTGCAGATCTTTTCCAGTTTTCTTTTGTTTGTAGTATTTCTATCTTCCTCCTTGAATGTCCTTGGGTTGATATCTTAGCAAGCTTTTTTAAAACTTTTTTTATCCTTAATTACTTTTCTCAACTTCATGAGATCTACTTTTCTCTACTTATCTTTCTTCATGAGATTTTTGCAAATGAGTTTACATTTTGACCCTGCCTTACCTTTGGCAACCATATCTTTTCATTTGGAAAGTAGACTAGTTGTTTGATGAGTAAAGTGTTTTCTAGGCTCTTATTGTCTGTCTGTTTTGCCAATCAATTTATATTGGTTAATTTTATGGATAAAATTATTATAGTTATTGTTAATGTTATTTCTGTAATTCATTTCTCATATTTACCAATTATTTGTTTAAATAATTCATAGTTATCTTGTTTCTATTATACTCTTTTTCTCATTTTTTCTCTTTTTTTAAACTAATATTAATGAGATAACAATTTGACTGTAAACATATAGAGATCTGGAGATAGCTCTCATATCAGTGCTAAATCTTTTCTATATTTTAAAGTAAAGTAGATTTGTTCTTTATAGTTTTATTTTGTGTTCAATATGCCCATAACCTACCATTTATTTACTTGAAAAGTGTCTATGATATAAAGCTGTGAAGCTTCTGTTTTAGTCTGCAGATCTTTTACTACTTCTTCCTGAATCATTCTTTCCCATATATTTGTTTCCAACTTCACCTTTTCTTACATTTCTGTTGAATTCTTGACAATTGATACTGGTACATAACCTGCACTTATTTTCCTAGTTTTTTCCCTTCAAATGAGTACTGCAACATAATGATGAAATATCCTGCAGAACATATTATTTTGTTTGCCTTCAGGAGTTGGGTAAAACCCAAACTACATTTCTTTTTTTTTTTTGTTCTTTCCAAGGAGTATCTTACTTTTCTGGTTTCATTTATAGCAAGAAGGTTTGTGTAAAAACATTTTAATCTTATATAAACAAAATGCACAAACAAATCTAATGTAGTTAAAATTAGTAAAAAAAAAAAAACAAAAACCCAGATATATGGAGGGGGGAATCTTTCATAGCAATTTTCTTTGATAAAGGAATCATATTCAAGTTATAAGGAATAGATTAAAATTTATAAAACTAAGCTAATTTTCACTCAATAGTCATTGAATATGCATTAAATATACAGATGAATAGATAATTTTCAAAGGAAGAAACCTAAGCTATCAACAATCATAAGAAAAACCCTCTAGATTACTGATAATTAGAATATGTAAATTAATATTGAATTTTTACCTAATACTCATCAGATTGGCAAAGATGACAAAAGAGCAAAATGATAAAATATTGTAGGGCTTGTAGGAAAGCAGATAACATTTTTCGGGAATTGTGGTCTAACCATTATAGAAAGCAATTTGGAACCATGACCATCAAATTTTTAAATTTGTACATACCTATAACACAGATATACTACTAGTAGGCTCAAACCCCAAAGAAATTCTATAAAGAGAAAAAGGACCTCTCTGTACAATAATATTCATAGCTACTTTTTAAATAATGGCCTAACACTGAAAACTAGTGAGGTTATTCTACTGAGGAATAACTAAACAAATTTTGATATATGAAAGTACTAGATTATTAGTATGCTATAAAATGATGAAATGGGCAGCTTCAGAAAGTTGTGGGATCTTTGTGAATTGATGCAAAGTGAAGTAAGCAGAACTAAGAAAACAATTTATATACTGCTGATATTAAAGATAGAAACAACGTTGAAAGATTTTAAAATTCTCATCTATACCAGGATAAATGAGCCATTAGTCTACAAGGTAATACTTATCTCCTCCAGCAATATGTCCACTTGTTGGTCATTAAATAAGAATCTCATCATTAGAATGCCAATAATTCAATTAAAGTTTATTAATGATTGTTTTTTTCCCCTACCACTCTACCTTTATCACTGCAGAAATATTAGGGGGTCACATAGTCTGAACCTCATTTAAAAAATTTCAATTTCATGGATTACCATGAAAAAAAATATAAGTATGTGGTTAACCTATTGGTGATGGGTCTTTTTCCAATTAATTATGTTGGTCTTTAGAAAACATACTCAATCTATTACAGGGTGACATTAGAAGCCTTTCTACATAGGAGAGACTGCTAGAGTTTATACCTCATTTACAGAGCTTTTGAGAATGACTGGTCACGTTTGTGCCATATGAAGACCTTAAGGAGAATTTCCCATATATAACCCAATTAAATTTACATTTCTTCTGAGGAATACACTGTTACCTCTCACAAAGAAAGGCATGCCACTAGAGATGATGTTGTTCTTTGTTGTTCATTCTCAAAGAGGACCATGATATCAGGGAGGTGATACCATAACATGCAAATGAGCCGAGGTTAAGTGAAGGAAGTTGTACAAAGTCACTAATCTCACTTTCTCCTCCAGAGCCATCTGAATCCAGTGGTAAGATATTCAGGAACTAAAGATGATCCTGGATATAGTGGACTTTTTCAGCTTAAGGCCTTAATAGGTTTTGGTTTGACTGAGGCAATGCCCATTTAGTGATTAAGGTTAGTAAGAATTGAGGAAAAGAATGATCTTTTTTACCTATTCAAAAAAAAAGTCAATTATTGCGTGAAAGAACCTAAAGGTTTCTGGTCAAAACAGAAACAATTGCTATCTATATTCACCCTGAGTCAATCAGGTCTCAAACAATGACCAATTGGGATTTGGACTGGAACCTATTATTAGCCAATAAATGAGAAGCAGAATGATTTGGATTTAACATTTGGTGCTTAAGAAAGAAATCTGGCTTGTAAACCTCAAGATATCTTGGGAGGTTTCAGGAATGAAAAAGAAATTACATTCCTTTAGGCAGATCACCCGCAAGAAACAGTATGATATTGATGCTATGTGGGAAGGGGGAGAGATCCCCTCTGATAGAAGATGCATGTCCAAATGTGAAAAAATTCTCAAATCCTAAAGTCTGTGGCAAAAAGGAAGTTTTATATTTCACTAGGAAGCTCTCTCTTAGGAGACAAATCTCATAATGAAGAGATTTGCAAAGAATGAGTTAACAGAAACCAATTTTATGTGCAGATCTTGGCAGGCAGTTTGAGCCCAGACCAGGATTATCAGACCAGGATCTCCCAATTGAATGAAAATCACTTTGAAGGCTTTTTTTTTTTTTTTTCACAATTTAGAGTTTCTGGGGATCTGGCTACCCAAAAGATCAATGGGGGGTGATTTGCCCGTGATTTCCAATTGAATAATGCTGCTTATCTTAGGAAAAAAGTTTGTCTGGAAAGTATGTTTCTTTCCAGACTCTCTGGAGTCTGAGGCCTCAAATCCTCCCCCGACCCTTTCTTTTTTTTTTTTACAAATTAAGGGGGACATAGTTTTTACAAATTAAAGGGGTCACACTTTCAGAGTTCATTGGGAATCAATATTGTATGTGGACAGAAGGAAGGGAAAGTAAGACAGAAAAAAAAGAAAGGAAAGGAAGAAAAAAAGAATAAGAAAGATGATAAAATTTAATTGATGACTCTGAAGGATATTGATGGGAATGATATTCCCAATGACATCCCAACTATAGTCATCATAACTACCCAATAAATACTTTTCAGAATAACTCTTTGATTCCTAACAACATTCTCATAAAATGCCAATGTTCCTTTAAATTGTGATAGTCCTGTTGGACACTGCCCTGATCAGACCATAGCTGAAATATGATGTTCCCTTTTGAATACCACATTTTAGGAAGGATGCTGACAAGCTGGACTAGAGAAGAGAAACCTAGTTAGAACAGACTGGCAACCATGCAATAGGAAATTTCAGTCAATGAAATGTCAGTGCTTAGCCTGGAGAAGAGAAATCTTGGGAAAATATCATCTATGTGTTTATGTATTTGATGGGGAATTAAGAATGTTCTCCTTGGTTTCAAAGGACAAAACTAGAAGCAATAAAGGGAAATCATAAAAAGATAGATTTTCACTTGAGGGAAGGAATGAGAGTTGTCTGAGAGTAGAGTGGGCTGTTTCAGGAACTATAAGGTTTCCCTTCATTTGAGTTATTCAACTCAATTATTCACTTACTGAAGTGAAAACAAGAAGGCAACTTTCCAGAGATGGAGAACAAAAGTTCTTACCCTGGGGTTCATGAGATTTTCTTTCTTTCTTTCTTTTTTTTAAATTGACAACTGTACTTATAATATAATTGATTTCTTTTGAAATGCTAGATATTTGATTTTATTTATTTTAAAATATTTTATTTTAAATAAATTTTTAAATAAAATATTCTTGAGAAGGAATCCATAGGTGTCACAGAATGTCTAAGGGGGGTGCATGATACAAAAAAGATGAAGAACCTCTGTGGTAAAGGATAGAAGTTATATTAGTTGATCTGAGAGTTCCATTTCATTTCAGACTCAATGACCTCACAGGGAAGAACTAGAACTAGTGAGTTCCTTGACAATAGGGAGGAAGTCAAGTAGATGCCATCTAGATAGTTACTTATATGTAGCTATTTATTGTTGATATTTGGAAGAAGTCTAAGTTACTTCTAACAAAGTTGCTTTCATTACTGAAATTTTATGATTTTAAATAGTCTATATTCTTTTCAATAGAAATTCTTATTAAAGACTAGTTAAATCTGAAGAAGATGCCAGTTTAGTCAATTACAAAATTACCAAAGATATGTAAGGAATACTCTCTACTGTGCAGTGTTACATGAAGCAAATAAATAGCCACTGAGATTGATTAATGGCCAAAGTGAAGCTGAGACATTTAATCAATCTTAAATGCCATTTATTGCAAAGGATTCAATAGAGCAATAGAATTACCCATCCCCATTACACAATAAATCAGAATGATAGAGATGAAGAAGAGAATAAGCAGGGCTTATTTTCATACCTTGGAGAAGAACTCAAAACCTGGACTGGCCTTTCATTATCTTTTTCTTCCTAGAAGTTTGTTTATATCCTGGTTGATTCTGGGCTATTTAAAGTTGAGTTCTCAATTCAAGCAACACTAATCAAGCATTTACTGTGAGCAAAGCTCTAATCTAGAATTCTGACATTTTTCTAGGAAGGCATTTGGGACAGGGGTAGAATTGACCCTTTTATCCCTTCCTAGTCAGTAACTTTTGGAATTTTTCAACAATACACAATAGGAAGTGTTTGAAATCCTCTGAATAAACAGACATTTTTGCTTGAGAGAAAGAGAAACAGGGAGAGAATGATTTAATAAAGGCAAGCAGTGCATGCTTTTCTGCTGAAAGTTCTGGCTTGGTATAAATGTAAATCATAAAAATTACTTCTATAATTTAAAAATCTTATACTTAATGGTATCCCTAAAGATAGAGACACACAAATTCCTAAAAGTTGTTGTTGTTTATCTTTTGTTTTTTGAAGAGGACTAATAACTTTCATGTGAATTGGATTTAAATGAGGCAGTGTTGCACAAAGTCATCAGACAGTCTCACTGTTTCTTCCTGAGTCATCAAAATTCACATCTGACCAAGCTCTAAGTGGTCCATATCATCTGCTTCAGCTGCTGTCATGGCCGTTGGAACAAATTGTTCCCATTTGTACTGTGGGAAGTCTACATATATGGGGTAGACAACTTCCTAACTCACAGACACGTTTGAGATCCCTTCATTACCATCAACCTGGTTTAGCTTGTTTAACAAGGTGTTTTTACAGGTGAGAGTTGGGTGACAGGTAGACACCAAAAGTAGATGAAAAGGGCTCAGTAATTTTTACATTAAAAGTGTTAATCCCCTCTGAATACCTCATATACCCCCTTCCTCCATATAAGGTGAAATTATATTCTAAACCTTCTCCTAAATCCAGGTAGATTTACCTAGACAAAGCTAGACAGGCTTCTAATCCTACCTCTAATACCTTCCCCCCAATACACATATGCACATAAAAAACTATTTCTCATCTAGTGGGGGCATAGTGTAATTCTATTTTCTCTTAGAATTTCTGAAGTCTATTCCTCAGAACTCCTTGAGAGTTGTAAGTAACCATTCTTCTAGCATTCTAAACTTAGTGTGAGATGCAAGGGCAAATGGAAGTATTATATTTTCTTAAGGGACAAGTCAGTTTTAAATCAAGGTTTCTAATGTTGTTAATAACAGAAAACCTCAACCACAACTGAATTAGGAAACTTGCTGCAATCTCTCTTTGTTAGATCTATTGTTCTGTTGGAACTGAGCCAAAGATGCAAGGTTTATTTTCTATGCTTGCCTCCAGTCTCTATACCCCATTCTAAATAACTGGAATATAACTAGAAGGTGGGGAATATTCTAGTCTGGCTAGAGTATACTTTGCATGTGGGAGTAACAAGAAATAAGACTAAAAATATAGAATAATGGAATGTTAAAGTTGGAAGGACATTGAGAAAGTATCTAATCTAATTCTTTTATCTTGCTGGTAAGTAAACTGAGATTTATAGTGGTCATGCAATTTGTTCAAGACAAACAGGAAGCTAGAAGCAGATCCATATCTCTAATTTATGTCCCCTGGTCTTTTTCTCTTGTCCCTACCTTCTACTATTCCAGTGTCCTTTCCCACTCACTCTGTGATAAGTTGGCACAATATTGTATGGCCTTGAATGATAGGCTTTAGAGTTTGACCTAGATTGAGTAGGGAACTCCTGAAAAATTATGAATCAATTATCATTGCAGTCCTAAAGCCCATTGGGATGAGACTCTGCCCTTATTGGTGGAGGTGAAGGTCCTGCCTCACATGAGAGGGCAGGACAAAGCTGGTAAGAGCAGGAGAACTTCAATCTTTGTCAGTCTTCTTTCAGTATTGAGCCATTTCTGGTGCTTCTGGTTAGCTTTAGGTGGGAAGATGGATGAAGCTAACTGTACTTAAGATTGTAGAAGGAAAAGTATCTGTGAAGACATAACAAGAGCTGATAATTTCCATTTTGCTCTTAATCCTAGTTTGCTATACAAGAAACATCAAAGTACTTCTGAAGTAGAATCTAGTTCTCTCTCTCTCTTTCTCTTGGTTGAATGGAGTTATCTAGCTCTTAATAAGAGAGCCTCCTCACTCTGTTTTGTTTGGAATATATTCTCTTATATATACCTTCTTTGATTTCTGTTTTGTTACCAATTTGGATAATTTTTTGGGGAGGAACTGATAATAAGAAGGAAAGGGATTAAGCTTTGGATATAAAGCTTGGGATCATGCTTAATCTCCTATAATGATAGTCATCAAAAGTTAGCTTGAATCTAATCATATCTTTTAGACTAAAAATATTTAAAAGAGCAGATAATTATAATTTTAGCATAGTAGCACATCTTTGAGAAGAGCATAGTAGTTTCTAGCCTCCAAGTCCTGCTTTACCTCTTAGCAGAAAATAAAGTCTCCCTTGAAGAAGGGTGAGAGGAGAAAAGGTTAGAGATTTATATTCTGTCTCTATCCTAGCTAAAAAGTGATACCCCCATGCTACATGTTGGGGATAGCCTTGTTTCCCACAGGGCTTGTCTACATATGGATAGATTTGTGTATAAGGAAGATAAGAAAAGAGAATTGGAGAGGGGGATAAGAATGAAGTTGGAAAACCTAAAAAAAAAAAAGTGATGGCAATATTCATTGAGATCTAGAGTGGTGACAGTGGGAATGTGACTTGGGAGAATTTGAGCACTGTTAAATTGTTGACATGAGGGAAAAAATGATGAAAATCTAAATTCTACATTTCAGGGTTTCATAGTAATTTCTTAATTTGTTTTTCAAATTTGTTCTCCACATAGTAGTATAGAAACCTTCATGGTTCTTAAGACATTACTGTAGAGTTGAAGAAACTTTGCCATTGAAAAAAAGAAACTCCATAGATTCAATGGAATAGTGGAGGTTGCTTGTTTTGGATGGTATATTGAGGAGTAATATTATGTCAGAAATAATTTCAAGTGATCATTTAATACATGTTGTCTATGAACTCTCTTATAAAAATTAGTTTTATTGATTCCTTTTGTTTTTACACCAGTCATTTCTGGATATAGGCTCCACTTCCCTACCCCACCCCCATATCATGGTAGACATGAATCATTCATTTCTTGTAACAAAAGAAAATCACGAAGCAAAAAAGTGGCCAACTAGGTGACTCAGTGGATAGAGGACTAAGCTTGAAGTCACAAAGACTCATTTATCTGATTTCAAATCTGGTCTCAGATAGAAACTCAGGATAACTAAGCAGAAGTCAGGTTAAAGGACCTGTCTAGCTGTGTGATCTTAAGCAAATTACTTAATACTGTTTGATTCAGTTTTTTAATCTTTAAAATGATCTGGAGAACGAAATAGCCTTCTCCAGTATTTTTGTCAATAAAATAATATATGGGGTCATGAAGAATCAGAACCAACTGAAATGAATGAAAAACAAAACCTTACAGTGTTGTTTTAGGGGAGGTACTTGGTCAATCTCAAAGTAGAGCAGCTATTATTATTAAAATAAAGTCAATTAAATTATTTAAAGTATTTCCATATCCCTTATGTAATTTTATCTTTAAAACAACTATCTGATGTAAGTAGCGCAGGGAATATTTATTTGACAGACAAGGAAATAGAAACTCAGAAACATGATGTCTTGGATAGACTCAGAGAAACTGGAAATAAAACCTGGATCTTTGACCTTCTCATTAAAAGTTATTTTTACTGAACAAATAACTTCTTAAAAATTAAGAGAATTACAACCTTGGAATATGCTGCTTTGAGCAGAGGTGAGCAACGAGTCTCCTAGAAGTGTTCAAATAGAAAAAAGCAGCTCCTTTGAAAACTTTGTAAGTTGGCTCAGCCATGTAAAGATTTTGTTGACTTGCTTAAGGAAGGTAGCCTGATTTCTCAAACTGATGCTTGGTAATCCTGAATTTCTAATAATTTAAGCCTTGTTGAATTTCTAATTTTTAGTAAGCACCAGCCAACACTTACAGAATTAATTCTCTTTATTGAGTGTTTCCTTGACTGATTTAACTTGTCTTGCTCAGTGAGATTTTCGTGCTTTAGGACTCATACTGGACATGAATTTTTGAATGAAGGAACTCAGTGAATCCTTGGGGTGTTCTGACAAGGTTACATATAGGAACAAGTGGATAAATTGGAAATAGGAAAGCCAACCTTGTCTTCTTGCTTGGCTTTTGGCCAAGTATTTTAGATAGCCAGATAAAAGTAATTATAAGAAAATGTTTCTTGAACATGAAGGAAACTCAGCCTCCTAGTTTTGTAGTCCTTGGGATGATTTAGGTGCTTAGCTAAGCCAGCTGTTTTCAGGTTCAAAACCAATAGTCACTTTTTATCCCTTAGCATAGTTGTACCACCATTTCCCAAAAGACTCTTTTGGTACATGGCTACATCTCAAGAATTGTTTTCATTATTGTATTTCAAAATTGCTTCTGACTCATGCTGTGCTAGTATTTACCTGACATATTCCTGATCTTTCTTCATCTTTTTCCTTTAAAATTGATCTTTTATTTTTCTTCCTTTTTAAAAAATTATTTTCAATTATATGTAAAATCATCTTTTAACATTCATTTGGAATAAGAAAAGAGTTTCAATCTTCTTTTTCCCTCTCTCCCCTATCCTATTCCTGAAAGGGTAAGCATTCTGACATAGATTATACATGTGTAGTCATGCAAAACATTTCCATATTGGTCATGTTGTAAAAGAAAATACAGACCAAAACAACCCCAAACAAACCCCAAACCGAAGAAAAATAAAGTAAAAAAAAAGTATGCTTCAATCTGCCTTCAGATTCTATTAGTTCTTTTTCTGGAGATAGAATTTTTTATCATAAGTCCTTTAGAATTGTCTTGGATCAATGTATTGCTGGGAATAGCTAAGCCATTCACAATCATCATTGCACAAGATTGCTGTTAATGTATACAATATCCTCCTGATTCTGCTTACTCTACTTTGCATTAGTTCATATAAGTCTTGCCAGGTTTTTCTGAAGTCCTCCTGTTTATCATTTCTTATAGCACAATAGTATTGTATCACAATCATATACTACAACTTATTCAGCCATCCTTTCAATTTCTAATTCTTTACCACCATAAAAGGAACTATTATAAGTAGTGATATTATTGGGTCAAAGAGTATGCATAGTTTGATTACACTTTGGCATAGTTCCAAATCACAACTCTACCAATAATGCATTAGTATCCTTTTTTTTCATATCTTCTCCAACATTAGTATTTTCCTTTTTTGTCTCATTAGCAAATCTGATAGAGGTGAGAGTACCTCAGAGTTATTTTAATTTGCATTTCTCTAATTAATAGTGTTTTAGAGCATTTTTCATATGACTTATAAACAGTTTTGATTTCTTCTTCTGACAATTGGCTGTCATATACTTTGGCCATTTATCAATTGGGGAATGATATTTTAAAAAATTGACCCAGTTCTTTATATTTTGAGAAATGAGTCCTTTATCATAAAAAGTTGCTATAATTTTTTCCTGTAATTTTTTACTTTCCTTCTAATTTTGGCTGCATTGAATTTGTTTGTGCAAAACTTTTAATTTAATGAAATCAAAATTATTCGCTTCACTACCTCTAATGTTTTTTGTATCTTGTTTTTATCATAAATTCTTCCATTTTCCACAAATTTGACAGGAAAGTATAAATCATGTCTCCCTTTTGACCTTTTCTTAGTATACAGTGTGATATATTGGTCTATAATTCATTTCTGCCAAATTGCTTTACAATTTTCCCAGGAATTTTGGCAAAATAGTGAGTTCTAAAGCCAGAGACTTGGATCTTTAAGCTTATCAGAGATTACTATGGTTAATTATAATCATGTGTTATACACCTAATCTATTCCAGTGGTCTACTCATCTATTTCTCAGCCAATACCAGATTGTTTTGCTGATCAAATTATAATATAATTTGAGATCTGGAAATGCTAGGACACTTTCCTTCACTTTTTAAAAATTGATTTTCTTAATATTCTTGACCTTTTGTTCTTCCAGATGAGTTTGTTCTTGATAGTGTGATTGAATTGTCACTGAATAAGTATATTAATTTAGATGGAATTTTAATTTTTATCATATTAGCTTGGTTTACTCATAAGCAATTAATATTTTACCTATTGTTTAAATGTGACTATTTGCATTAAAGCTGTTTTGTAATTGTGCTCATTTATTTCTTAGGTTTGTCTTGATAGGTAGACTTGCAAGTATTTT
Organism: Antechinus flavipes; assembly: GCF_016432865.1. Classification (NCBI taxonomy): domain Eukaryota; kingdom Metazoa; phylum Chordata; class Mammalia; order Dasyuromorphia; family Dasyuridae; genus Antechinus; species Antechinus flavipes. The sequence continues at coordinate 404,647,079 of NC_067399.1, forward strand.
ATGTTGTTTACAATTGTTTTAAATGTAATTTCTTTTTCTATCACTTGTTTCTGGCCTTTATTGCTAACATATAGATAAATTGATCATTTATGTGAGTTTATTTTATAATCCACAACTTTGCCAAAGTTGTTAATTATTTCAGCTAGTTTTTTAGTTGATTTAGTTGATTCTATGTATACCATATTATCTCAGAGTGAGTTTTGTTTTTTCATTGGTTTAAAAAATTTTTTAAAATTACATTAGGGCATATCTCTAGTATGAAATTGAATAACAGTGGTGATAATGGACATTTTTGCTTTAGTCCTGGTCTTATTGGGAAGGCTTCTAGCTTATCCTCATTACAAATAATGCTTGTTGATGGTTTTAGATCCTACTTATCATTTTAAGGAAAGATCTACTTACTCCTATGCTTTTTAGTATAATAAGAAAGACTACTGTATTTTATTTAAAGCTTTTTCTGTATCTATTGAGATAAAAACATGATTTTTGTTGTTTTTGTTATTGTTTTTTGTTTTTATAGTGTCTTTATTTCTGAACCTCTTTCAGCAAATGAGTTAACCTGTGTTGAAAAGAACCAAAAAGAGCAGGTGGGAAGCAATTTAGAAAGACCATTAATAATTAGTATATTTTTTTCTTTTTGCTGAGGCAACTGGGATTAAGTGACTTGCCCGAAATCACACAGCCAGGAAGTGTTTATCTGAGGTCAGATTTGAACTCAGATCTTCCTGACTTCAGGGCTGGTACTCTATCCACTACACCACCTAGCTACCCAGAACAATTAGTATTTATATAATACTGTAAAGTTTTCCAAGCACTTTACAAAATTATCCCATTATCAATAGCCCTACAATGTGAGTGACTATCTTCATTTTATAGGTGAGAAATCTGAGGCAGATACAGATTGTAATATCATACATACCCTCACAATTAGTTAAATGCCTGAGGCAAAATTTGAAATCAGGTTTTTTAACTTTAAATATATTAGTTGCTTCTATCCAATTGACCAAAAGACCAACCAACAACCCAACAAATACATTAACTGATTCAAACAGTTTATGAAGGATTACACCATGGTATTTCCTCCATCTTTGCAAAAAAGACAGTATTTTTTCTCACCTCTTTGACCAAGCTTAGTCATAATTATAAAACATCTAGTTTCTTCTTTTGTTCTTTCCATTTACAATTGTTATATTTGCTGTATATATTGTTTTCCTGGTTCTGTTTACTTCACTTTGCATTAATTCCAATGTCATCCTATGCTTCTCAGAATTTTCCACATTTGTCACGTTTAAGAATCCATTCTATTCCATTAATTTATCCTAATTCGTTGAACTATCCTCCAACTCATGGAAATTCACTTTTTTTCCTGTTCTCTGTTATGACAAAAGGTACTGTTATGAAGATTTTGTTATGCATGTGAATGTTCTTTCTGTCTCAGCTTTCCTTGAAGCATATTCCTTATTCTCTAGATTAAAAGAAATAGTTTAGTCTTTTTTAAAGCCCAATTGCAAACTACTTTCTAGAATAGTTGGACTAATTCATAGCTTTACCAATTAGTGTGCCTGACTTCTTCAAAGTCCCTCCAATATTGACTATTTTCATTTTTTATCATCTTTGCCAATTTGTTGGGTGTGAAGTGAAACAGAGTTATTCTGACATATTTCTTTTATTATCATTAGTGTCTTGGAGCATTCTTTGATATGGCTGTTAATAATTTATGATTCTTTTCTTCAGTATTGATTGTTTATATCCTTTGATTATGTATCTATTTGGGAATGGCCCTTGATATTATTAAACATTTGTATTAGTTCTGTATGTCTTTTGGAAATCTAACCTAGTTATTTGATCCAATGATTCTTTCCTACGCCCATAATTAACAGCTTTGTTTCTTATTCTAGCTGAGTTGAGTTAGTTCATGCAAAATTTCATATAATTTCATATAATTGAAAGAATCAATTTAGTTTTTTGTGATCACCTTGGCCATTTGTCTGGAAAAGAACAATCCCCATCTATTTTTCTCATCTAATTTTGTTATTCAGGTTGTGTATCTCTTTTGAACCTTTTACAAAACAGTATACTATATTGATCTAAACCATTAATTTTTGCCAAACTGCTTTCCAGTTGTCCTAACAGGTTTATTAAATAGCACATTCTTCCTCAAATAATTTATGCTTTCAATTTTACTGAACACTGAATTATTGAATTTGATTCACTGCTTAACACAGTCTTTGGCACATAATATCTGATTAACAAAAGTGATTATTTTCAATTTTTATTTAATTTCTTCCACTGTTCTTTTCCATTTTTAAAATCAGCTGAAATAATTTGGATAATTATTGTTTTATAATATAATTTGAAGTTTGGATTTGTTAATTCTCCTTGTTCTCACTTTTCTTTCTTCCATTAAGTTTCAAGATTCTACAATGTTGATTCTACAAATAAATTTTGTCATTTAAAAAAATCTATTTTTATAAAGAATTCCCTTAGTAATTTGATTGGTTTAGTTCTAAGTCTGTAAATTCGTTTAGGTAGTATCTTATTTTTATAATACAGGCATCCATCTCTTTTCTTACCAAATTCCCAATTTCCTTTGACATTCAATTGGCCCATTTTCCAATATATTGGTTCCTCCAGTATCTACCAACTTTTCACTCAGAAACATTTAAACCCATTTAAGGTAGCTTCCTTTTCAGCTATGATAAATGTTAATTGCAAAACAATAGTCCTGACAGATTTTTGACAATTTCATTCTTTCCTGAAAGTGAGGATAAATTGAATTGCATAATATTTCTGAGTCTGGCACTTAGAATTTTTCAATTAAAATAAAATAAAATAAAATGATCAGTTTTTTTTTTGGAGGGGGGGGGTTGTTTTTATATAGCATCTGGGCTTAATTCTCATTCTTTGCTCACCTTGTTGTTCTTTGGAAGGGAATTGGAGGTATTGGGGAACCACTGGGGTGAGATCCAGTCTAATCATTTCACTTTCCCCCATAATTCCTGAAATAACTTAATTTCTTTGAAATGTCTTTTCTCACAGTAAAGAATTATTCAGGAAGGCAAATTGAGCTCTTAATGGCAAATCCAGCTCAGATGCTGAATCACAAACAGAGCTCTCTCTCCCTCTTTTTTTTTTTTTTTTAAAGGCTATTGAGATGTTTACAATGACACCTGGTATAATCGTTTAGCAAAAATCCTCTTAGGAACTTAGACAACAACTGTACAGGGTGGGAATTGCTCATGATGTCTGTGCTTAATAATGGCAGTGGTTAGTCAGTGAAGTTGGGAATTAGTGTTGAGAAATTCTCTCTGTGTCCTTCACTTGAAAATTACAAAACAGATGGCCAATTGGAACCTTATATATTTTGTTGTCAGAAGTAAATGCCGCCATAAGTGCTTATTTTATGCTAAAAGCCACCATCTGCTAGATGTCATCTCCTTGTACCTGGAGAAAAATGAATAAAATGAGAGGAGGAACCTTTTCCACTCTGACCCGGACACTCAGGCATAATGCATCAGAAACGATTTCCTATTCTACTTGACAAGCATTAATTCCCAAATGACAGCATTGAGGGCCTTTCTGACAGCTCCAGTCTTTCACCCCAGTAGAGGGAATTGGGCTTTGTAATATTTCTGGTGGCATAGTATGGGGGTTCTATAGAGAGCATAGAGCTGGAGTCAAACGGGTTAGGATCTTGGCATTGCTACTTGCTATCTGTGTAGTCAATTGACTTAGTTTCCTCCTCTGTAAAATAAGAGGATTGTACTAGATGAGCTCTAAAGGGCTGCCAAGCTTGAAAGGATGTTTTTCTTTTTCTTTACTCAACTCTTCCTTTGCACATGCTGTTCCCATGCTTGGAATTCAATCCTTCTATACTGAGCTCTCTTAAAATTATTTCTTGCTTTTTAAAATGGCCTTTTCAAATGTTTGCTACTACAGGAAATTTATAACAATCTTGCTAATTGCAAGTAACTTCCTCTTCTAGAATTACTTTTTTGTGGGGTGGTGGATAAGATGCTCTCTTCATTAAACAAGTATTTAATAAATAGTTCACTTTTTTTGCAGTAAGAGAAAGGGGGAAATAAGAAAAAAATTAGTCTAAAATTTTAAATGTCTAGTAAAAATTAAGTTATTACAGATGGGCTAAAATAATTGTTGCTCTCCTCTCTCACTCTATAGCATGTAATCTCCCTGAGGGCAAGCACAGTTTTGTGTTTGTCTTTGTACCCCAGTGTCTAGAACAGGATGTAGCACATTTCCACTCCCCATCCCCTGAACTGGACCTTCCTGGTCTAGGAAGGACTTTTCCTCTACTAGTTTAGATCTGTACCTACTTTGCATTTTATAGTCTTAGAAGGTTGCCTAGGGCACTATAAAATGAAGTGACTTTACTAGGGTCATAGAGGCTGTATATTTGAGACCTAAACTTTGAGTCCAAGTCTTTCTGAATTTCAAGGTCAGTATTTGATCTAGTAGGTTATGCATGTGATGGTGCCTTTCTCCTGGCATATGGTGGACACTTCATTAAATAAGCATTTATTAAATAGCCCACTTTATTATAGTAATGAAAAGAGGTAGAAAAGAAAGAAAAAAATTGCCTAGATTTTTTCATATCTAGTAAAAAATGAATTACAGATGATCTAAAAATAAATTTGTAGATAATTGATTTATTCATTTGAGAGGGTAAAAATGGAAGGAACCATGGCTGAGTAATTTGCTAAACTATTTATTGTATTTCCATTTTTGCAGACTTAGCTGTGAGTGGTTTTCTCTCTTTCCATCTTGCTTTTGATTCTAACCTGCTTTGTCTGTTGTGACTACACACATTATTCTCTGGGAACATCACATTTCTCTTTCCATGATTATTCATAATTGTAGCACTATTGAAATAAGCAGAGTATAATGTCTCCTCCTATTTGGTCTCAATAATGAGGCTCCTCATTCTAAGCAAATCTGTGGAATCATAGAATATCAAGATCATACGGGATATTAAATTGAGAGAGCTGTGGAGCTAGCTGTGAGATTGTGAGCTATAAAATTAAGGCTCTTATATTATATATATATATTATATTATTATTCTGAATATATATTATCATATATAAAATATAATATAAAATTATAAAAATAAGCAAATAGATTGTGGGATTTATACTAAGATGTCTTGAGTTTGAATCTTACCTCAGACACCTAAGAAAATTATTTAGCCTCTATCTGCTGCAGTTTTCTCATCTATAAAATGGGGATAATAAAAGCTCCTGCTCCACAAGATTGTGATAAAGATGAACTAAAGTAACATGTAAAGTGCTTTGCAAACTTAAAATAGTGTATAAATGCTAGTTCTTTTTTAAAATTAGAATAGAACAGAGGATGTTACATTTGGAAGTGACCTTAGACACAAATTGACAGAACTGGAAAGAACCTTATTTTATAATAGAATGTTAGAACTGGGAGAATAGTAAAGCTGGAAGGGATTTTCAAGATCACTTATTTCAACTCCTTCATCTTATAAAAGATGAAATGAATGTCCTGACAAGAGAATTGACTTGATTAAAGTAATGAAGATGGTGAAGGGCAGAGCTTAGACTAGTATACTCTGTCAAACTGAGTAGAAGAATCTCACTCATCAAATTCTGATTTCAGTCTTTGGTATAAATATGGTCCTGGAATCTAAGCTTGAATCATGAATACTCCCATTATTTCAGCTGTGCCTGGTCTCAGGCAAATCTGCGGAATTCCAGATCTTTATGGGTATATTCCAAATACAAGGATGATAAACTAAGGCAGATTTAAATATGTCTCTGAAATACTTTATTTCAAAAATGTTACTATTCTTCAGTATATCACCTCCTAACAAGGCAAATTTTTTCTAGTGACTAACAATCATTCTGATTCCACATATTCACAAATTTGAGTAAAACATATCTGTAAAGTATGATCTACTACATTTTGATATTCTGGGCCAAATTTGACCAGTGTCCATAGAATGCATATTTTAGTGGCTCAAGCACATACAAATCAAAAAAGGAAATAATAAGGAAAAACTATATGCAAAAACTATGGTAAATTTCACTAGGTCTAACTTTCTGAAGGTAAATAAAAAAATGTTTTGCTATTCATTCAGAAAAGTTTTCCAAGGAAGGAATGCTTCTATTTCCTTTCTAAATAGTTCTGAAGTTTAAAAGAAGAAATGATACTGACCAACATATGGAAAAATGGTCAAAATAGTTAATAAGAAAAATGCAAATTAAAATTACAGTGAAGTATCATTTAATATGTGTCAAATTGGCAAAGATGATAAATGAAATATTTGGTGGTGGAAAGCTATGGGAAGACAGCCACACTCAATATATTATTGGTGGAACTATGAACTGTTTGACCGCTCTGAAAAGTCAATTTGAAATTATGTGAGAAAAATTGCTAAACTGGTCATGGTCTTTTGACTCAGCAATCTCACCCCCAGACAACATATAAGGAATATACATGAAATGTATGTATGTGTGTGTGTGTGTGTGGGGGGGGCAATAAGTTGTTGTTGGAGACAGGAAACAAAGAGCCAAGAAAAACGTGACTACCTGTGCATAAACTCTGATACGGTTAGCTAAAACCTTATTGTGAACAAACAATACATCCTAAATTCCTGAGACAAGATAATGTGTGTCCCAGGAAATTGGCCATCTCCGCCCAGGAACTAGATAACGAGTATGCCCCATGATGTCAGCCACACCTGTGGTCTGACATTCTTCTCTTTACATTGCAACCCCCCACCCAGAAAACGCAGGCAGTCAAATCATATATATAACTAAGCACCTCCTTTTAATAAATGAGACTTTTCCACAGCAATGTTGTCTCCCTCCTCCTTCTCGCTCGTTTCTCTTGCAGGTCTTAAGTCATTTTCCTCGACACCCCACGACTAGATTCCGGTGGACGGGACAAGTTGTGACTAGACACATATATAATCAGGGAAAATATATGATTATAGTAACATACTTCTGATATTACTTTGTTGGATATTTTCACTGAAGATGCCTCTAGGAATCTCCAATCTCTGTTGAGTGTTTACTGGAATTGAAACTGTTCTTTGCTGTCCACTACTATTTTTCAGCAGTATTATGAGTGCTTACAAGGAAAAGTGGAGGGTGAAGGATGGAGGGTGGTGGTCTCTCAGAGACAAATTATAATCAGAGAGGAGAATTTCAGAATTCAAGATCATAGATAACAAACACCATTTAATAATATACATCAATTTGCTAATGCCCACCAGTTATCAGAAAACTGATAATCAGAAAATGTCTTTGCTGATTCACCTATCTGGAGCTTCAGTTTGTGAATTTAACTGATGCCTTCTGTCAACATTAAAATTGTTAGCACAACATAATGGAGTTAGTTGATGCTGGCAAAGTGATAAATTATGATTTTTTTTTTTTTTTTTGGTTACAAAGTCTAAATGCTTTTTTGTTTTTATTTTTTCCCCTTTGTGTTAATATAAAAAACAGATGTCTTATATTCAGAAGTTTTGGGTACAAGATTTAAGGCTTATATTAGTAATATTCACTTTATCAAGTCATTCCTTCACTCTGTGCCTCAACTTCCTTATCTGTAAAAATGATATTAATATTTACCCTATGACTTCAGAGGGTCTTTGTGAAGAAAATGTAAATGAAAAAATGTCATATAAATCAAGTACTTATAATGTTATTGTTATTGAGAACTCTTAAAAATGTTCTTTAAATAATATGACCACTGCAAGGCTTTATTATTTGCATTAACTGAGACATAGTTGTGTAGCCAAATTTTTAGGTGGTAAATAGAAGTATTCAAAAGGTATAATCCTTTAATTTACTGGTTGTTGCCAAAATTAGACAGTGAATGTATTTAGCTTTTCCATATACAGACACACTTGAGTGGAGAGACAAGAAAAGTCTTTCTGGGGGAGGCTAATAGTAAATTAATGAGCATAGCGTCCCATCTTCTCTTAGCAGTTGGTCAAAAGGGAAGTGAAGTTGTGGTACTGTGAGAAAACCTTCTTGGGGAAAAACTTAATGGAGGGTGAAGCCTTTATATGAATAAAGATGCTTTATTCTGGGAAACCAATAAACATCCAAACATTTGCAAACCCCAAAATGAAATGAAATTGCCTTTCTGTAGTCTGAGAAAAGAAAAAAAATTGAGAATGTAGTCAGTTAACAAGAGAAATGCATTTTGCCTACTCAGACTGTATTCTTGTTATAATATGGCTTGATTAAAAAAATAATACAGCTTGATTCTTTTGAAACTCAATCAGGCAATAAATATTGAGCACTTACTATGTATCAGGCACTGTGTTAAGTTCTAGGTATGCAAATAAAAGACAGAAAGACAGTCCCATGCTTCAAGAAATTTAAGATCTTAAAACATGATAATATGGTGGAGTCTAATTCATAGAGTATAAGCTGATGGGAAATTGAGACAGGGCCTAAGAATCCTCTTTAAATGGAAGGCTTGGGAGGAGTTTTGTTCCTCATTCCAGCCAAACAGAAAGGCAAGGGATATATTAATATTTTTCTTTCTCAACCCAAGATATCTTTCTCCTCAAACAATCTCTTAGTTTTAATAAGATTCTTTTTAATAGTTTTTTCCTAGAAGTTTTGTTTTTGTCTTTCTCCTAATTTCAAGTTACTTCTACTCTTTCCTAAATTCAATAGTTTTATTTTTCTTCTTAATTCTGCCAAAATTCTTCATGAGAGATAGAATCTCAGTGTTGGCTTTATCTATCCAATTATTATATTAAGGCATCTGCAAAACTTGTGCTATCTCTCTTTCACTTATGTACTAGTTATTTTTTGATTTTCTTTGTCTTGTTATTGATGGGGTCTTTTGCTGTACCCCACTCCTAATGGAGTCAGTTCATAAAGGAAATAGTGATGTATGATATGCCTTTCAGTATTTTGAATCATCTTTCTAGTAATATCCTATGTACTTATAATAGTCACTTATGACAAAGATTAATATCTTTATTTTTTTATTCTCCACATTATCCTAGGTATTGGCCCATTTCATTGACCCATATGTCAATGCAATACTGGGAATTGTAATTCTTTCTTGGAGAAAAGACTGCCCATTCTCCATAGATGAAACCATTATGTGCTCCCTGATTTATTTTTTATTCTAGACATTTTCTTATCCTCTGACTGTAGTGATTTTATTTTAGTGGCATCCTTTCTTTTGTCCATCTAAAATAAGATCTGATTTCCATTTCTAATCCCCAGTCTTTTCTTTTTATTATTCTTACTCTACACTCTCTTCTGCTCCTCTGCTCTGGACTTGTTAAGAGACTAAACAAACTTATTTCCTTATTTCCTGGCTATTAACTCTTGCTTTTCTTTTCTCTGATTAAACAACTTCCCATTGTTTCCTCTTTTTTTTCCAATCCAAGACATTGATTTACCCAAAGAAGCTCATGAAATTTTAGACCATCAGAGATTGAGTTCTTTCTTCTCATCTCCTTTTTCTTTAAGATCTATTTAAATATTTAATTCTTTACTTACTTTTAATCCCCAATTATCCTTTTGTTTCTTTTATTCTTTGATCCATATTCTTTTTATTATTGTTAAACAATAGCCAGAAATATTAGGTATATGTGCACATACACATATGCACATCATACATAATACATGTGAAAATTGATTTCATTTCTTAATCTTTGTTGATAATTGTACTATTTATCTTTCTTGTTCTTTTATTTGAAGGGGTTTTTTTTTCCTTTCATTTATTTGGCTGAGACTTGCAGAATATATTATTTTTGGCTGCATTTTAACCTCTTTTGATTCTGGGATTATCCTTTCTCTAATTTCTTGTGACCAAAATAAAATCTTGCTTTATTTGGATTGAGGCTCCTTCATAGCTGAAAGTCTTTCTTATGGCTATTTGCAATTTTTTTTTTGCATTGAAAAATTTTGAAATTTAACCATTATATTCAGCAGATTCAGCTTTTGTATTCATTTCTAGCGGTATTCATCAGGAACTTACCCAATTTTCTACCATATGAAGAAAATCCTGAGGGAGAGGGGTAATGTGATTCAGGGGAAAGAAAATGGAATTCGGAATCATAAGATTTGAATTTCAGTCCTAGATATGCCATTTACTACCTTGGAGTGTACTCAGACTTTCTCTACCATGCTACAGAAACTTCTTTACCTGGAAAGTTCATTCCATTCTCTGACTTCTAACACTGAAAGTACCCTCAAACTCTGAAGGCTCTTTTTTTGATTTAATGGAAGATGCCCAGGTGACCCAAATCTTCATTCCTCTAGAATTTACTCTTGACTTTTAGATTTATTCTATAATGTCTCCATGGATACTTTCTTTCAGTTTTCTTTCATATGTCTTTCCCTCTTAGAATATAAGCTCTTTGAGAGCAAGGACTGCCTTCTTTGTGTTTGTATTAAGCTATATTTGCACATTCTTTTTTTCAAGGCAGTTAGTTACTTGGGCTTTTATAGAATTCATATTTTAAAAATTATTTATTCATTCATTCATTCATTTATTTATCCATTCATTCATTCATTTATTCGTTCGTTCATTTGTTTGCTGAGGCAACTGGGGTTAAGTGACTTGCCTAGCCAGAGTCACACAGCTAGAAAGAGTTAAGTGTCTGAGATCAGAGTTAAACTCAGGTCCTCCTGACTTCAGGACTGGTGCTCTATCCATTGCGCTACCTAGCTGCCCTTCATATGATTTTAAAAGTAGTTTTCTTTTGATTTTCTTCTGCTACACTTTCATCCACTTCTGTATTTTGAAATTCAGTGTTTCATTTTCTTTATTCAGTGCCTCTACTAGTTTTGAGAACCTATCCTTTTATGTGTTCTGATTTTTCAGTTCTTCTGTTTACTTTTATTACTTTTTTCTCTGAGAATTATGTTTTCCAACTTTATATTTTAATATCATCATTAAAATTGTTTTGTTTCTCTTTTGAACCATTCTGGGATTTCTTCCTAATTTGTAATTAATAGAATTCTCTTTTTAGTTAAAGGTTTTTGATTAATTTTCCTTCACAAAAAAGTTCAATTTATTCTAATTTTTTTTTTTTTTTTTTTTTATGAATGGCCTCTATCTTTTTTTTTTTTCCCCCTGAGGCAATTGAGGTTAAGTGACTCACCCAGAGTCACACAGCTAAGAAGTGTTAAATACCTGAGACCAGATTTGAACTCAGGTCCTTCTGACTTCAGGGCTGGGGCTGTAACTACTGCACCACCTAGCTGCCCCTGATCTCTGTCTTTATGAACCTTACTTACAGTTCATCTACTTGGGAGTTAGGCTTATCCACAGTTTTCTTCTTATACTTTAATTAGTTCACCTTTCTTATTTTTTGCTTTCTCTCCCTTTCTCTCCTGTGATATAAGCTTTTACTTTTACATACTCCTGAAAGCCTTTGTCTCTTTAAAATAGAGATTTGAAGAAGTCTGGGAACTTGTCCAGAGTAAACTTATTGGACGAGGTAGTTTCTAATGTACTTTTCCATGGGCCTGGACATTTCTTCTCTTTTCATGTTATTTTACCATGTATTCATGTTTCTCACCAGTACTTTTCAATTGTGTCTTTTTTTCCTTAATATGATTAGGCAGAACCAATGTATCACTGTGTTTTATTACCTGGGAACAGAATGGCATTCATGCCATTGAGGAACCAGATGGGGAATTTTACAGGTGGGCCCGGAAAGACAAGATTGTTGAATTTTTTTTTTTTTTTTTTTTGCACTGGCATGCAACATGGTGGACTAGAAGTAGGGAGAATGAGTGAAAGCTTTAAGTATTTAAGTTATCTGATGTTATAATTCCCCATAATTTTCTACTTATTTTTTAGTCCCTCCTCCTTTCTCTACTGTGGTACATACTTTTTCTTCTACATAGACTTCATAAAACTTTTTTAAAAACTACATTCATTTCTCAAAGTTGTGAATTTTTCTCCTACTAAAGTGTAGAATACAGTGTTCCAAATGTGTGATCAAGGCTGGTATAACTATTTCCCTTATTCCCTTGTACTCTATTCCTCTTAATTTAACCTAAGGCAGAATTAGCTATTTGATATATGCTCTACATTGTAGACTCATATTGAAACACCAGTTGATATTTAAATGTCATTGTAAAGTTATCTGTTAAACTGAGTGATGTAGCACAAACTTCCTTTGAGTTCATTGCCATATCCAGAGCTTCCAGGTTGAGAGACTGAAGGATCACTCTTGGAAGGAATGCACAAAGCAAGTTCAGCTACTTGGTGCTCCTCAGTGACCACTGGTTACCTACTCATAGTCCTAAGCAAACTTACTTCTAGATGGGATTTACATATAATGTCTTAGAAGTAGCTCTAAGAACAGTGTCAGAACAAAGGAAAACAAGATGGTCATCCTCCATTACTCTTCATTTTATTTTTCTTTGGCTTTTGAGGGTGGGGAAGGGTTAGTAGATATGAAAGAGGATAATTAAAGTAAAAGCAAGAGAAGAGCAGGAGATACGGTAGCTAGGCTCAGTGGCAACTACTTGCAGAGAGCTTTGGTACATTAGGCTTAGCTGTGGAGCATCAGTAGCTACACATATACTAGCCTACGGTACATTAACCAGAGCCCATAAACACTTCTATAGAGGGAGAGAGCAGTTTTAATTGAATAAAATATGTCACTGGATTCTTTCCTACTAGGTTCACTATTGCTTGTTGACTTTTTCCACTGCCATTTGCAGAAAAGAAGGAAGCTACCTCTCTCTCAGGGAAGATAGGTAAGAATGCGGAAAATACTGCTCTCACTTCTTATGGAACCAGAAATGGTCTCTTAGGTACTCATAGGAAACCAAGTAGCATGTGGCTTAGCATGTAATGCCCTTGTTCCTTTCAATCTCATAGAAAGCTCTCTAGAACTGTGCTTCATATTTGTTTTGGTATCTAGAATTTTTCATGATTAATGTGTCATATTACTATGATATACTTTACCAAGATATTGCATGGTGAAGTCCACTCCACTCTCAAGATTCATTATAAAATGTACTAGTTTTCATCTGAAAGTTATGATTATACAATGAGATTAGTTAGATAAGCCATTGTGATATGAGGCAATCAATTTTCATTCTGGAATCCAAAGGTTTAGTTTTCCCAGTGGTACTGTTTACTACCTGCATGTCTTAAGCAAGTTGCTTCTCCATTAAAACCTTAGTTTTCCAATATTTAAAGCAGGGAAAGTAAGTCACTCTTAATTTCATAGATTAAGTGTGAGGAAAATGCTTTGTAAACCTTAAAGTGTTATAGGATTGTGAATTGCTTATAATTCCATATGAGGTGTTTACTTGAAGAAAAAAGGTAATGCTCAAAATCTTTAATTCTGATGTTTGTCAGAGAGCTCCTAATAGATAAGAACTTCACTAACCAAAAAGAGAAGATAGGTAGACTATCCTTTTTTTCTTTTGTAATACAGAGTGTTTCATTTTGTTTTATTGTTCTTCCCATTTGCATTGTTGCAGAGGTGTGCATGTGTGTGTATGTATATATGTGTGTATTTTCTGGTTGTTTACTTCACTTTGAATCAGTTCATAGAAGTCTTCCCATACTTCTCTGAATTCCTCATATTTGACCTTTCTATTGGTTTTGAAATGTATCACAATTGCTCCTCATTCTTGCCTGTGGTTTTTGAAAGCAGAAAGAAAACACCATCATGGTTATAAGAGAGATTTATCAGTGACATAGGAAAATTGTTGCTTGCAAACTCACAATTCTTCATGGTTTCTGGAATGGTGGAGTTATTTTACATCTAGACCACATCTTGAAAAATATCAAGGTTTCAAATATTTATGGCAGTTCTGTTTTCCAGAGGAAAAAATGAGCCCCTTTTCCTTCCCCTCCCCTCCATCCTTCTCATCTCCAATCTTACACCTTGCACTGACCACACACACACACACACACACACACACACACACACACTCTCAGAGAATATCCTTTTTATGGATCATGGCGACTTGGTATAGGTAAAGTGGATAAAGGATTGGGTTTGGAATCAGAGTATTCAAGTTGGAACCTTATAAAATAATAATAATAGTTAAATGATATAACACTTAAAGTTTGAAACTTATATATATTATCTCATTTGAATCTCACAATGACCCTGGGAGATATATACTATTATTATTCCAATTTTACAGTGAGAAAACTGAGGTTCAACGAGGTTGTCATTTTCCTAGAATGACATAGCTAGTAAGTGTATGAGGTGCTATTCCAATTTGGTCTTCTTACTAACAAATTCAGCATTCTATTCATCATTCACTTAGCTATCTCAGATATTTATTAGTTGTGTGGCTCTGGGCAAATCATATATTCTCTCAGCCTTAGTTTTATCACTATAAAATGTATATAATAGCCACTACCTCAAAATTCTTTTTATGAGGATCAAATGAGGTTATATATTATATAGATATTAACTGTTATTATTGCTATTAAAGACAATATCAGTGGCAAAAATTTATGTGGTATACCTTCCCCTCTCCTCCTGTTCATACCCTTCCCATTTCTCTCCTCTCCTTTTCTTTATGATTCTCATCCATTTAAATTGGTTTCTTCTCTTTACTCATATATATGATTTCCTCATTTATATTTCTCAGTCCTGACTTCTCTTCTAAGTTATATACCCTTATCATCCCCTTCTTACAGAATATCTACATCTTGATGTCTTATTGGAGATTTGAACTCAGTATTTTCTAAACAAACCAAGCCTTTATTTGTTCCTGAACTGGTTCCTTTTCTGTTTTAATTATTTTTTGTCTATGGCATTGTATTTTCTCAGGCTTTCATGTTTGAATCCTTGTTTCTGTCTTTATCTTCTTTCTCTCTTTTACTACATGCACCAATCAGTTATAGTTGATTGATTTCACTTTTACCTTCCTTTCTATCTCTACTACTACTACTACTACTCTATAACAGGTCCTTACTGCCAATACTTAAACTATTGAAAGACCCTTTGAATACTGCCTATATTTTCTACCCACTCCAATCAATCTTTTTATTCTTTAAATATAGCTTTTTATTTACAAGATCTATGCATGGGTAATTTTTTTCAGCATTAACAATTGCCAAACCTTTTGTTCCAATTTTTCCCCTCCTTCCCCCCATCCCCCCCCCCAGATGGAAGGTAGATCAATACATGTTAAATATGTTAAAGTATATGTTAAATACAATATATGTATACATATCCAAGCAGTTATTTTGCTGTACAAGAAGAATCAGACTTTGAATAATGTACAATTAACCTGTTAAGGAAATCAAAAATGCAAATGGACAAAACCAGAGGGATTGGAAATGCTATGCAGTGGTTCACACTCATTTCCCAGAGTTTTTTCACTGGGTATAGCTGGTTCTATTCATTATTGAACAAATGGAAATGATTTGGTTCATCTTATTGTTGAAGAGAGCCACGTCCATCAGAATTGATCATCATATAATGTTGTTGTTGAAGTATATAATGATCCCCTAGTCCTGCTCATTTCACTCATCATCAGTTCATGTAAGTCTCTCCGGGCCTTTCTTGAAATCCTCCTGCTGGTCATTTCTTACAGAACAATAATATTCCATAACATTTGTATACCACAATTTATTCAGCCATTCTCCAATTGATGGGCATCCACTCAGTTTCTAGTTTTTGGCTACTACAAAGAGAGTTGTACAAACATTTTTGCACATACATGTCCCTTTCCCTTCTTTAAAATCTCTTTGGGATATAAGCCTAGTAGTACCACTGCTGGATCAAAGGGTATGCACAGTTTGATAGCTTTTGGAACATAGTTCCAAATTGCTCTCCAGAATGGCTGGATGTACTCACAATTCC
This sequence comes from Antechinus flavipes, assembly GCF_016432865.1. NCBI lineage: Eukaryota > Metazoa > Chordata > Mammalia > Dasyuromorphia > Dasyuridae > Antechinus > Antechinus flavipes. Next base: position 404,662,911 of record NC_067399.1, read on the forward strand.
ACCAACAATGCATCGGTGTCCCAATTTTCCCACATCCCCTCCAACATTTAGCATTATCTTTTCCTGCCATCCTAGCCAATCTGACAGGTGTATAGTGGTATCTCAGAGTTGTCTTAATTTTCATTTCTCTGATTAATAATGACTTGGAACATCTTTTCATATGGCTAGAAATAATTTCAATTTCTTCATCTGATAACTGTCTGTTCATATCCTTTGACCATTTGTCAATTGGAGAATGGCTTGATTTCTTATAAATTAGATTCAATTCTCTATATATTTTGGAAAATCAGGCCTTTATCAGAATCTTTGACTGTAAAAATGTTTTCCCAGTTTATTGCTCCCCTTCTAATCTTGTCTGCATTAGTTTTATTTGGACAAAAGCTTTTGAATTTGATATAATCAAAATTTTCTATTTTATGATCAATAATAATCTCTAGTTCTCCTTTCATCACAAATTCCTTCCTCCTCCACAGGTCTGAGAGGCAAATTATCTTATGTTCTTCTAATTTGTTTATAATCTCATTCTTTATGCCCAGATCATGAATCCATTTTGATCTTATCTTGGTGTATGGTGTTAAGTATGGGTCAATGCCTAGTTTCTGCCATACTGATTTCCAATTTTCCCAGCAGTTTTTGTCAAACAGTGAATTCTCATCCCAAAAGCTGGGGTCTTTGTGTTTTTCAAACACTAAATTAACTAAGGTTATTGACTATTTTGTTCTTTGAACCTAATCTATTCCACTGATCAACTAATCTATTTCTTAGCCAATACCAAATGGTTTTGGTGACCGCTGCTTTATAATATAGTTTTAGATCTGGTACAGCTAGGCCACCTTCATTTGATTTTTTTTCATTAGTTCCCTTGAAAATCTTGACCTTTTGTTCTTCCAGATTAATTTTGTTTTCATTTTTCTGGTCATTAAAATAGTTTTTGGGGAGTCTGATTGTTATTGCACTAAATAAATAGATTAGTTTAGGTAGTTTTGTCATCTTTATTATATTTGCTCAATCTATCCAAGAACACTTACTAATTTTCCCATTGGTTAGATCTGACTTAATTTGTGTGGGAAGTTTTTTGTAGTTTTGCTCATATAGTTCTTGACTTTCCCTTGGCAGATAGATTCCCAAATATATTATACTATCGGCCGTTACTTTAAATGGAATTTCTCTTTGTAACTCTGTTGAATTTTGTTAGTGATATATAAGAATGCTGATGACTTATTTGGGCTTATTTTGTATCCTGCAACTTTGCTAAATGTGTGGATTATTTCTAATAGCCTTTTAGTAGAATCTCTGCACTCCAATCAATCTTGCATACAGTTGCCAGAATATTCTTTCTTGGACAAAATTCTGGTCTAGCCACTTCTTTTTGCTCAAAAATCCAACCAAACAAAAAACTTTAGAGGTTCCCACTTGTATCCTGATTAAAATTTAATCATGCTTGGAAAGATAAAATGGCAGCAGATTTTGAAACGTCTTGAATGCCAACTGGCATTCAAGACGTTTCAAAATCTGCTACTATTTTACCTTTCCAAACATGATATTTCTACCTTTCATACTTTAACTAGACTTCTTTCTGTCTCTTAAACTTGCTTGAATGAACTAAAACTTCTTTCTCCATCTTTCCTCCCATCTTTCAAAATTCTCTCTGAATATTACTGCTTCCAAGATGCCTTTTCTGCTCCCCTATCCATTTGGAAAGAGCTCCTTCCTGCTCTGAAACCATCATGTCATCTTAAGTCCTTAGTAGTGTTTTGTGTTCATATTCTGATTGTAATCTCTTTGAAGGAAAAAAGGATGTAGCTTTTCAATGTCTATATTTCCAGTGGTGATCACAATTCACTCTTAGTAAATGTTTTTTGAATGAATTGAATTAATTAATCCCTAGTATATAGGTTGGACAGAAAGATATTTATCAACAATTGTACAATGCAAGTCACTTGCCAGAGTACTTGTAGTCTCTTTGCTTCTCAAGACATAGTAATAGAGAGCTGGAAAGATTCTTCAAGTTTGTCTCTTTTGTTCAGTCTTTTCAGTCATGTCCAACTTTTTGTAGCCCTATTTTGGATTTTCTTAGCAAAGATATTGGAATAATTATTCCAATCTCTAGCTTATTTTATAGTTGAGGAAACCAAGGCAAAGTGGATTAAGTGACATTTCAGAAATTTGAAAGATGGGAGGAAAGATGGAGAAAGAAGTTTTAGTCCATTCAAGGAAGTTTAAGAGACAGAAAGAAATTCAGGGCAGTGGATGCAAAGTAGAATGAGCTGAAGTCGAGTTTCTGCCCTGTATAAAGGAAAACACTTGGTATACCATCGTCCAGCCTTCCTATCAGAGCAGGGAGAAGGCTGAAGGAGGTGGTACCAATCAAGGCTTGAGTTAGCATCTTGGAAGTGAGACGAGAGGTGATGAATTTATCTGGGAGGGACATTTGTATAGAGTTTGAAATGGGGCAGAGCAGTAGAGGCAAAGTAGAGCCCCTTATTGCAGATGGGATAATGGAAGCTAAGGCAAAATAGGACCCCAGACTGAACCATAGGATCACATTATTGTACTTTGTAGTTGTTTAATTCTTTTAGTCATGTCTCCATTTGGTGTTTTCTTGGTTAAGGTACTAGTTTGCTATTTCCTTCATTTTAAAGATGAAGAAATTGAGGCACAAATTGTAGTCTGAATTTGAATTCAGGTCTTCCTGACCCAATTGCTCTATCTATTGAACTACCTTGCTGCCCATAGAAGATTTAGAGTTGGCAAAATCACAAACATCATGCAGAGGGAGGAAGAGAAATAAGTATTTATATAATAACTATTATTTGCCAGACACTGGACTATGATTTTTACAAATATCATCTCATGTGATCTTCATAATAAACCCATGGAATAGGTACTATTATGATCCTTATTTTACAGATAATGAAACTGAGGGAAGGAGAGATTAAATGACTTGCCTAAAGTCAGTCAGTATCTGAGGATGGATTAGAATTCAGAGTCTTTCTGCTTGCATACCCTGCACTGTGCCACCAATTACTTTTATAAAGTACATGTAGTCAGATTCCCTCACTTTGCATATGACAAAGTTCAAACACTTATTCAGTCACACAGGCTGTCAGAGATATGATTTGCACCTATATTCTTTGAAACCAAAGTCAGTTTTGTTACACTGCATTTTACTAATGATCCATGCTTACTATGTCACAGATAACCCAAAGCACAGGTTAATTTAAACAAATTCCTCTTTAACTGATATTTCTAGTCATATTTTATTTTGGACTCAAATTGGTTGCTATTGCCAACCAATGGTACAGGTAGAGTGCCAGACAGAGCTTTGAGAATCAGAGAGAAGCCATTCTGAGATGAAAAAATTCAATATTAAAAAAATGCACATCTCATTGTGGTTCAATTGTTTCAGTCACATTTGACTCTTCATGACTTCCTTTGGGATTTTCTTGGCAAACATACTAGAGTAGTTTATTGTTTCCTTATTTTACAAATGAAGAAACTGAGGCAAACAGGGTTAAGTGACTTCTCAGGGTCACAAACTAGGAAGTGTCTGAGGCCATTTTGAACTCAGTTCTTCCTGTTTCCAGGTCTGGTGTTTTTTCCATTGTACCATTGACATCTCAGGCCCTAGGTACTGCTAATGCTCCCTTTTGCTTCATCAAACCAAGGAATGAGAAAACTACGAATACCTTCAACAAAACTATCCCTTTAGCTCTCTAGGGGAGAAATAACTCTGCCATATCTGTCTGTAACACTATAGTACACTTCAGCTTGTTTTCTCTTTGTAACTGCAGGGAGCCATCATCCCCTCTGTGGAAAAGTCTCTAGCTTGATTCTTTCTATTATTTTAGTTATCTTCAAAGGTTAACTCCATTGACTGTGTTTTCATGAGCCCCTTTACATCTGGCCATCTAGTTTCCAGCTGCCCTCCCTAGCTGGGTCTTGAATGGGTGACCTTATAACGGCAGGAGGCAAACATACACTTTTCCAATCTGCCAAGCTCAATATTTTTTTGCTTAAATGTTAGATGGATTTATGTTATTGCTCTAGAAGTCAGTGATCCGGGGAGGAATTAGTGTCCCTGAGAGGGCTCCTGTCTTGTTAAAATGGCACCAGGAGGATGAGGTCACTTGCCCAAAGCCACTCATGGTGGTCCGAGTCATTCTTTCTCCTTTCCTCCTCTCTGTACATTCATTTTTCCATTCATTTCAGTCTTTTATGCATCCTGAGCACAGGGGTGGATTAAGAGTCTACTATTGAAAATCTGAGCTCTGGTCTCAACAGCCTTATTTACTGTAAGGTACAGTGTGGCTGCACATGAATGGTGCTATATTTATATATGCCTGAGGCTTTCTGAATGAAAAACCAGGAGACTGGTAGGAGGTGACTAAGAAAACAGAGATGGCTCAATGCTTCTTTCTTATACACAGCAAAAGTGTAAAAAATTGCTACTCTGCATATAAGATTGAAGAGTTAATGAAGATCAAGTAAACTATTTCAGACTGGCCCCATGGATGCCATAAGTTCATTCCATATTTGGGGTCTGTATTCTTAAAGTCTTCTCAAGGGTATATACATACCTGCTCCTACATAAGCTACAACATAAGCTTCTTGAGGGCAGAACTGGTTTTGGTTTTGTCATTGTATTCCTAGAGTCTAACAAAATGCTTAGCATATAGTAGGGGCTGGATATATATTTATCTGATGAAATTAGATTGAATATTCAGTTTTATAATGAAATCTACCTCCCCTTCTCTCAGTGGAGAGGTGATAAGCTTCAGGTGCACTGGAATGAAGCATTTTTATGTTACTCTGTTTTGCTTAGTGATATTTTGTTATGAGAGGATTCTATTGGGGGTTAGGTGAAGTAGGTGGAAGGAGTATATAGGAAAATGATTGCAGTATTAAAATCATTAATTAAGCAAACAAATCAAAAGATTAAGATAACAGATTTTCCCAGTGGACTTCAGATAAAACCAATGAAAAAATAAATTAACTTGGGGAGCATAACTTGTTGTGAATGTATACTGAAATGAGGAAATGTTATACGGAAAAATGAAAATAACAAGATGGTAGTCTGAAAAATGGAGGTTCTTGTTGAAGAAATACTGACCATTAAGTCTTTAGCAGGACAGGAGATATTGTTCCCAGAACACATCTTCAGTTAATACACATTTTCCATTAATCTGGGCAATCTGATTTATTGATCTTTCATTATCTAGCCTCTGATTTATTTTTTTTTTCTGTATCTGTCCTATCTTCCAACTAGACTAGAAACTCCTTGGGCATGGAGATTAAGCCTTATGACTTATATGTATATATACATCATCAGTGTCTAGCACAGTGCCTTAGCCAGAGGAGGTGTTTATAAATGTTGCCAATTACAGCTAGTATGTGGCAGAATTGGGATACAAATCAAGTCTCCTTATTCCCAACCTTTTCTCTACTGTGCTAGGATGCCTCTTAACTTTCCATATCATTCAGTGAGGAGGATTACTTTTGGGAAGGTTTCTTACAAAATAGCTAATCCCATCTGTACTGTATGTAGTCTTCTTAACCTTCTTCTAACACTTTCTTTTTATGATTTTTACCTTTACTATATTTTTCCTTCTTGAGTCTGAAGCCATCTGTTTGTCTGCATTTTCTTGAGGTGGAGCCTAACTGCTAGGTATGGTATCTTTTCTGTTGACAGTGAATCCCAGAGATTATTGATTAATTTAACAAAGCATCCCTTATTCTTTCTTTTCTTCTTTCTCTTTGTAATCAGTTGTTATCATACAATAATGGACAAGGAAATGGAAAACCACTTTAGTATTTTTGCCAAGAAAACCACAAAATGGGGTCATTGAGAGTCAGACACAACTGAAATGACTGAACAACAACAAAAATATCATACATTAATAATAACAACAGCAGCACAGCAACAATAATAGTTATAGGACATCCTTTCAACATTTGCAATTTATAGGTTTGGTCCTTAAGGTGGGTGATAACCTTGGGTTGTGGAGGAATCTGTGGATTAATAGTCTTACAACCATGAACCATAAGCTCCTATCAGTTTTATTGTTACTAATTAGCTGGACTGCAATTAGCTCAAAAAAGGCAATTACTAAGATATCATAGTAGCTACAAAACATTCCTATAATAAATGTAATGTACAGCTTCCTATATATATGGCATAGTGAAAAGAGTAGGCATAGACTTAGAATATAATGCTGATGAGGCACATATGTAGGGATTACATATGGCCAAGGAAGCTCATGCTTCTAGCACTGTAAGTCTCTAAAGTCCCTTTTGTAGTGTCTTTATTATATTCCTTCTTGGATGTAGCATTTCTGCTAGACAGTTCATTCATTTGGGTTTCCTTTAGCTCAAGCCTTGACTGTCAAGGCCAATTCTCTTTTAGGTCTGGTCAGTTCTCTCCTTCACTCCCGAAGCCCGTGGCCATAGAAACTGTATCCTCCTTCTGACTCATTGAGAGTGCATCCTATTTTGGGTTTCTCTTTGTCCAGTAAATATATGACTGTTCTTTAATTCTATCAAAGAAGACTTCAAAAACTTTAGAAAGAGGCAATATGTTCTATAAAGGTTCTTTGCATTTAGTTTAACATAATAATGATTTACTACCAATCATTGGATAGTTATATGGGACAATGGATAGACCTGGAGTCTGGAAGACTTATCCGTTTGAGTTCAAATCTGGACACACCTTGGGACTCTGGGCAAATCACTTAACCTTATTTGCCTCAGTTTCCTCATCTATAAAGTGAACTGGAGAAGGAAATGGCAAACCACTCAACTCTATTTGCCAATAAAACCCCAAAAGGGCTCACATGGAGAGTTGGACATGATTGAAATGACTGAATACTTATCCCTACTGTGATTTTATCAATAAGCTAGGAATGAGAGTCAATTGTTCAGGGGACAGTGTAAGATGATGATGAAAAATCTGTATCCAAATATGTTGAGACATTTTGGTATCTTAAAAGCAAATTGTATCAATGTCAAGAAAACATTTTAAGCATTAAACACCTATGTAATACCAATACTAATGTAAAATTTGGAATTATAAAACATATTATAATATATCAAAATTATCCTATTAAAATCCAGTATGAGTAGAACATAGACCATTCATCCTAATGCAATTCCAGAAAGAGAAATGATTTCTCACCAAAAAGAAGGAAAAGTAGTCTCAGAACACATAATAAAAGGTTAAAAAATTCTACAGAACTATTTTTGGAACAAGCAGAAATCACTTCACTGAAAAAGGCTGATAACAGGTACATGCCATTGGAGTTGTCAGATGTAAACAAAATTGGTTTACTTCTGGATAAAGTTTATGAAATGGCTAAGATCCAAGAGTTGCATCCAAATGAACTCAGCCAATATTATGTCAACAAACAGGCCACAAACTGAGTTTGAGTCCCACAGAGTTATTTTTGGAAACAGCAGGACTTCTGATGGCAATTCAAGATCAAATTATCACCACCAGAAATTACAAATGGGTTAATTTCAAGGAACCTGGACTTAATGATCAATAGAGATTATGTAAAGAAATGGTTAAAAAAATCCTCCAAAGATCTCGAAATGTCTTTGCAACATTTCACTGTTCACTATGAAGATTTAATAACTACCATGTTATAGCAAGATATAAACTAGTAGCTGGAATGGTACAACAGAAGCTCACTGACAGATGACAAATCCCCATACTACAAAAACAAACCTTAAAATATCTTTGAGAACTCCCCTAATAAACTGTACTGGAACCAAAGGATTATCACAGATAGAAATGTTGCTCACAATCTCCTAGACATAACATTGATCCATAAAACTAAAGAACAATACTTTTAATAGCTGTCACTCTTCCAAATACCCATAATCTCTAAGCTGTGTAGAATAAAATGCTTTAGAAATATAGAGTCCTAGCAAAATGAATCAAAATCATATGGGAATAGGATGAAGTGCATATATCATGTCATCCTGACTACTCTGACTACTATTGGAGTTTTTTTTTTCAGTAAGCCTATAGAAGATGACTTTGTATCTTAATGCTTTTGCAAAAATGTCATTTTATCTACTTGCTCAAGTCTACGGAGCATTATATAGAGTCTCCCAAATGTCTTAATGAAGTTTTGAGCTTAAGTAGCTTAAACTGTTTTAATAGTAAAAACTCAAATAATTTAACAGTTTTCCAAAGACTTTTAGGATTTCACATATGAACGATCAATGATAATTTGTTCCAGGATATTTCTATCTGTCTTTTATAAAAAGAAGAAAAAGAAGGAGGAGGAGGAGGAGGAAGAAGAAAAAGAAGAAGAGGAGGAGGAGAAAGGAAGGAGAAGGCAGGAGGAGAAGATAATAATAACAACAATAGTATGGGATCATTGATAGATAAACTGAATCTTTAACTTGTGTCCACAGAATATCAAGATGACTAGAGATGTTCCATTTCCCAACAAGAGGCATTTTCACTGGTTATCATCCCTCACATATGGAATAATCTTTCTCCTCATATCTTCCTATTTTTTTTCTGATTTCCTTCCTATTTTAGCTAAAATCCCACCTTCTGATCCCTCTTAATTCCAGGGCCTTCTCTCTGTTGATTATTTTTAATTTATCCTGTACATAGCTTGTTTGTACATAGCTGCCTGCATGTTATCCTTAGACTTTAATCTCTTTGAGAGTAGGGACTATTGTTATAAAAGGTGCTTATAAATGTTTAATGACTGTCTGACTGACTAGAGCAAAAGCCTAGCACATTAGGTGGATTTCCAATAGACAAAAATAGAAATCAATGGACAAAATTCACACAGGATTTGGAAGTATGCTTGGGTTTAGCTCTATATCTTTGGAAGAGTATGGAAAAAAATGTTTGGTATAATGGCTAACATTTAATTTAGGATTACATAGTTTTGGGTTAAATTTTTACTTCAATTTTTTTTACTAGCTTTGTGATCATAGATGAATAAGTCATATAACCTTTCCGAGCTTTGGGTTCTTTGTACAAGAGAGATAGTATTTGGATTATCATGTAATAGTTATTTGCCATAACAACTTCACAGGGTTTTGTGAGACTCAAATGAGCTAATATATGTAAAGCACTCTACAATCTTCAATGCACCATATATAAATGCCAGTGAACATTATTATTTACATCAATGAGATCATAAATTCATTGAAGTGTTGCAATAACTAACTTATGTAATACTTTAAAATTGACAAAGTATTTTACATACATAATTTCATAGGATTCATAAATATGACTCCATTCCCTTGAAAAAGGCATGGGTGCTAAAGACAGTCATAAATCAATCATCAAGAGTTCATCAAGCACCTACTATGTGCCCAGACTTATACCAGGTTCTTAAGATATAGAGGTACAAAATACCCCTTTACTCTTGGAATTTACAGGACATGTGGATAGACAAACAATATATATGAAGCAACAGCATTATTCCCTCTAATCCAAAAGACTCTTAGCTCCTTGAGAATCAACACTGTTTTGTGTTTGCATACTTAGTTACCTTGCCCAAGTCTTAGGAAAATTAATTTAAATATTATTAATATAAAATGTAATATTCCCTTCTCTGTTAAAAGACTAATCTGAGAGGAAGAGAAGTAACTCCTTCTAGAGAATTCTAGAAATGTGATTGATTTCTGCTCTTAAGATACTTTATTCTCAACTAGGCTAAATTGGGTTCCACTCTAGAAGGGTCTAAGCTCTGTTTATCCTGGAAACAAAAAATTTACTTAGGCTAGTCTAGACTACCACAGTGATATGTGTCTTGTCACTGTCTCATTCAAGTATGGGACAATTTGGATCTTGAGGTAGAAAAGAAACAGAATGAAATGGATTTTTTCCCTCAGATTGCCAAAGGCAGTTGGAACCTCATGACTAGGGCTAGCTCTTCATATTAACTCCCCACGTCCATCCCCACTCTGTTCCTTCTTCCCTTCCCCCCCCCCCCGAAATGTATGAAGTCCTTTCTGTAAGTTTTCTTGGTGGAGATCCATTTATTCAGATACATGGCAGTGTACCAGGCTCATGACCCTCTTTATCTTGATTAAAGTTGACTTTTGCTCTATATTTTAAGTTGATTTATTTCAGTTTTCAATAAGGGTAAAATTGCCCCTTTCTTCAAGGAATTTACAAAGTATTTCAGCAGACAAACTAGATACATATGAAATAACAGCATTATCCCCTGTTCTTCAGTAGACTGTAAGCTCTTTGAGAACCATTTTGTGTTTGCATCCCTAGTGCTTTTCCCAAGTCTTAACCCATGGAAATTATTATACATATTAAGAAAGACTTATTGAGTGAGTGGCTATAGGACAATCATATTAAGAATTCCCATTCACTTGAAGCTGAAGAGCTTTCAAAGTCCTTTTTCAACTTGACTCTGTGAATTAGCCAGAGCAAAAATTAACCCCATTTTAAAGAAGAAGAAATGGGTTTAGAGAAAAGAAGTGGTGCTCGGAGTTACATCATTGATAAAGATTGAGTACACCATTCTTTTCACCATTAGGATGATCAGAGAAAACTTCAGATAAGAGGACATTTTATTTTATTTTGGCCTAGACCTCTGATTTCATTGGAATAGGAAGTTCCCTATGAAGAATCTGCTCTACTGATGCAGATTGGCTCTTTCTCTGCAATGTCTAGTCTTAGAGAATTACCTGAGACAATGAGAGTCACATAGACATCACATAGCAGAAGTTAGGCTTCCTGTTTCCAAGACTAGTCCTTTATCTGCTCTGTTGTACTGCTTCTCAGTGATATTATTACATATATTCAAATTTAGGTAGAAAATGGAGCTGAGATAGGCTGTATGACATGAGAGAATCCTTTAGTAATTAGGAAAATTCAACTAGTCAAAATATTTCCTGGGATTTTTTTATATCACCTGAGTAATAGAGGTAACACAGTAGGTAGACAGGTCTCTAGCTAGAGAATCAAGAGATCAGGTGTTCATTCTCAACTCTACCATTAATTCACTGGAAGTATACCTTTGTGCTAGACACTGTGCTTGATACTGTTGGAGATGAAGAGATCATATAAGACCTGTTCCTTGAACTCAGCTTATAATCTAACAAGAGGTATATGATATCTAATCAATAATACTGATGTGAAATGATGTATGATAAGAAGAGACATGAGTAAAGTACTAGGTGAAGTCTAAAGGGTTAAAGCTCATGACTGACTACAGGGATTGGAATGATTCATAAAAAATGTGACATTAGAGCTGGTAAGTTACTACAGGAATGGTGGAAGTAAGGGAAAATAGAGGAAATTCCATCATATGTAATGGTAATTGAAGGCATAGACTTGGTAAGGGTAAAGATTGTTCTAGAAATAGCAGGCTTGTGGTTTGCTGGGTTCATTATGTATGTAGAAGGGAATAAGGGATTAGAGTAGCACCAGAGTCACAGGCCTTCAGTGATAAGATAAATAGTTTGAACTTTATTTGGTAGGTGATAGGAGTCATTGAAAGTGTTTGAGGAAAGGAGTTTTCTGAATAAATCTGTCTAGTCCTGTGTGCAGTAATGATTGATGTGGAAAGAGAGGGGAATCAGGAAGACATGTGAGGAAGTTACCACAATAGTGCTGATGTGTGATAATGAAAACTGATATTAAGGTGACAGCAGTAAGAAAGAAGAAGAGATTCCAGAGATGTTATTGAGTTAAAGGGGAATCAGCAGGGCATGATCATTGATTTAGAGGAATCTTAGAGACTACCTAATAAATACTGGTTAGCTTTTAAATAGCACTTTAAGGTTTGCAAGGTATTTTATAAGTATTATCTTAATTGATTCATAAGAAACTCTGGGAGATAGGTGCTATCATTATCCCTATCTTATAGAGCAGTGGTTCTCAAACTTTTATTTTCAATATCTTTATCCTATTAAAAATTATTGAGAATCTCTCCAAAGCATTTTTGTTTATCTGGATTATATTTATAGACATTTACCATATTGGAAATAAAAATTATTTTTGAATTTGTAGACCCTCTAAAAGGGTTTCAGAGATTCCCCAGGATTCTCTAGACCATACTTTGAGAACCACTGTTATAGGGCAATGTTTCCTCAAACTTTTGTTCTCAGTATCTTTATACTATTAAAAATTATTGAGGATCTGTTCAAAAACTTTTTTATTCATATGGACTATATAGATATTTACCATATTAGAAATAAAAATTAATTTTGAATTGTAGACCTTTGAAAGGATTTCAAAGACAATCTTTCCTTCCTACTCCTTCCATCCCTTGGATTCTCTTAGCTATATTTTGAGAACCATTGTTATAGAGGAGGAAATTGAGGTAGATAGAGATGAAGTGACTTGTCTAGGGTCACATAGCTAGTAAGTGTCTGAGACAAGATTCAAATTCAGGTCTTTTTGACTCCAGGTCTAATCCATTGGGCCACATAGCTGCATAGTGCAATGTCCTTATTTTTACAGTTGACAAAACAGACCAAGGGAGGTAAACAACAACAACAACAACAACAACTTCCTTGTCCCACTAAAAGTGGGACATCAGAGACATGATCTGAACTCAGGTCTTTTGACTCCAGAATAGGCGCCCTGCCTCCTTCTCATATCATATAAGGTATGAAATAAGGAAAAGCAAGGCATAGCACCAAGGTTCTGAACTTATGTGATTGAGGGGTGAATAGGACTACTGACCGAAATACTAAAGTCAGCAGGAGCAGCAAGTGTTGGTGCTGTATAGGAAGTTCTGGTCTTGGTTTCCTCTCCAACAAAATGAAGAGTAAGACCAGATGACCTCTATTGTTCCCTTCAGATCTGGCATCCTGTGACTGAACCACTGTTTCAGTCCTATAGTTGAGTCCAGGCCAGGTGGATGAGCCAGCTTTTACAATCCACTCTGACTCAGCTGTGAGAATATAGAAAAGGTCAGAAGGAGATACAGAAATGACCTGAATAAGGAAGACCAAATGTATTTGTGGGATTTATAGTCTGGTTGCAAGCTGAGAACATAGCCTCAAAGCCTTTCCACTGCCTGCCTGCCAAGGGATAGATTCAAGTAAATATGCCCAAAGCTAATGGAAGAAAGACTGTCTATGTGTATGGGTAAGTAGGAAGGAGACAATTAAATCTTTAGTTCCTTTCCAAAAGGGATGGATGGGAGAGGACTGTTTCCCTCAAAAGACTTTCTCTAAATTATACTTTTTTATTCTGGTTTGATTCAAAGCCTTTAAGTTTTCCCCAGAATAGCAGATGTAGAAGGACAAAGACCTTCAGGAATTCTTCTATAAATAGGACATTGGTTTATTACTTGGCTGAAGCAAATAGGCACCGTTTTTTTTCACTCTGACAATGAAGGGCACAGTGTTTCTGGCCTTTAGGACACTCCAAACTCATGTGATTGACAGAAGGAGTGAAAACAGCATAAAAAAGAAAACCAGAATATCCATAGGGGTCCAAATAAAAGCTGCATTCTCTTTCCTTTCTCCCCAACAAAACTGACTTGAATAAAACCTAAATACAGTCTGACAAGGTTTACTAAAACATATATATGTGTAAATATAGTGAAAAACTATTTCTAAATCTATATTAATATTCATATTTTTAAAAACTATATATATATTCATTTCAAAGAGATTTTATTTTAGGACTGTTGTCCTTATTCATAGACATCCTATAATTGGAATTATATGTCATTTTCTCTCTCACTCCTCTATGCACATTTCAAATTAATTCAATTATATATGTGTTCAAACATCTACTATATCTGTAAGGCACTGAGCTTGGCTTTGGAGAAACAAATGCAAAAAACACAGTCCCTGGCTTCAAGAGGCTTATAATCTAGTAGGGGTTGGTGATGAAACACGAATTATAAATAAATATGATATAAGATAGAATGGGATATGGAAAAATCTAGGAAAGATCTCAACAGAGTATTGAAGGTAGATTTGTGGAGAGCCTTATTCTTTTCAGCTGGAGGGATGGGCTGGCAAATCAATTAAGACTTCATGGAAATGGATCCTTTTTGGAGGAAGAGTATTTTTAAAAATTATTATAGCTATTTTATTTACAAAACATATTCATGGGTAATTTTTCAGCATTGACCCTTGAAAAACCTTCTATTCTAACTTTTCCCCTCCTTCTTCCTACCTCCTCCCTTAGATAGCAGGTAGTCCAATACATGTGAACTATGTTAAAGTATATGTTAAATACAATATATGTATACATATTTATACAGTTAAATTGTTGCACAAGAAAAATTGGATTTAGAAATAAGGTAAAAAGACCTGAGTAGGAAAACAAAAATGCAAGCAGACAATAACAGAAGGAGCAGAAATGCTATGTAGTGGTCCACATTCATTTCCCATAGTTCTTTCTCTGGGTGTAGCTGGTTCTCTTCCTTACTGAACAATTGGATCTGATTTGAATCATCTCATTGTTAAAGAGAGCCAAATCCATCAAACTTGATTGTCATATAGTATTATTGTTGAAGTGTATAATGATCTCCTGGTTCTGCTCATTTCACTCAATATCAGTTCATGTAAGTCTCTACAGGTCTCTCTGAAATCATCCTGCTGGTCATTTCTTACAGAATAATAATACTCCATAAATTCATATACCACAATTTATTCAGCCATTCTCCAATTGATGGGCATCCATTCAATTTCCAGTTTCTTGCCACTACAAAAAGGGCTGCCACAAACATTTTTGTACATGTGGGTCCCTTTCCCTTCTTTAGTATCTCTTTGGGGTATAAGTCCAGTAGTAACACTGCTGGATCAAAGGGTATGCACAGTTTGATAACTTTTTGAGCATAATTCCAAATTGCTTTCTAGAATGGTTGGATTTGTTCACAATTGCACCAACAATGTATCAGTGTCCCAGTTTTCCCACATCCCCTCCAACATTCGTTATTATCTTTTCCTGTCATCTTAGCCAATCTGAGAGGTGTGTAGTGGTATTTCAGAGTTGTCTTAATTTGTATTTCTTGGAGGAAGAGTATTTCAATAGACAGAGATACGAAAAGAATATTACTGCTATCTCAAATTATATGCATAATTCAATAAATACAAACCTTATATTTGTAATATATGCAAATCAAAGTGGTTGTCAGAGGGTTAGATAATAAAAACAAATCTCTTCCCTGAAAAAACTTACATTCTACTTCTACTGGGAAAACAATTAATATATTCAAATGGATTTTGAACATTGTTTGGGGATAAAAAGGCCAATTCCTTCTCATTGTCATTTGATCTCACATTAAGATGTAATTGTTTTAAAAGTTTTATTTTGACCTTTTTGTTCCCCAAATTTCAAGGTAAGTTCTGTGGCACAAAGAATAAAATGTCAGACATGGGGTCAGGAAAATTTATCTTTTTGAGTTCAAAACTGGCCTCAGATACTTATTAGCTGTGACCCTGAGCAAGTTACTGTTAACTTCAAGTTCCTCATCTACAGATCTATAGATCTGTAGATCTATAGATATAGGATTTTAAAATGTACTGGAGAAATAATAGTAAACCACTCCAGTATCTTTGCCAATAAAACCCCAAATTGAGAATGAAGAGTCAGACACAACTGAAAAACAACTGAACAGCAATGATTTCTGAATATCCTCATTTTTTCTTCCTTTCCTTTCTGCCAGTGAACCTTCCCTAGTAACAAATAACTAAGCAAAATCAACCAATCCATGAACTGTGTCTGATTGCAACTACAACATTTCATTCCTATAGTACATTGCCTCTTCAACAAAAGGAGGGAGGGACATTTCTAGCCAAGAGATTTTAAGAACAAGAAGCTTTGAAACATTTCTCAACCTAGATAGATATTCACAGAAGCCACTCAGCTCACTTTGATTTTTAATTATTGCAATGAATTGCTTGATGGTAATAGCATCTTTGGAGAAAGAAAATTCAGTTAAGTCCAAATTGATTGGGATTTTATTGTGTTATGATGTCTGAAAACAGTATGTAATCTTAAAACAACAATGTGGCTTGTGAGTAGGTGGCAAGTGGTCAGCAAGTCTTTTCTATTTTGGGCTGATGACTGAAGAAAAGTTTAGTCTAATTGCACCAGGAGTAGGGAAGTCTTAAAAAAAAGAGAGAGAGAGAGGAGATAGCAAAATTCATGATATGCAACCCTGCTTGCTCATCACTCTGCTAATCCTTCTCCTTCATCAATAAAGGATTAATTATTCAATGGCCTGTTTAGTTCCAAATTAGCCTGATAGCATTTTCTCAAAGGAAAATGAAGACAATTTATGGAGTAAAAGCTTTGTTCTTAACAGAGGAATTTGAAAGTTGGGGAGGACAGAACTAACACTCCCTCCATCAGGGAGAATATGAAAATAATTTATGTGTCTACTCTCTTCTCTCCTGACTCCTAATTCTATACCACTAGGCTTTTGGTTTTTTTAACCCCTGTTTCATCTTTCATTTATATCTACTTATAGGCCTTAGGCCTTGCTAATCATAGTCAAGATATCCAAGATTATAGATCCTTCTTGGAACTGATCTAGAAAACTTTGCAATTGACACCCAGATTTTGTTCTTTCTCAGCTTTCTAGGTCTTCACTGATGCTCAGTGATTGCATATCCTGTCATCACCTTGGATTCAAGATATCCAATGGTCAAATTGATACTTTCCCCTCAAAAACTGCTTCTCTTCCCATTTCTGCCAGTGAGAAGTACTTCACCCTATAAACCTTTGAGTCATCCCTGATTTTTGTTTATCTTACATCTTATCAGTCATCAAATCTTATTAATTCTTCCTGCCTAATAATATCTTGGATTGTTTCTTTTCATATTCAGTCCCATTTTCAGCATCCATTTCTGAGCTCTGGTTACTTCATGCATCAATGTAATTGCTTACCTAGGTAGTCAATTATATCCATAGATCAAGGTTTTTTAGGGTCTTGGTTCCTTGAGTTGATGTTAACTGAGTATCAGTAGAGATGAGGTGGAGTTTACCTGCAGTTGGTAAAATTAATTTGCAGGATGGACTTGCAGATAGAAAATATCTGAATAGAGAAAGATAGTTGACTCCTCTAAGACCTATTATAAAGAGGGCCAAATGGGTACTCAGGGCCTGAGCCAGCTCTTCTGCCCAGGCTGCAACATGAATCACTTCAAACGTCTGTTCTGCTTAATGTTAGCCAAAGACATTATTTTAGACTCCTTAATTTCCAACCAATGACTCCTATCTTCATTTTGTCCTGTTCAATCCTTTGAGTCATTATATGAATTCATAAAGTCACAATGCTATAATAGGGTCCTGAACTTGGAGCTAGGATTAACTTTCAGTTCAACTCAATTCAAATCAGCTCAATTCAGTTTCATTAAAAAATTCGGTTAAGCTTTGTAAAGTTCCATCTCATTCAGTCACAATTCTTTGGGGAGACTCTTACTGTTGCCTCTATTCTATAGATGAAAAAGAGGTAGCTCAGATTGGTTATATGACTTAATCAGGGTCTCTTAGCTAGTTTAAATTTGACTTCCAGCAGTAGTCATATGACCTTGGGCAAATTACATTCCTTTCCCAATCTTCAGTTTTCCTATCTTTAAAATGGGGTTAAAAATAGCTATAGCTTCTCTATCTCTGTCTATTTTGGTGAGAAGAGACTTCTGAGAACTGAAAAGTACCATAATGCTAGGAATTGTTATTATTTTAAATATCTTTTTATTTTTTGAAGTCACAAAAAGCATCTAAAACATCTAAATGTTTTGTGCTTCATGCAACAAAGAAACGTGGTAGATGTTTTTAAGCAAGAATGTGGTTGTGATGTAATATAGCTTTTAGGGGAGACAGCAATAATTTTAAGGTCCCCTGACCTTAGGCGGCTTCTGTTCTAATAATCTGTCAGTGATTGTAAAGTCCTCTGGCTTTGGAATCTGTGACCAAGGCATACACACACTCAACCTGAAAATACTACTGTTCTAACAATCCATCTGAAGTTTAAGTTTTCCAATCTCAAGATAGTCCCACAAATCAAATTCCTGAGACAAGAATGAATAAACCGCTCTTCAGTTCATTTCTGCCTGTCAGATAGATAATCTATTGGTCAGTGATTGTTATGGGCCAGAACTCTGAAACAAGGATTCTTACAAGGTGTTAAGTCAATGGAATTGATAAGATAATGGTTATCTAGTTTAGCATGGTGCTTAATAGTTCTCTAGTTCAGTACATGTACTTAGTACTTAATATAGTTCCACAAGATTCACACCTATGATAATGTAATTATAATAGAGTATAACAGCCAGCAAGGAGTGGATGAGATTCATTCCATCTTCCGTCAAACTCCTGGTGGCTTTCTGGGGGGTCGAGGGACTGAGAGACAGATTCATTCCATCGTCTACCTTTGTGGTGGCTGGAGGCTGAATGAAGCACAAGCCCTCAGACTCAGAGCCAGATTCTTTCATTTCATCTCACACCATCATGGTGGCTGGCCTCCTGCACTTCCCCTACTGAGACTAAGGCTGGTCTGAAAGGCTCTCCAGTAAGCTGCCCAGCCCCAGGAAGGAGGCAATAAAGAATTTGAACTTTACATCTGGCTATTCTTGTGGTGATTACTTAACTGAAACGAAGTCTGGTCCAGAGACTTCAAGAAAACCAAACAAGAATATTACAAATGATAACCAAAATCTTGAGACCACTCCTTGGTTCTTCCCCTAGTATATAAAATTAGCATATCTATAACATGAAGAACTAGATAAGTGTGTCTCTTTGCTAAATTCTCTTGGAATTTAGACCATTTCAATTGATGTTACAATTACAATAAACTTTGTCCCTTGACTTGGAGATGGGTTCAAGCCTGCAAATTCTTTTGAGACATCTCAGGACTCTATTATTTGACCTCAAAATTTTAGGGTTTCTTCTCAACCTCAACATTACTACAGCATAGATGTTTTTTCCTTGCTGATTATGTTTTAAATCTTTCCAGGTAAGAAAATCTAGCTCATAGAACAAACATGACACAGACATTCTGCACAGAGATGTAGACACAGACAAAATGACATGAAAGAGGACTGTCCCATCTTTGCCAAAAGCCATCAAATTTTGCCAAAAGTCATTTGGCATTTTGTCCTAGAGAAGGTGAGATAGTGGCAAAGATTCCTTAGGAACTTTGCAAGTTTTCCTCTACTGGGGATGCTCAGACTTTAAAATTATTACAATTTTCAGCAAAGTCTTATCCCATTGGCTTGGGATGTCTCTGCTATAGGATCGAGGGAGAAAAAAAAATTGGGGGCTTACCTCGACAAGGAGGGAATCAAGCCAGGGGAGAACAGACTCTGCCCATACCAGGCTGACAAATGTTGATGTTGGGAAAGGACCCCAAAAGGTTGGGATTACAAATGTGTTTGGTGAGGTGTTTCAAAAGAATTTGCAGACTTGACCCATCTCCAACTCAAGGGGCAAAGTTTATTGTAATTGTAATGCCAATTGAAGTGGTCTAAATCCTAAGAGAATTTGGGGAAGAGACCAAAGCAAAGAGACACATTTATCTAGTTCTTCGTGTTATAGATATGCTAATTTTATGGCCTAGGGGTAGAATCAAGGAATGGTTTCAAGATTTTGGTTATCACTATCCAATAGATTATCTGTCTGACAATCAGCAAGGAATTGAAGAGAGGGTCTATTCACTATTGTCTCAGGAGTCTGACTTGTTGGGACTATCCTGAAGCCAGAAGACTTTAGAATCAGATAGATTGTTGGAACAATAGTATTCTCAGGCTGTGTGTGGCAGGCCTCAGAGTCACAATTCCAAAGCTAGAGGACTTTAGAATCACTGACAGAGTGTTAGAACAGAAGCACTCTAAGGTCAGGGACCTTAAAATTATTGCTGTCTCATCTAGATGCTATATTACATCAGTTACACTACTCTTCTCTCTGTATGTCCCTTTAATAGTCATTGTAATAAACTGCTTAATCTAGAATTACTCATTTTCCTACTGCTATATTAGAGAAGAGGAAACAAGCGATTTTAAAGGCTCCTTTTATAGCCATGTTCCCCCCCTCCCTTTTTAAAATAGTCATTGTATTGGGTCAAGAAGGAAAACCCCCTTTAAAGTACTGAAGCAAGTATTATATAAACATAATATTTTCTTTTTCTTATCTCTCTCTACTTATTAAAACATAAGTTTCTTGAGGGCAGGGATTTCACTTTTTCCTATTTGTATCTTCAGTTCTTAGCACACTGAAGGCTCAATAAGTGCATATTCATCCATCTAACCATTCATCTACCCATCCATCCGTCCATCTATCCATCCATCCATCCATCCATGCATTCATTCCCTGGCATCTAACCCTGTGCATCTCAGAGAGTACACAAAACCCTTTCAGGGCTTCAGTATTATCTTCAAGCCTAAGAAGTCTCAGACATTGAATGAACTAGCGCAAGTCCCTTACCCTGTTCACCTCTGTTTCCTCACCTGCAAAATGGGCTAGAGAAGGAAATGGCAGATCACTCCAATATCTTTGCCAAAAAAACTCCAAATGGAATCATGAAGAATTGAACATACCGAAAATGAGTGAATAACAAAGAAGCGGATCATTTGTATTCTCCTTCAAATCTCAGGAAGTTTACAGAGGAGAAAAATACACTTGGTCCTACCTTTGCTAATGGTCCAATATCTGGCCATTTTTCATGTAGGAAATAATCTAACACTCTGTCTGAGAGTGAAACAGTTAACATTTTCAAATTCAGTTTGGAAATAGCCCCTGGAAAAATACAAGGTAACTCAACATTTATTTAAATCTCTAGAAGGCTAAAAAGAAATTGCTTAGTGCCTAAGCAACTGAATTTTTGAATTAGGAAGACCTGGGTTCAAACCTAGCTCCTGTTGTATATTAGCTGTGTTTCTACCGATAAGTTCCTTAACCTTTCAGAGCCAGCAACAAGACCTTAAGTCATATAGACATTCAATCTGTCAGGTGAAGGGAATTTCCACACTAATGAAATCATAAGTCCCTTATAGGTGTTGATGTAAGATGTTTATTCTGAACAAAAGCCACATATTCAGGCCAGTGGTAGGTGCTGGACCAACCACTGAGCCAATCCTGTAATGCCTTGACTTATCTTATTTGAAGTCTGTAGTTTATGCAGTATCCAGTAGAATGTTTTAATCTGTTCATAGGCCCTATTGCCTATGCTGCTTTGTAGTCAATGATCAGTTGCTTCCAATTCACCACTGGACTGCTTATATTTTGTTAAGATTTTCCCCTAGTGTGATATTTCCAGTTTTCAGACTGGAGGGAACATTTGTATTTCCACAAACATTTCAAGTTCTTTTCACGTGAAATTACCTTGGCTTACCTTCTCTGAGGGTTTCTTGGGTAATGGATGACAAAGAGCTCTGTCGTGCCTGATAACCAAGATTTTCCTTCCCTGGATGGCTTTGATGGCTGCAATTCTAGAAGGCTGCATCTGAGGCGTGCTCTGGCCATTCAGGAAACTGAGTGAGTTGTTAAATGGTGGTTAAAGGAATCAGAAACATTGCTGATGGAAGCTGGGAGGATGCTCAGCTCAGTGCAGCTCTGCTTTCTTGGCAAAGGACTTGCTGGAGAGAACCATGTCTGCTGCCAAATATTTTTATGGTGGGCACTTATCCAGACCATATTAACTGTCAGGGAATCTTCATCTCCTGGACTCCATGAGATGATCTCTTTCCCAGGATATTCTCCCTGGTTGTTAATTAATGTACCACCTGCTGTGGAGGTCCTTACTCAAGGGCCAAGTGTCCTGTGGGTTTGCATGGGAAACAAAGCTCTATGCAAGCCAGGTGGATTAAGTAGGTTGTGTGTGTGTGTGGTGTCTCAGATGCCTGAAAAAATTCATGAACAGCCTGGAAGACAACACAATCCTCATTTATTACCTTGTCTCTCCTGGGCAGCCTCAAACATCCAGAGAAACTAGACTCTACCAGCTCTACAATAATGACTCCCACAGAGTCTGAAGGGTGGGGGAGAGTTTCTTTTCCTATTTCACAATATTCGGGATTTAATGCCCTTAGAATCTGAGTTGGAGGAACAGGTGCCTGCTTTAAGCTGATTTGCTGATGAAGCCTACCTTATTTGACATCCCTTCCTCTCCACTTTTTTTTTCTATGTGTAGAAAACCCTACAAAATCTCCAAAATAACCAAGAATAGTCAACAAATGATCCTGGAGGCAAAACACCTAGTAAAGCTCACTCAAAGAATGAAGGACTGGTGATGTTCTGACAACTCTGATCTCATGTTTCCTCAAGCTTCCTCTTATTCTTTTTTTAAGGCATTTACCTGTGATTTCTTTTTTAAAAAAATATTAAAGCTGTTTATTTTCAAACTATATGCATGGGTTATTTACAACATTCACCTTTGCAAAACCTTGTTTTCCAAATTTTTTCCCCCTTCCCTTCCCTTCACGCTCTCCCCTAGATGGCAAGTAATCCAATATGTTGAACATGTGCAAATCTTCTATACATATTTCCATAATTATCATTCCTTATTATTTTTGATCTTGCAACACTTCTGTCTACTTTAACAGACATGAAAGAACAATACATTGAACAATGAGTATAGAAAACAGGGAAATAAGAAAATGATTTATATCTGGAAGGTACTTTATAAGCTGTGTAATACAATGCTCTTTTTTTTTAGATAAGGAAATGGAAGCCCAAAGTGACTTGGATAAAGAAACAGTGTCATAAAGAAATTTGAACTTAATTCTTCTGACTCCAGAGTCTATCTTTAAAAAGGCTGCACTTATTTTTTAAAAAGCAATCTATTATGAACTCGTGTTTAAAAACATAACTGGTCATATAGACATTTGAAATATATGTTAAAATATAACATCAGTATACTTTTCTGTAGCTCTTTAAAGTATTAAAAGCACTTGCCTATGAGATAAATGGTACTATTATTTTTTCCATTTTATAGATGAAGAAACTAAAACTCAGAAATGAGAAATGAGTTGCCCAAGAGTCCTAAGACTAATAAGTTTCACAATCAGAACCTGAACTCATTTTGCTTTTCAAAGATAAGTGCTCTTTCTAATACATGGTACCACTACTCAGAGTACAATATATTAGCCTTCCCTCTCTGCTATATTCTGATTTCTTTTTCTCTCTCCCTGCCTGTATGCCTCTTTCAATTTACAAAATTATAATCAACATACATTTTGTTTTCTAATTCTCCTTCTTTATTTGTATCATATTATTAATTTCTGTATTTCTTTGTAGTTGTCTTTCTTAGCTGCAGTAGAAAATCCATTTCATTAACATTCTGTATATTGTTTGGCTTTTTCCTACTTTTGGGCATTAAGGTTGTCTCTAATTTTCACTCTTACAAAATAATTTAACAAAAATACCCCTGTATAGATATATTTTCTTTTTTTTTTTCTTTTTGAAATGCTCTTAGGATACATTTCCAGTCATAGGATTATTGAAACAAAGGGCTTAATTATTTTTATAACTTCAGAGTTTGTTTTAAATTGGTCCAATCTTTTTGCAGAACAATTTGAGATTCTATCATCAATGTATATTGTTACTGTTCCCCTGTGACCCTCTTTGCCAGCAATGAGCTTTGTAATTTTTGTTTACTCTTGAGTATGAGGTGGTATATCAGATAATGTACATTCCTTTGATTATTTAGTATATTGAATACTTAAAGAATGATTATTTGGAATTTGTATATCTTTTTCTAAATTGACCATTCAGTTACAGGAGATTTAATTGACAAATTAATTTTTTTGATCAGCTCCTTATATATTTTAAAATACTCAGAACTCTTTCACATTTGCTAATTGAACTTTTAAATGAGATATTTTGTTCATTGCATTTTTTCCATTTCACAAATTCTGTTTTTTAATGAATTGTTTCTTTTTCATATCTATTTTGTAAGGAGTTATATACTTTTTCCATTTCATCAAATCTATTTTTTAAGGAGTTTTCTTCAGATAATTTCTATTTTTCCTTTTCCAAACTCTTGCATAGTTCTCATTTCCTTTCCCCATTTTTCTTCTTAATCTCTTTTAAGATTCTTTTTGAATTCTTCCAAGAGAGCCTTTGTGAAATGGGGATCAACTCATATCACCCTTTGAGTCTTCATCTGCAGATGATTTGCCTTTAGGATCTTCAGGGTTTGATCCTCAGAGTTCTGCTCTTTCTCCATAAAAGCTGTCTATGGTCAGAGTTCTTTTTGCTTTTTTTGCTCATTTTTTTAAAGGTTGAGGTCTTCTCTTAAGGGAAAGAGGTGACAGCCACCTTAGGTTGCCCTGGGATGGGTGTTAATGACTGACTTCTGGTGCTAGGTAGGAGTGGCCAGGTATCCCATTTTTCTGGGGGCTCAAAGGCTATTTGCTTTTTGTATTTGTTTTGTATGTCACACAGCTAATCTGATGATCCACTGGCTTATAATGAGGACAGAATTGCCTAAGAGCCTCTCAATAGATTCTTTGGTGTTGGACTTCGCAATGCCCTGGATCCCTGCACTGTGTCTGTGCTTGGCTCCCTCCCACCATGCCCAGTTGTTACAGACCATTTCTGAAGTTTTTCCAAAGTATCTTCTTCTGGAAATTTGTTACTCTCCAAATATTTGTGGGTTTTGTTACTCTAAGACCAATTCAGAAGCTTGATCTGATGTTTATCTGAAGGATACTAAGAGAAACTCAGATAAAGTCGTGTCTACTCTCTACCATTTTGGCTCTGTCCCATTCTTTCATATTTGATATATATATATCTTTCATAAAATCTGAAACTCTGTAGGCTTTATGTAGGCAGGTTTTCTATATGTCACATGAATGAATGGCTTACAAGAAAACCAGTCATTAATTTTAGCTGTGCTTCTAGCCCTAGTATCAGTCTTAGAGGTGTGTGAATTCTGTATAAAAATGTTGGGGGAAAGGAGAGGAAGAAAGAAGAAAGAAGTGAAAGAAAAGAGAAGTAATTACAGAAAGAGATAAGAGAAGGGATATGTGAGAAAAAAGAAGGAATATGGGGAAGAAAACAGGAAAAGGAGAGAGAAAAGAGAAAAACATTAAAGAGAGAAAAATGAGAGGGAGAGGAAAGAGATTAAAGAGGAAAAAAGCATAGAGGGAATTAAAAGAGAGTATAAAGGAAATTAAAGTAGCTTGAGTATGTCCAGATGATGAGGGCACTCAAAGCTATACCATATGAAGGCCTGGTTGAAGGAAATGGGAATAATTTTATTTTTTTTTAAAATTAAAGCTTTTATTTTCAAAACATATACATGGATTATTTTTCAACATTGACCCTTGCAAAGCCTTGTATTACAAAATTTCTTCCTTTCCCCCTTATATACTGTAATATATATTACAACTTCTTCCTTGATTGATTTAGTAGAGCTGAGCAGGAAGAAGAAGTACTTCTGAAATTATACCATCTTGAATCAGATCATATATGAGGGATGATCAAAGGATACAGGAATGTTGAAGTACAACACATAATCCAATATATGTTAAACATGTTAAAATATATGTTAAATAGGAATATTTTCTCAGAGAAAAGAAGTCTTTGGGTACAGAGCAGGATATAATTGGTAGCTCAATGTAAAAAAGAACTTTAATTTATATTTTAAAATAATTTTATAAATGCTTTTAATATTTCATCAAAATAATTTCTGATGGAAAAAATTCTGATTTCATGAAGCCTATTGGTTCTGTATATTATATTGTCCTGACAATGTAAGAAAGAATCAAATAAGGAGACCAGGAGCAACGTTTCTCATTAATTCTCTAGTTTAAAAAAATTTCCCCCAAAATTAATTTTGCTATTTTTTTCCTCCCAGTGAACAAATATTTATTTTCTCTCTTGCCCACTACCTGCCTGGCCTGAACAATTAAAAGAGGAAAAATAAAACCTCCATAACAAATCTGAAAAGTAAAAATTGCTACCTTAACCTTGTCGAAAAATGCATGCTTGATTCTGCAATTTAAATCATCACCTATCAGGCAGTAAGGGACATTTTCAGTCCTTTGGAATCATGGTTTGTGATTGAATTGATCAGAGTTCTAAAGTCTTTTGTAGTTGTTTCTCTTTATAATGCTATTGTCATTGTCTAAATTGTTTTCTTGGTTCTATTCACTTCAATTTGTATCAATTTATAGAGGTCTTCCCAATTTCTTTAGAAATTTTATCCCATTTTGTTATTATGTCTTTACCTTCTTAGTTTCCAGTCTTTTTTCCACTTTAAAATGAACTTCTACAAATATTTTTATACAATTTGATCTCTTTGAGGGTTTGTAGATTTATGAATTGTAGGTATAGCTGAATTAAAGAGTTTAGTGACTTTTTGGATATAGTTAGCTCCACCCACAGTATATTCATGTGTCTATTTCCCCATACTCCTTTCAACATTTGTCATTTCTCCATTTTGTTATCTTTGTCAGCCTGGTGGATGTGGGGTAGAATCTCAAAGTTGTTTTAATAAATAATAAATAATTTTAGTGATTTGGACCACTTTTCATATGGTAGTACATAACTTGTATTTCTTCCTTAGAAAACTTGTCTGCTTGTATCCTTTTTACCATTTATCCACTGGGATATAGCTTTTACTAAGTCTTAAAAATTTGAATCAGTTCTTTGTATATCCTGGATATGAGATCTTTATCAGAGGAACTTGCTGCAAAGATTTTTTTTCTCCAATTATGTTTTTTTAAACCAATTTAAAATGTATTGTTTTTATGCAAAATCTCTTAAATTTTACACAATCAAAATGGTAAATTTTTATCTTCTTCTGAGATTGATTCTATTCCTTGTTTGATCATGAACTATTTCATTATCTATAAGTTTCTTCCTTGCTCCTATAACTTGCACATTTTCACCCTTTATGTCTATATCAAATATCCATTTGGAATATGTTTTGGCATATGGTGCATAATAATGTTTTTATGCCTAATTTCCTTCAGACCAATTCCAAGTTTAATGAAGGACTTTTCAATAATCAGACTTGTAAAAAAGTGAAAAAAGTTTTTTTTTTTTTTTTTTTTGAGTATGTCTAGTGATGCAGTGAGCTTGCCATCACTAGGGATGTTTAAACAAAGGCTGCATGGGAGTGTTAGAGAAAGGATTCCTGGACGGGTTGGGAGATTGAAGCCTTTTCTAACTCTGAGATTTCATTTATGATTGAAGGTAAAGAGAAGAGAGGAGAAATGAAGAGATGAGTAAATTTCATCTTCTAGCCAAGTCAGCCAAATCTTCTAAACATATTGGCTACTTAGCTAGCAGGTGCAGCAGGAGTGAGCTGATTTTTTAATACCCAAGGGCTAATGCTCCCAGATGGTTCAAGATGCCTACCTGTGTGTACAAAAACTGAGCAATCATCTTGCCTTCCCAGGCCACCTGGAAACAGCAGGAACCCTTGTAAGCATAATTGTACCTTCAAATTTTAGCAGAATGTTCAAGCATTTCCAACTTCCAGAGCCTGCATCAGGATACTGCATCTTTAAAAAAAATGTTTAGAAAAGAAATCACTCTCAGATCACATTTCCTAAAAGCAATACTTAGAACACTTAATTTAAGGATTAATTTCTAGAGGCCAGGACCTCATGCTTTGTTTAATATATGGCTATCCCTCTGTCATGTAGAGAGGGCAGTGATTTGGGAATAGGAAATTTTGGGTTTGAGGCTAGGCTGTGCTACTTACCAAATCTATTTCAAAAACATATATTAAATGCATACTACATACAAGACATTTTTTACAGGTCTGAGAACCTAACAAATAACCAAAAAACCCTTGCCTTCAAGCAGTTTACATTTTATTACTATATGTGTTTTTGATATACAATACATAAAAAAGTAAGTAAATACAAAACAAATGCCAAATGCTAACATGAAATAATTTCAAGACCAATAGGATTCCTCTTGGAGGGAAGGGCAAGAAAGACCTCATATAGGAGGTGGCCTATGATCTTCACTTTGATGGAAGTTAAGCATTCAATCTTGAGAAAGTACTTATCCCTCTCTGGATCTCTATTTTTTCATCGGCAAAAAGCAGATATGATTGCACTAATCATGTTAGAGATATTTTGTGGTTTGTAAAGTATAGAGTGCAATAGTAATGTGAGTTATTGTTATTGATATTATTAACTCTCATAGCACTCTATGAAGAAAGAAATGAACCTATTTGTAGTTTTTGACCTTTTCTGAAAGGAGAATAAAAATTTGACTTCTGTAAAAAAAAATTAACTTGGCTTTCAGAATCCCAAGAGATATAACAATGAGAAGTGATTAGGTACATAGGCTCAGCTGAACTTTGACAGAAAAGGAAAGTGAATGAGAAAGGATTAAGTATGACTGTGTATATATATTCTGTGGCACATTGAAAATGTGAATATCACAAACAATTAGATAGAACGAGTTTCTCAAACTGGAAGACACACTTGAAAAGGCCTGCCCCTTAGGGGCTTGAGGATAAATGACTTTTTCCACAACAGGTAATTAGCTCATGTAGCAGGTTCCCAAGGGTAGCCACAAAAGTTTATTTATACGAACACTGGCAAAGAATTGTTTTACAACTTCTTCCTTGATTGATTTAGTAGAGCTGAGCAGGAAGAAGGAAGTTCTTCTGAAATCATACCATCTTGAATCAGATCATATGTGAGGGATGATCAAAGGAGGCAGGAATGTTGAAGTACAAGAATATAAGATGGCTATGACATGAAAGAACATATTATTTATATAATAATTTACAGGTTAGGAATGTGGTTCATTTCTCATCACCTCATTTGATCTTCAGAATGACCTTGTGAGATAGTTGATGCATATTAACAATGCACTTATTAGAATCTCTAGTTTCTTTAAAGTCTAGTTCAAACATTTCCTTCTTTATGAGGATACTACTGATTCCCACAATTACTAGTTCCTCTCTCCTTCCTCCATCATTATCACCTTATATTTATTTTCAATATATGTATCTATGTATATGTAGCACTCCTTGCTGGGCTAATTCCCCATATTCCACTGGCATGTAAGGTGAGACCCCAGAGGGCAACTGATTACCTCCTTAGGGGTTCTTGGGGGCTAATACTTCTAGTACTATCACTTATGAGCCCTTGCCTGGTATACTAATAAATATTAATCAGCCCGTTTTCATAAATTAGCTTTTTACAAAAGGGATATTTACTAATAAATATAGAAAGCATAGACGTTATAAAAATGCTTTCCCTCCTAAGCCAAGGGAATATTGTATGCATACATGATCCATATGGAGAGAGGGCTCAAATTCGGAGAATTCATGTGGCTAAAGGATAAACTCATAGTTCTTGGTTACCGTAAGCCCTTTCTCTCTCATTTTATGGAGTCTTCATGAGGCCTCTACCTCTCAGCTGGAGTCTGAGGATCTATAATCTTGTAGAATCCTGAAGCTTTCTTTTCCAGTGCAATACTGTTGTCAGGGTCCTGGTCACTATTGGAGAGCACAGACATCAGTTCCAGTAGACACCATCTCTGGATGCCAAAGGAATCTTGACATGTTCTGATCATTCAAAGTTGACAATGTCAGTGAGTCAGTGGAGAAGAGGAGAAACTGAATTCTCCATTCCTTTTCCCCCAAGGCAATATCCTTGACTAATACTCGAATTCTAGAGAGTATATCATACATAGACTAAGAGTTATGCCTGCTCCTTTCAGCCAATTACAAATAATTTCTCTTGCGGCATCTTCCTTCAATAATCAAAAGACATTTCTTTAAAATTGCCTAAAGACTTCTTCATGCTTCTTTAACATTCTCTCCTCTATCCTGGATTGATTGATTCAGTGCAGTTGTCTTGACCTTTTGTGATTAATTGGGGTAGGATGGACCCCCATACTTACATGGGCATGTTTTCTTCCCTGATAGGATTCAAGTTCCTTGTTTGCCCTTATATCCTCAGTGTTCTAGTATTGTGCTTGGCACATAGTAGGTACTTGTTGATTGACTGTTGCTGGTTTACAGACTTGTGATTTCTTTATCATTTGCAGGAAACTCCATTTACCATACAGATAAAAAACCACTTTAAATCTAATCTTAGCTGTTTGAACCTGAGAAAGTCACAATTCCTGTTTGTTGAGTTTCCTCAAAAATGAAAATATCAATAACATCCTAGGGTTGTTGTGAAAATCAATTGAGATTGGGGCTACCCCCTGGAGATCTCCTTTATGAGTCTGAATGTAAGTTGGGGTGATAATCCAGAAGAGATACTATATCAGTACGGCAAAAATTAAAAACTTGTTTATGGATAGTGAAGTTAATTGACTTGCTCAGTTTTTGTCTAGGTGAGACTCAAACTCAGGTCTTCTTGATTCTGAAGCCAGTTTCCTATTAAATTTGTAAAGCACTTGATACCATGGCTGGCATATACTCAATATCATATAAATATTAATGATTATTATTTTATTCCTCCAAGCTTTATTATCTAATAATAGGTGAAAAGGTATTGATGTGAGGGCAAGGTGTCTGTATTCAAAAATCTTTTTTTTGAACATGAGCACCTATTTCTGATTGATTCTGAAGGAGAATTATGTGAGCTGGGACAAAAATTTGCCATGCTTTCAGAATTTTACATGGTTAAACCTTGCAAACAGGGGTATGCTGAAAAATGCTTAGCAACTGGCTCTAATAAAAGTCTACTGAACACATAGCCATGTATTATTAACATTTTCCATCAATTTCTTAAGTCTAGACAATTAAAAAAACAATCAATTAAGCTCTAGTTTGTAGCTCTGCTGATTTCCAAGGTGTACATATGCTCACACTGAAAATTTATCATTTGGCTCTTCAGAGCCATTTCAAGTTGGGCCCCAGAACACTTCTACTTCTGGATACCTAGAAATCTGAGAGCTGGAGAATTGGGAAAAAAGAGAAATTTAGGAAGAATTCAGCTTTTCATCTCTCAGAAGTTATTTCCTTCTTCCTTTGTTAAATATAGGCTCTAACACTGAAGTTCCTTTTCCAGAGGAATGAGAGAGAAATCCACCTGGAAATTGGAAAAAGATATGAGAAAATTTAAGCCATCATTGAGGAAGCAGAGACTCATACAGTCATGGACACAAAGAGTTAGTCACTGAAGCTTGGAATCGGCTTTAAAAAATGACCTTGGGCTGCAGTGACCTGCTCTATGCCAAACGCTGTGCTAGCCACTAGGGACATAAAGATGAACATGAGACAGTTATGGCCCTCAAGGAACTTACATTTTATCAGGGGAGATAATTCTACATAGGCAAGTATGGGGGGGCCACTCCATTCTAATGAATTATAAAAGGCCCAGATAGCTGGATTGAATTGATTAATTAATGCAAGATGTGAACTAGATGTCAATAAGTTCTTAATTAATTTTGGAAGAAATGAGAATCTTTGATTATTGTTTGAAGACAGCTGATACCGTCCAGGAATTGTTTTGTAATTGGCAGAAAAGAATCAGACTTATCTTTTGGGCAGGAAAGAAGAGAGCCAGCTATGGTCTGAGGAGAGAACTATCCCTGGCAGTTGAGAATTGAGTTGTAGATAGGATCAATCCCTGAGAGCTCTAATAAATAATCTGACTAGTAGAAAGGCTGCACTCAGGGGAAGGTTTTGTGAGGCTTGTATAGGAGAGAGAGATTTTGTAGCTACGATTTTACTATGCTATTTTAGTAAGTGCTGTTGCTTTGAGCTAATTATGTCTACTGGGTTTCCAATGCAAAGCCCACTGATGAAGGACCAGAAATTACACTTTTAGAAGGGTGACTTCATATCTCAGTTACATCCTTGAACTGAGTACCCCCAAAGACCTCCTTTATGAGTCTGAGTCTAAGGTGGGGGGGGAAATAATCCAGAGTAGATACTATATGAGTACCTGCAAAGATTAAAAACTTGTTGATGGATAGTGAAGCTAATTGGGACTTGCTCAGTTTTTGCCTAGGTGAGACTGAAACCCAGCTCTTCTTGATTCTGAAACCAGTTCTCTATCTATATATCTACAATGCTACATTTTAAAGACAAGGTATTTGCTCCTCAGTGGGGATGAGGTGACTTGTATAAAGTCACACAATAGTAAGTAGAGCTAAGACTTGAATTTAATTCTCTAAGTCTCATAGTTTTTCTTGATTTCATAGGAATAGCAAAGTAGGTGACTAGAGGTTGTGTCTATAGCCAAGAATACCTGGCCTCAGATGTGGCTGTAGGCAATCATTTAATTTCTGTCTGTTTTAGTTTCCTCAGCTGTAAAATGTGGATCATAATAGCATCTACCTCTCATGGTTGTTGTGAGAATTAAATGCAATAATATTTGTAAAAAGCACTTAGTATAGTTGCAGATAGTCATGTTTAATAAATGCTTGTTTCCTTTTCATTGTGGAATAAAAAATTGCAGCTCATAGAGATTAATGCTTTCATATCTTAGAATAGTGAAATCATAAATTCTTAGCACTAGAAAGAACTATTTCTAATGTAGGACCCTAATTTTATAAATGAGGAAGAGTTCCATTTACTAAGATCTTCATCAAGGAAATTTCTTGGAAGAGCTAGGACTAGTCCCATATATTTACACAGTTATATTTCTATTATGGCACATTGTTTTGGAGTTAATATTTTGTATGTATGGTCATGAAATATGGAATTTGGTATAGGTTCACAGCTATAACAATAAGATATTTATGGCCTTAAGTCCTATTTGAGGGTATACTCCCAGTTAAAGAATTTCTATAGTTACTTTGTTTTGCTTTAATTATGAAAAATTATGGAAATTATGGGAAATCAAGACTTCGTCCCAGATATTAAAAACACTGAACAATGAACAATCTTCAGCCAGAGGAATTCCTGGAAAAACTGAGAAGCAGAAAGGTAAATGACCTAAGATCATAGTGACATTATGATGTAATTTAACTTCAATTTAGTTCAACTTAGCAAACAGTTTTTAAGCACTCACTCTATAATAGACACTGTGCTAGAGGCTAGAGCTAATAAAAATATGCAAAATGAGGCAGTTTTGATGAAGCTCAAGAAGACTATATTCTACTGCAGGGTGGATGTACAGTCTAAACTATGTTCTACTTTAGAACTAAGACTTAAACCTTGCACGTTCTTTTTCCTTCTGTCGATCGTGATTCTTTTTAGGATAAAGATACTATAGTTGGAGTTATTATGGTATCTCTGTCTCAAAGGTTTAGCCCTCCCTGGTTGTAGCTCTAAGCTATTTGCTCTAGGCATTTACTAAAATAAGTTCTGAAAATCAGAGAAGTTCCAAGTTTCTCTTTCAGAGAATCATAATATCCTAGAATTGGAAGAGATCTTTGAGGTCACTGAGTCCAACTGAAGCAGGGATTCCCTTAAAAACATCCATGACAATAGGTCATACAAACTTTTTTAGAATATTTAGAGAGAGAGAAGACACAGTACTATTTAAGTCAGCCCATTTGACTTTTCAAGAGTTCTAATTATTAGGAAGTTCTTCCTCCTATAAAACTCAAATATATTTTTTTACTCTACAACTTTTCTCTATTAGTTCTGTTTATGCCCTGAAGGGACAAGAAGAACAAGCCTAATTCTTATTCTAACTTGACAGCCCTTCAGATTTTTGAAGACAGTTCTCATGTCCCTATATCAAGTCTTCTCTTCTCCAGAGTAAATATTCTTGGTTTCTTTAATTCTTAAATAAAATATGGCATAGTTTTTAATACTCTCACCTTTCTAGTAGGTCTTCTATGGACATGTTCAAGCTTTTCACCCTCCATTCTAAAACATTAAATACAAAATGGATCACAATATTTCATGTATGGGCTGACTAGGGCCTAAAGGATGGAAAACCTATTTTAAAAGAATTCTTACCTTGTATAATAAGCAGAGAAAACAGAAAGAAATGTTGTAGAAAAACAAAGGAACAGAGCCCAGTGGAGATCTCTTTAAGAATTATATTTGAGGGAAAAAAATAAAAACATTTGAGAACTTATACAGGTTGTCCTGGTCAGAAAGCCCAAAATGTGCAGCTTCCTGGGGCAGGCAAACCTTCAAGCTGTCTACAAGAGACATGCCAGCCTCTATTTCTGCTGTGCTATTGAGAGCCAAGACAATGAGCTCATCACATTGGAAATGATCCATCGATACATGGAGCTCCTAGACAAATATTTTGGCAGCAGGTGCCAGTGTGTGTGTACTAGACATCTAGCGTAGACGTAACAAAATCTACGACTTTGAGAAGGTTTATTAATGTTGGATGAATCTCTGATGAGTGGTGATATGTGAAATGTATAAAGAAAAATGTATAAAGGCTATAGGACAAACAGATGAACTACAGGAAGAAGAGGAGTCACCTCAGTGTCCTAGAGGAGATAGGTTTGGCATTCTCACTCTGATGAGAACTATACAAGGGTGGATTGGGACTAAGGCATAGGTGGTTATTTTAAACTCTACACATTCAGATTAATAATAATAATGGCTAACATTTACTACTTACATGTTAGACAATTATCATCTCATTTGATCCTTAAAATAACCCTTAGAGATAAGTGCTATTATTATCTGTTTTACTGCTGAGGAAACTGAGACAAACAGGGGTGTAGTAAATAGCATCATACATATAGTAAGTGACTGGGGTCAGATTTGACCTTCTGGGCTCTTTTCTTTTTCGAGTGAGCTAAGAGTTGAAACCCTCCAAACATGACTTCCTTTGCTGGACCCATCATTCCCTATTCCTTCATTTTTAATCAGTTGATGATTGAGAAGTTGGAGGGGTAGATGAAGACTATGGCCAAGAAATGTGTGTGTATATGTGTTACTTATTTTTCCCATTCTATTAAAATAAGAATAATTATGATTTCACCTAAACCTTGTTTCTCATAAACCTCATACATATACATACTTACAAACACATATTACCCCCCCCCCCCCACACACACACATTAGATTAAAGGGACTTTGTTTTCAGTCTTTTTCTTCTTTAAAATATATAAAATAAGATGATGGTTCTCTCTAGGGGAGAGGGTAGATTTCTTGGGGAAGGTTTTCTTGGAGGCAGTCTTAATTGCAGTTGAAAGTAATAATCACCCAAAACGCAGCCAGGTGATAAAAGTTCAGATCTTTTATTGTCTCTAATATAGCCCGGTTAGCTTAGAGCCCTCCGAATGTCTCCAAATCCAAAGGTTTTGTCCTTCAGCCTCTGCCTCTGCTTTCTTCAGCCTCCAGCCAGCACAAAGATGAAATGAATCTCTTGTCTCCTTCACTTGGGGCTCGGCTAGCTTTCTGGTGAGTCTTTGAGACCAGCTTGGTCTCAGTGGGGGGAGTGCAGGAGCCCAGCCACCACAGTGGTGTGAGATGACGATGAATCTGGTTGTGCCTCTGAGAGAGCCTTCTCAATCTTCAGTTCAGCTCGAACTCGTGGCTTCTTCTGACTTGACACTCTTCTCTTCATGTAATTTGCCAGGTAACCTCCCTGCTCTAATAAATCAACCTTGTTTCTTTTCTGGGGAAAAGGATATATCTATTAAATTAAGAGGGGAGATTTCTTTCTTTGTAATTCCTTCTCATCCCCACCAGGAGTGGTTGTAAATGTAGATAAGATATGTAGATACATAGCCAATTTTTAAAGTTGTAGGTGTGATTTTAAGGGAAAGATTAATGAATGGCTTAGGTCTCTGGGAACTCAGTGAATCCCCTAATTCTCTAAATTTTGGGGGGATGTTTTTTGTCTCTGTTTCCTTTTATCCTGACAGTAAATGAAATGGTTTTAAAAATAAAATGAGAGGATTACATGAGTTAGACAAGTTCTCTTAGTTATAATGTTCTGAAATCCATTCTTTGATTTCTATTGATCATTACAGGATTTTCCTGGGTGGTAGAATAGAAATAATCACAACTTTTTTTCAAATCATTATCACAAAAACATCCTAGAATGTTGGGAAGAGTACTGAAATTGGAATCAGAACACCTGAATTTATGACTGTAATTTTTCTGAACCTCAATTATTAAATACGTAAAATGAGAATTCTGGAGTGAGAGAATATGAGTGTGATTCCACCTTTTAACACTATTAACTATGTGATCTACTTAACCTCTTTAGATTGTCAGTATCTTTGAGGGTCTTTCCACTCTAAATCAATATTTCAGCAATGGTAATTTCTGTCTGATTGGGCTACTGTGAGGTAAGCATACATCTCATGCATGAGGAATAGCCAGTGTAAAGGTAAGGAAATGGAAGATGGAATGTCATTTATGAGATGTGGTGGGCCAATGCCAATTGTCTTGACTTTTGTCTGGCCACTGAACTTTTATGACTGGAGAATACTGAGGCTAATGACTTTGAACAGATTGTCCTTGCTTAAATCCAATGCCCTCTCAAGTCAAGAAATCACCTTGATGATATCATTGTTTACGAATGATGCTCTTGTTTACGAATGACATTGTGCTGATTGCATCAAACCTCAGAACACAGCTTAACTACTTCTTTTTTTTAATTTTTATTTAATGATTACTTTATATTGACAACATTATCCCTTGCACTCGTTTCTTTTCCGATTTTTTTCCCCTCCCTCCCTCCACCCCCTCCCCTAGATGGCAAGCAGTCCTTTATATGTTGGATATGTTGCAGTATATCCTAGATACAATATATGTTTGCAGAACCGAACAGTTCTCTTGTTGCATAGGGAGAATTGGATTCAGAAGGTATAAATAACCCGGGAAGAAAAACAAAAATGCAGATAGTTCACATTCGTTTCCCAGTGTTCGTTCTTTGGGTGTAGCTGCTTTTGTCCATCGTTTATCAATTGAAACTTAGTTAGGTCTCTTTGTCAAAGAAATCCACTTCCATCAAAATATGTCCTCATACAATATCGTTGTTGATGTGTATAATGATCTCCTGGTTCTGCTCATTTCACTTAGCATCAATTCATGTAAGTCTCGCCAGTCCTCTCTGTATTCATCCTGCTGGTCATTTCTTACAGAACAATAATATTCCATAACATTCATATACCACAATTTACCCAGCCATTCTCCAATTGATGGGCATCCATTCATTTTCCAGTTTCTAGCCACTACAAATAGGGCTGCTACAAACATTTTGGCACATACAGGTCCCTTTCCCTTCTTTAGTATTTCTTTGGGATATAAGCCCAATAGAAACACTGCTGGATCAAAGGGTATGCACAATTTGATAATTTTTTGGGCATAATTCCAGATTGCTCTCCAGAATGGTTGGATTCGTTCACAACTCCACCAACAATACAGCTTAACTTCTTAAATGAGATCCATGCTCATTCAAAAGAGATTGCCCTTACTATTCACCTAAGAAAAACTAAGTGGATGGTGACTGCTTATTTTTCAATTGTAAGGGCAGCATATTGTACTGGCACATCAGTACATATATCTTGTAAAGCTAATATATACGGGCAAAAAACCGAGTCCAACATTTGAATAGGAAGTTGGGTGAATTTCATTTAAGAACTCTTTCAGGGTTTTTAATGAGCTAAAGTTTCTCCTTCAGATACTCTCCAGCTTTTTAACATCAGCATTTTTGGTGATGTTATATGGCTTGCAAATCACAGAATAATATTATTTTTAAGGGATCAAAAATACAAGTCACTTAAAGGTCAATAGTATATCATTAACATAAATAGATTATAGCTTATTAGCAACAATGAATTATGCACAAAGAGGAGGTAGAAGAGATACTATTAAAGTAATAAATGTTTAAAAGAGAGGATTGGCTGATTGTATAACAAGACTGAGAAATGAGGAGAAATGAGAAATGAGAAATAACCTATGAGTTCTGTTGTTACCTACACAACACCAAGAGACCTAGAGTAAGATCCCCAGCTGAGTAAACACCTTGTAGAAGATTTATAGGAGGACAAGGTTAAGTACAAGGTAAGAAGTGAGAAGATCATTTTAGATTCTTTACTAATGGAAGATCACATATTCATGAAAGTATTGAAATACCTATAAGGAGGAAAATAGCAAAGTAAGAAATTCAGGAAAAGAGAAATCTTCCTTGTTTCCAAATTGTCTCAATAGTAAAATTTTTTTCATTCTACCTGGGTTGAGATGGATAGGGAATAGGAATAGGAATATCCATTCCTTTTTAAAGGCTCAACTGAAAGGGCAGCTAGATGGTACAGTGGATAGATCAATATTCCTGAAGTCAGAAGAACCTGAGTTCAAATTGGCCTTACTTAATACTTCCTAGCTGTATGCTCCTCAACAAGTCACTTAACACCAATTGCCTTAGTAAATAAATAAATAAAAGACTCATAAGTTCTCTGTACAGAATTCATAGTTTTATTTTTATCTATTTTGGTTCTATTCTTTTCTATTAGAGAAGTCTCTGAAGGCACAGAATGCTTGTAGTATAATCATTTGGCTAATAAGATATACAATTTTACCTCCTCCCACCAAGAGACAAACTAGGAAACAAAGCTACATTAGGAGAATTCCTGTAGTGAATAACTGAACGATTGAAATTTGCAGTTAACCTCTGAAGTTCACAGTAGAAAATTCCAAACCCTGTTGTGAAGATGTAAGTCTACCTATCTCTGACAAACCTTGGGAAAGATTTCATGGAAGAGGTGGAGATTTCAAATGGTCTTTGAAGGAAGGAAAGGATTGTATGTGTGTGTGTGTGTGTGTGTGTGTGTGTGTGTGTGTGTGTGTGTATGTGTGTGTATGTGTGTATATGTGAATGCCATGTATGTGTAGAAGAGAATGGCTTTTGAATATTCTTGGCCTATATTGATTAGAAGCTCTCTGTCTGTTTTTCTTTTTCTCTCTCTTCCTCTCCATTATAGATGGAGCTCTAGGTTTGGACTCTAAGTTCTAAATTTACATCAGATTAGGACCTGAGGCAAATGACTGAACTTCTCAGGGTCTCAATTTCCTCTGCCATAAAATAAGGCCATTGAAGTCCAGAATCTTTAAGATCCCTTCAAACTTTAAATTTATGATTGGATAAAGAGGGTACAACCAGAGCATGAGAGAGGTTAGCATTCCAAGATGATGAATTTGGCTGCCATTCAATAGGCAAGATAGGTATTATTGGGATTTCCTCATACTTTTAGACTCAAATGAAATACACTTTTAAAGGGGCTGCTATTGCTAAAGTGGCTAGAAATGGAAAATGAATGGATGCCCATCAATTGGAGAATGGCTGAGTAAATTGTGGTATATGAATGTTATGGAATATTATTGCTCTGTAAGGAATGACCATCAGGATGAATACAGAGAGGACTGGCGAGACTTACATGAACTGATGCTAAGTGAAATGAGCAGAACCAGGAGATCATTATACACTTCGACAACGATATTGTATGAGGACATATTTTGATGGAAGTGGATTTCTTTGACAAAGAGACCTAACTGAGTTTCAATTGATAAATGACGGACAGAAGCAGCTACACCCAAAGAAAGAACTGGGAAACGAATGTGAACTATCTGCATTTTTGTTTTTCTTCCCGGGTTATTTATACCTTCTGAATCCAATTCTCCCTGTGCAACAAGAGAACTGTTCGGTTCTGCAAACATATATTGTATCTAGGATATACTGCAACATATCTAACATATATAGGACTGCTTGCCATCTAGGGGAGGGGCTGGAGGAAGGGAGGGGAAAAATCGGAACAGAAATGAGTGCAAGGGATAATGTTGTAAAAAAAAAATTACCCTGGCATGGATTCTGTCAATATAAAGTAATTATTAAATAAAAATTAAAAAAAAATAAAGGGGCTGCTATTGACACAGTGGATAGAGCACTGACTCTGGACTTAGGAGGATCTGAATTCACATCCTGATCTCAGACACATGATACTTACTAGCTGTATGTTCCTGGGCAAGTTAAACCCAATTGCCTTCCCCCCACCCCCCATGCCCATATCCTCCCTAATAGACTTCTAAAGTCAGAACTTGACTCAAAGACAAGAAAGCAGTTGACATTTTAAAAATAAGATTTTGCTTTTTGATATTCTTGTTTGCTATGGTATCTCCTCTATTTATGTGTTTGCATACCTCTTTTGGAGGTTAATGGGAGTTTTAGAGAGAAGACAGGATCATAATATTTAAGCCTTTGCAGATGTAAGTCTTTTCTGGTAATGAGTTGGGATTTAACAAGTCATTAAAAATTCTCCAGCAAATGCTTTGCAGGTGACACACACTCTCTCTCTCTCTCTCTCTCTCTCTCTCTCTCTCTCTCTCTCTCTCTCTCTCTCTCTCTGTTTTTCTTTATCTCTCTCTTCCTCTTTTTCTCCTCTCCTCCTCACTGTGTCTATCTGTCTTTCTCTTTTCTCTCTCCTTCTCTCTCTCTCATTCCTCTTTTTTCCCTCCCTCTCTTTCTTTGTCTCTGTCTTTCTGACTCTCTGTCTCTGTCTCTCTCATAGAAGAAAAAGAAAACTTGTGTGATTACTATTCAAAGACAGATACATGTGTTCTTTAGTTTGAAACAGAAACAACTGTAGCTATTATTAATTATGTCTTCAGTTCAACCGCTATATATTAAGCATCTATGATATACAGAGCTCATTTCTAGGCACGTGATATAGGAAGACAATTTGTTTCCCTGAAGAGTGTGCTGGATTTGAGCTCCAAAGTCCTGGGTTTGAATAGATATATGATCTTGGTTACCTTTTCCCTGATCCTCATTCTCCTCATCTGTAAAATGGGGATGATAATATTTCTACTGTCTACCTCTCAAGGTCTTTGTAAGGAAAGTGATTTATCAGATGTAAAGTACTATTGTATTTATTTATTGTATTTAAAGCACTAGTTCCTCATTTAGACATCATGAACCAGTACATTCATTTATAGTACAATTTCCCATTTATATTAGGATTCTTTTTGCAGAGATGTGTTTTTGATGATGTCCTGGCATCAACCAGATGCAAAGTCATGCATAGATTAGTATTTTCAAAAAGACTTATTTTTTTTTCAGGATTTAAGTACAAATCCAAAGGCATTGTTAGATATCCTTCTTTCCATGCACAATGGGAAATAGCAAGGAAGTAGTCATTCTCTGACTTTTTCAGTAGTGAAGAGCCAAAGCTATTTGAGAAGGTCATACAAGGGCCTGGGAAGGCAAACCCAGCTTAATTCTTATGGCCCTGGTTAACTACATCAAGCTGAGAAGGTTTAGAGTCACTGCTAGACTCATTGCTCTGTCTCAGTCTGGAGCTCTTGCTGAAATCTTGACTAACTTGTATAGCTCTCACTCACTGTTTTATACTTTACAAAATGCTTTCCTCACAATAGTCCTGGGATGTGGGGAATGCAAGTAATATGCCCTATTTGGAAATTTCATCCAATTCATTCTGATTTGAGGTCCAGTTCTCTATCTGTTATACCACTTAAATCCGGAAATTCCCAATATCTACCAATGCAGGTATTTACTGAAACTTATAGTCCTTAGTGCCCTACAGTATTGAGATCTCATATAACTTGCTTAGTTTCCTGTAATCAGTTTGTATCACAAATAGGATTTAAATCCAGGCCTTTCTAGATTTGAGTTTGGCTATCTATTATACCATGCTGCTTTTCAGGGACAGACTTGAGTCAGAGATACTCTCTCCTCTCCTAAGACAGAGATTAAGAGATAAATGTTATTTATTCAGGTAACACTAACATATGTAATTTCTATGTGATATCCCAAGTCTGACTCTAAGTGTCACTATCTCAGGCTAGGAAAGTCCACTCTTAGGTCTTTGGTTTCCAGTCTCTGACCTTTAATCAGAAAAAGGATAAATAAAGACAAAATGTGGCCAAGAACTCTCCTTTTGGGCTGTGTATACTCGCACTTGAAGCTTATGAATTCTTTTGTTTTAAGGAACACTAACAGCTTCTATCAGAGATGGTAGAAAGAGAAATGTTTCTTGCCCCAACTTATTGTGTCCTCTTTGGAAGAAAATACAGAAGAGAAAGGCAAAAAGAAGCCCTAAGTCCTTGATTAAGACTCCTCTTAGAGACCATGCAAGAGAATAGCTTCAGTTTCTTCCATTAAAGTCTATCTTCTCAAATTCAAGTCAACCAATTCATTTTATGGGCAATCCTAGTTTCTGAAATTCATTCATTAGGTAGCTCTAAGGGACAGCCCCAAGCCAACTAATTCTTCTTATGGCAGCCTTAGTCACTGACATGTAATTGAGATTTGCTATTTGTCTTTTTTAAACAAGGGCATGGACATGTCTGCATTCTCTATGCAGAAAGGAATGGGAAATTCATACAAAGATTCATCTCCTAAGCAAGATAATCAAATTAATTAGGGAACTTCCCTAATCAATTGTTTTTACACATTGAATTACAGAATCTCAGAATTGAAAGGGACCTAAATGCTCATCTTTAAGAGAATATTTGACCAAATGGCCTCTAAGATTCCTGTCAGCTTTAAA
Source organism: Antechinus flavipes (assembly GCF_016432865.1). Taxonomy (NCBI): domain Eukaryota; kingdom Metazoa; phylum Chordata; class Mammalia; order Dasyuromorphia; family Dasyuridae; genus Antechinus; species Antechinus flavipes. Next base: position 404,705,203 of record NC_067399.1, read on the forward strand.
TCATATTATTCTCTGAGCCTAGGCCAATTTCAATTAGATACCTGACTCCTCTTTACAGTATCCCTAGCAAGTGAGGTTCCAGGTCTTCAAAATTGAAAGGAGTAACAGAGACCATGTAGTCCAATTTATATGTTTCTAAGAATACCATCTATAACATCCACAGCAGGTGATTGTCTAGATATTTCATGAAGATGTTCAGTGAGGGGGAACCTATTATTAATGAGAGCAGAACTAATTCTTAGGAATCTTTTCCTTACATCAACTCAAAAGTTTCCTTCTTGTACTTTCTCCTACTTCTGCCCTCCTGGATGAGCAGAACAAATTCTAACCCTTATTCTATATGACAGCCTTTTTTTATACTTAGAAAGAATCTAGCTCCTGTTTGTGAATATCTTAAATTTTTTAATTTTTAATTTAATAGTATTTTGTTTTTCCACATACATGTAAAGATAGTTTTCAATATTTCTCTTTGAAAAATCTTGTGTTCCAAATTTTTCTCCCTCTCTCCTTCCCTCTTCCCCAAGGCAGCAAGCAATGCAATATAGGTAAAATATGTGCAATTCTCCTAAACATTTCTATATTCATCATGTGGCACAAAAAAAATCAGATTGAAAGAAAAATATGAGAATGAAAGAAAAAAGTAAGGAAACAAATGACAACAATAACAACAAGAAGAAAATACTATGCTTTGATTAGTGTTAAGTCTTCATAATTCTCTTTCTGGATGTGGATAGCAGTTTCTATCACAAGTCTACTGGAATTGTCTTGAATCACCTCATTGCTGAATATAGCCAAGTTCTTCACAGTTGATCATCACATAATCTTGTTGTTACTGTGTCTTACCCTTAGTAATAGGAACCTCATTATCTTTCAAGAAAACTAATTATTTTGAAAAACTAGTTACTATAACATCATTTTAATTGAACAAAAATCTGTTCTTATCCCATCATCATCTCTATCTCTGAATATTTTCTTCTCCAAGCTAAATACCCTTGCTTCTTCTTAACTGATATTTACTAACTGAAAGTTTAAATGACTTGTCTGATATCGCAGCTAACCAATGGTAAAGGTAAGATTAGAGGTTCTCTTCATTTCTAACTCAGGGCTCTTCCGGCTAAATCATAGTGACTGCAATAGCACAATAGATAGAATTTTAGGGCAGGAATCAGGTAGAGCTGAGTTGAAACCCAGCCTTACACATATAAGATATGTGGTAACTTGGGCAAATCACTAAGTCTGTTCACTTTTGTTTATATATTTCTACATTTATCATCTGCACAAGAAAAATCACATCAAAAAGGAAAAAATGAGAAATAAAACACAAGCAAACTAACAAAAAAAAGGTGACATGAAAATATTATGTTGTGATTCACATTCAGTCCCCATAGCCCTTTCTCTATGGCTCTGTCCATCACAAAGCTATTAAAACTAGATTGAATTATCTCATTGTTAAAAAAGAAAAAAAGCCAAGTCCATCATAATTGGTCTTGTCGCTGTGTACAATGATCTCTTGGTTCTACTCACTTCACTTAGCATTAGTTCATTCATGTAAGTCTCTCCAGGTCTTTCTGAAATCATCCTGCTGATTTGTTGTTCATTTGCTGCAGTCATGTCTGACTCTTCATGACTTCATCTGGGGTTTTATTGACAAAAACACTGGAATGGTTTGCCTTTTTGTTTTCCATCTCATTTTACAGATGAAGGAACTGAACCAAACAGGGTCTAATGACTTGTCCACCATCACACAACTAGTAAGTAACTGAGACTGGATTTGAATTCAGGGGGATCAGTCTTTTTGACTGCAGGCCCAGCACTCTATCCATTGCTCCGCCTAGCTGCCCCTAGTAGGTATGCAGTAGGTGCTAGATAAATGTTAGCTATTATTAGCTATTATTGCCCACTCTTTGTCAAGGGGACAAAGTCCATTTTGATGAATATTAATGGCTTTGTTCTTTTTAAGGCATATCTATATTACTCAGCATCTTGGACAGATTAACATAGGGTGACTAATCCCTTGCTAGCAGAGAACTCCAGAAAGTTTTCTTGTCTCTGAAGAAAAGAGACTTCTTTGGATGAAATTGTGTAGGACTATGGCCACTCAAGGCTCTGCTTTATCTCCAGTGGGGTAGAAAGAGTCTTTGGAGGGAGCCCCTTTAGTTCTGGTTTTGGTCTTGGCATTAGCTCCATGTAAACTTGGGCTTATCATTTCTCTTTGGTAGAACTCTGTCTCCTTTCTTAGCTGCAATGTCTTTTTGCCCTAATTATTGTGAGGCAATAATTGAACTTTGTTATATTGCAATTTTCCTTTAGAAGGTGAAAATTTTGTCAGTGGTTTTCTCTCATCCTCCAGAAATTTCTATGATTACAAGAGCAGTTTCACTAGTAATCACCCTTCCTATAGTGACACAGGCTTCTTAGGAGAGTTGGACTTTAGGGCTGGAGAGCAGGATGCTTTCCACAAACTTTGTTTCAAGAATATCAATTGTGGAAGAGATCCTTTGAAAAATTGTATCTGCAGAAGAATATTCTAGTGATTCTCTGCCCTCCGCTCAACTTCTATTAATATCTATCACCCTAGGATAATAATTTTCAAGGTAGTAGAGATACTAATTTGACCATTTTTCTGAAGGTAGACTTGGTCATTTTCATTGTTAACATTTGAATAACAAACAACAATATCAGCATCTTATAATGTCATAGCACTTTAAGACTTACAAAGCCCTTTCCTCAGAATTATCTTGTGAGTTAGGAAATACAAATATTATCCCTATGTTACAGTCAGGAAAATGAGACTTAGAAAAGTGAAGTTACTTATAGGAACTATAACTTAGTCTTCCAACACACATATTCCAATCTAGGCTGGGTTTGTTAAGAGACAATTCAATTCAATTTGGCACATATTGAATATCTGCCAAGTTCTCAGAACTGTGCTAGACACTATAGGTCTATAAAAGACTCATTTAAGCTGACAGACATTTGTTAAAAACCTACTATGTATAGAGCACCACGATAGAAATTTAGGGAAGAGCAAAATTTTGATTGTCTTTTCAATATTGATAAATTAAAACCACTTTATTCAAAATCCATTAAAGACATATTACTAAATAATGATCACTAGAGGTAGTTCTATCAACATAAAAATGGTCAGTGGGAAGAAGGCAAATATAATGATGGGTTAGGGCATGCAGTCACCTTGGCACATAATCAACACACAATCTCATTACTCACTTTCTGACTCCTAGATTCCTCTCTTAATTCATTCTCCTTTCAGTTAGATAGGGTCATGTGCTAATGCTTGTAAGAGCCAGAAGAAACCTTAGAGCCAAACCTACTAATGTTACAGATGAGAAAACTGAGGCTAAGGGCACAAAGTCACATGAAAAACTGCAATGACATTTTTTAGTCTCCAAGACCTACATTTTCATTCTAGATAGTCTGATACCTTTTTCCTTTCACTCCTCTCTAGCTAAAATCCTCTTTAAAAATCTGTTCTAGAAATTGGGCTGTCCAAAATAGAGGAAAGCTATTGTATCTCTTAGGGTCTGTTTTTTCATCTGTAAAATGAAAGAGAAAGCCCTGTAAGGTTTCTCTTAGAGCTGTCATTCCATGATCCTAAATCTATTTCTCATCCTCTGTATTCTGTAATTTATACTACATACGTATTCTGTAATTTTCATTACAGTGGCTATTAATTATCTTACTCTCTCCACTATTTGCCACTTTTCATCTTTTTCAACCCTATTCCAAGGTTGATTGTTTTTCCTAGTTTTAATGGTATTCTCTTATACAAAGAAAGCCATCTGGTTTTTCTTTTGTTGGGAATTTTGTTTATGAAACTTTTAGGTTGACTGTGGGTCTCATATTGAAGCCAGCAAGAGGGGAAAAAAAAGTGATTCATTTTTGTCCTATTTCTCAGACTGAAAACTTTTCTGGTCTAAATGGCCACAGCCTGAAATAATTCTATCAAGTTGCATCATTTTCAAAGGTAAAGGAAATATATTATTTAAATGTCTAACTGTATAAGTTAATATAGCCCAAATGGAAAAAAATTAATTTGACAGTCACTTTTGAAGAAAATATTACTCAGATATAGGTCATATACTTCCCCTGCACAACTTCTGTGTATGTGTCCTTTTGGGAAATTTGGAATGCTATGTTTCCCTCACTAAACCCTTATCTCCACAGGCACATGAAATCATCAGTCTTCCTTTCCCTTCCCTAATAACTTACTGATCTGGTAAAATATCTAAATATGAATGCTATCTAAATATGGATGAATGTAGCTTAGCTTTTAATGTTTTGAAAAGTAGGAGTTTTTAGAAGGTTTAGTGAATTTTGTCTTAAAACTCCAAATTCATTCAGTAAGAAACTACATGAATATACAGAAGATACAGAGGGTTTACTTTGCAATCAATCATGTTATGCAGTACTGCAAAAGTTATCTATTTCTCAAAAATTTTTCTTGATTTTGCTTTGATATGATAAATATCCATATTTTTTCCTTGTCTCATCATGCAAACAGAATGTTGGTAAATGGTTACAAAATCATGACAATTATGATTATTATACACAAACCTGACTTTTAAAAAACCTAAAATATAACATTAATAGTTATTTCAAAGCACACACTTTGAAACTCTTTTACCTTAGATTTTTTAAAAAACTGATGAGATTTTATAGGTTAAACAAAAATATATATTATATAAGCAAAACTTTAAATATAAAACCAGCAATGATGGCTTTCTTAGGTTTAGTTCTTTAACATATGTTCCCATGTCATATAATATTTTCTAAAAATATGAATTACATTGGGATCAAAGTTATAATAATGAATTTTTGCTCTTAGTATCATGAAATTCAAAGCTGGAAGTGACCTTAAATATTGTCTAGTAGAATTCTCTCATTTTACAGAGAAGGAAAATTTGAAGTTAATTGACTTGCCTAAGGACATACAAGCAGATCAGTAATTCAAATTCAAGTCATAGAATCATAAAGTAGAAGAGCATCGACACAATTATTTTACTATTGTATCTCAATGATCAGCTTCATAGCCCAAGAAGACAATGAAGGTAAGAAAGACTAGGAAACAAATGCCTTTCTAAGGGAAGTGATTAACCCAAGTTTACACAGAGTTAATGGCAGGACCAGGACCAGAACTCAAGGCTCCTGATTCCCTGCTAAAGGGTTTTTCTACTCCATAGGAGATAAAACAGAACCTTGAATGCCCCACACTCTGCCACAACTTCATTCAAAGCAGTCTCTCTTCTCCAGAAATAGCACATTTTCCGGAGTTCTCTGCTAGCAGGAGATCAGTCATCTTATTTTAAAAATGTCCAAAAAATGTCCAAAATATAGATGTGCCTCAAATAGAACAAAGCCATTGATTACTCACCAAACTGGACTTTGACCCTTTGACAAAGAGTGGGCAATAATAGTTCAGTGGCTAAGCCACAGAGTCATTTTACAGATGAAGAAACTGAGTCGGAGAGGTTTGCCTATCCAGAATCACATAGCCAGTCTGTGTTCAAGGTAGGATTTGAACTCAGGTTCTAACTGAGTCCTAATTGCTTCCAGGTCCTCTGATTCTAAATCCAGTGTTCTTTCTACTATTTAAATAATCTTTCATATACTTTTCTCAATTGCCACCTGATACATAAATAACATTCTATTACATTCTCTAATACAATAAGAATATTCTCTAATAGAAGAAGCAGAATTTTAACTAGTTTCTATAATAATAAGTAAATTTTTTATTTTTAAGGACAGTGTGATGGTCCAGTACATAAAGAGCAGAGCCTAGAGTCAGGAAGATGCATTTTCCTAGTTCAAATCTGACTTCAGAAACTTACTAGCTCAGTGGATAGAGGGTGGGGTCTGGATTCAGGAAGACTCATAATTCTGAGAGAAATCTGTCTGCCCTCTGATTCTTATTAGCTGTTGGATCCTGGTAGATCATTTAACCCTGTTTGCCTTGGTTTCCTCATCTGTAAAATGAGCTGGAGAGGTAAGTGACAAACCACTTTAGTATCTTTGCCAAGAAAACATCAATGGGGTCACAAAGACTCAGATGTGACTTTACAAAAATTCTGTTAGGATATAGCTTCTATACTTATCATGGAGTTTATATTCTGTTTGTAGAGCTTAAAGAATATTCTTCCACTCCACTTCTGACTCTTAGAATCCCTAGGTTCCTTTGAAAGTACCGTTTCTTCTAGGAAACCATCCCTTTTCCTTTCCATCTATTCTACATTCATCTTACATGCCCCTGATGTTTCTTTCCCACTAGAATGAACCTCCTTAACCAGCAGGAACTAGTTTTTCTCTGTGTCCTAATAATAGCACAGAATAAACACTTAATAAATATTGCTGATTGATTAATTGATTAAATAATAGGGAAGGATGGAAGAGATTATGAAGGGCCTTGACTGCTGAACTAAGAAGTTTGAGTTTTTCCAATAACAATTTGGAGACATGAAGTGTTTTGGTCAGATAAATGATATGGCCACATATTGGTATAAAAGGGAAAGAAATAAGGATATACAATAGTTTTTTCTATATGCCAGGGACTATGCTAAACACTTTATAAATATTATCTCATTTTATTCTCATAACACCTGTGAGATAGTTGCTATTATTAGCTTCATTTTAAAATTGAAGAAAGAGAGGTAGACTATAGCTAAGTGAATTTCCCAGAGACTCATAACTAGCAAATATCTAAATCTGAACTCTTCTTATCGATTCCATGCCCAGTGCTCTAACCATTGTACCACTGAGTTGGTTAATGTAAGAAGAAATTTAGAAGAAATCAATTGAGCAACTAGAGTAGTAGCAATCAACTATTAGCAACTGCTAGACTTATATTTCAGTGATATGAAAAATAGAAGAAATTAGAAACAAAAGGATTGGTAGGATCCCAGATTTAGTGTTGCAAAAGATCTAAGAGATCATCTAGACCTCATTTTACAGAGGGACAAGACTGAGACATTAAGCTGCCAAAGTCACACAGATGTATGAAATTCTCTTAGTAAGTGGTGATGAAGATGTACAAAGAAAGTGGAAGTGGGAATATAGAAGTAGCAGTAGGGAATGCAGAGGAGGTCATTTCCTTGAGTAGCCTGACATCTCCTTTTGGACATGAAATATTCCATGTACAAAATAGTTTAATGAGAAACTTTAATTCATATTACGTGCTCAGGATAATAGCAGTAGAAGGTGAGAAAAAGGAGAGTTTGGTGTAAAGTGGTATTATTAGGGAAAGATTAATGAATGAGCTGGAACATGATGTAAGTAAGTCCTAAAGGATGAGTGAGATTTAGTCAGGATGTACAGGAAGATACCCCAGATGGAAAGAATGATATAGGCAAATGTGTGAGAGGTGACCAGGCAGGAAACTGGTCTGAATAGAATTTGGTGAATGATGTAGTAGGAGATAAAGCTGGACAGGGAGGGAGGAACCTTGAAAAGCAGATAGGAGTTTGAACTTGATCGTATGGGCAAAGGGGAGCCACTGCAGAATTCAGAGCATGAGAATAGAACAATACATTACAGAAAATAGGGAAATCATGTTTTTGATATGCAATTCTGCTCCTTTGAACTTTCTTCCACAGCGATGAGTTGAAATGCTTATGTTTTCTTAGTTTCTTTCTGGCTATGCTATGACTAGGGCAGCTTTAGTCATCTTTATATTTTTTTCCCCTCTGCTTGGACCAAACTACAGTGCTGCACTATGTGGCCTTGAGAACTGGTGCAGAAATAGTTAGACTTGCAATGTGAATCATATCTACAAGGCCACGCAGGCACTATTCCCAGAGAAGCTGAAAAGCCCAAGGCTGTTTTTGAGCTATGGGCATATGTCTGATGGTTGTTGAGTTTGTCAACACACTTAACTACCAGCTACTGAGAACTACACATCACTCAAAGCACTGGAAGATACCTTGGGTATGAAGGGTGATCTATAAACCCCCCAAACTTATTTTACTTCTCCATCATTTTCACAAATAAAATCTTCTTGGATATATACTTGTCAACCCCATTGGTAAGAAATCTTCCCAGTCTGTCATACACTGGGGGGTGGTATCTTTCAAATGAATGAGGGAGGGGGGAATCTATCATTGTTGCTGGAATGCACCATTCTTATTCCTTTGTGTACTTTGTGTGCGAATCTTTTCTCATGGTAGCTTAGGCTACCCATCACACCACTGACAGCACTATCAGTCAAAGAAAAAAGATGAGTATGAAGCTGCATTATGGGAAAAGTTTTGTTTATCTACTTTAAGCCTGTGAAAGGAAAGATCATTTTGAGGGTTGGATATTCTATCTTCCCCACATCCTTGCTTTGTACCTTCCATTACACAGAGCTATAGAATAATAAAACTGGGGTATTTAGAAAGAGATTCTTTAGTCCATCCCTTTAATTCCACCCATATTCCAGTAGAGGTCATTATGTCCAGAGGGATCTGTTATGGAAGTGGGAATAGGGTGACATGCAAGGAAAAGTACTAAATTTGGATAAAATACCTGAATTTAAGACCTTCATCCAAGATCAGGAAAGAAGCAACAAACAGAAAATCTCCTTCCATTGCTAAGAATTATGATAATAATGAACATTGTATGGTATTTTGAGGTTTGCAAAGTATTGTACAAATATTGTTTTCTTTTATTTTCCCAACAACCGGAGGCAATAGGTAATTATCTTCATTTTAGAAATTAGGAAACTGAGGCAGACTTAGGTTAAGTGACTTGCCCAGGGTCACACAACTAATAAGTGTCTAAGGTCAGATTTGAATTCAGATTTTTCCATTTCCAGGTTTGGCATTCTATTTACTGTGGCATCCAGTGTCTAATATATGACTCTAGGCATGTCACTTAATTTCCTGGATTCTAAGTCCCCTTACCTCTTTTATGGGAGGTGATGTTTGCTTAGAACCATGGCTAGCTAGGGACCACTTGAAATCTCCTAACCTCATAGTGTTAGCTGTGAAGAAAGCCCTGAATTGAAAGTGCTATATAAATGTATTATTATAAGCAATCATCATCATCATCTTCATCATCCTCTTTCTCCTCATCTTGAAAAACCTGGTTTAGGCACAACAATTTCAGTTTCTGTAGTGTTCTCTATAAAGTATTATCCCCTGCAACAGTCTTAAGAAGCAAATAGAACAAGTATTAGTAGCTCCATCTTACAGATGAAGAAACTGACGATTGGAAAGTTAGTCACTACCTGATGGCCATATGGCTAGCCAATTTGCAGAATCAGAGCTCAAACCCAGACCATTGGATTTCATATTACTTTTTCTATTATGCCATTAAAATGTGAATTAAATAATAGGCTATTCTATCAAGATAGTCTTCTTCATACCTGAAAATTCTGCAGGCTATAGTTTAAACTACTTTGTTAAGTTCTCAGGAGAGATATTTTTAAACATTATGATTTTTCATATTCTGCCAATTCATATACTTGAAAATTTATTGTTCCTCTGTTTTTCAAATACTGTTTTTGACATTTACTAGCTGTGAGACCTTGGCTAAGTCCTAACATGGCCAAGTTGATTCACTGCTGGCCTCAGTCATGTAAATTGATCCTGAGGATTCACAATTTCCTAGGTTTGACCATTGCACTTTTTGTGGCTCTTCTAAACTTTTGAAGCTCACATAGTCCTTTGGTCTCTAACATTCCTTCATCCAAGAACAAGAAAGAAACAACAAACAGAAAATAGTCTCAGCCCAGATGTATCCTTGCTCATGGTCTGACATGGTTGGGAAAATGAAACCTAATCCTTCTCCCTTCACAAGCTCTCTGGAACTCAGCATAGTTCTTGTAGACAGCAAAAAGGAGAGACCTGAGAAGCAAAAATTGACTGTTTAGTATATATTCACTGAATTCTGACTTACAGCCAATTAAATGAATTATCCTGGCCTATAGAAAGAATAAGAGGGTATCTAAGACTGCTATGAAGTGAGGGGGGAAAGCAGAAAAGAGAAGTACCCCTTCAGTATGCATTTCTGAGAGGATAATATGTAATTATCTGGTTCCTCACTTTGTCTCTATAGCACTACAAAGTCACAAATGAAACTTGGGGGTTTACTGAATCTCTATTGTGTGCCTCAGTTTTCTTATCTGAAAATTGGGGATGATAATTTTTGAGAGACATTAGCTATTATTATTATCAAGTAATTGACATCTATACATATGAAGTTTGCAAATCATTTCCACATGAATTATTTCATTTGATAATCTCAGAAAAACTCCTTGAAGTAGGCAGTGTGAATATTAATATCTCCTTTTTTATACATGAAGAAGCTGAGATATGAAGTAATATGGGGACTTGCCCAAGATCATTTAGCTGTTAAATGACAAAGTTGAGACCCAAAAGAGGGAATTTTTTTTGCTGCTATACAAATTAAGGGTATTAGTCACACACTGAATCTAGATAGCACTTTTCCTCCAAAGCCCATTCTTATTCATTGTCTTATTTCTTTTCACAGGATAGGGAGGATTGAAACTCTTATTTCATAGGAATAAGGAATACCCAAGTGAAGAAATTTTCTCTACTAATGGAGTTCGCACCTTTCATATCATTTATAATCTTAAAGAGATGGCTGGAACACTCAGAGGTTGAATGATTTGTTAGGGTCACACAGACTGTCAGAAGCAGGCCTTGAACCTTGGTCTTCCTCATTTCAAATTCAGTTCTCTATACATTATACCTTTCCATGATATCATCCTTAGGACCTATAAATCAGACAGGATAAATTCCATTGCCCTCATTTGACAGGATGGGAAATTGTTTTACATGGAGAGAATGGCTAACCCCTTATAGAATCTTGATCCCTATATAATTCTGCCAAACAGGCCTTTTTTCTGCTCCCCACATATGACACTCCATGTCCCGTCTCTGTGCCAGATAAAAAGGAAAAATGTTCTGGCCAGAGGTGGGAGGTGGTAAAGGGTAAGCTTGAATGGGAAATGGGTGTATATGATGATGTGCTGGTATATAGAGTAGGATTATTAGTGAGCCTTGAAAAGCAGACAGAGGAGTTTGGATTGGATCCTTTAGGCAAGAGGAAGCCATGAGATAGGAAGAAATATATTTATAGAAAACATGGAGGCCACATGTCTTGCATGAAAGTCTGTGTGCCCTTCAATTTTCTTAGTGAGGAATAAGTTAAAATACTTACATTTTTCTCAATTATTTTCTGGCTATGTTATGACTAGGACCATTTTCCATCCCTGGAATACATTCCCTTTTCCTTTTCACCTCATAGAATCCCTTTCTAACATTTAAGAAGTGATTGGAGTACTCCCTTTTCTATGGGTTCTCCTCTCATTATCTTGCATTTAACTAATTTGTATTTATTTTTATTTTAAAAATATTTTTCTTAGTCTACAAATATAAATATATTCTTATTATCTCTGTTAGAACGAAAGCACTGTGAGTATATATTGTTGCATCTATCCATCCATCCTTCCTTCCATCTATCTATTTATCTTCTACATCAGGCAGGAAGCTTTGACCTGCTCTGTTTTCCACCTCAACTAGTTTGCTCCTCGTTAAGCAAGCTGAGATTTCCTAGGGATCCTCATAATGTTGCTGGGTTTAACTTTACCTACTGAAACTTAATAGACAAGCTCAATCTATCCACTAGCCTCAGCTTCTCTGGTAGCAAGGTTTGTAGGTCTATGATGACTAACTGTTGTATTTCTTTCTCTGGTGTCTAATACAGTGTGTGACCTCATAATAGACTCTAAATAATTGCTTGTTGATTGACTAAGAACCTATATATAATATACACAAAAATCTCTATCAATGAAAATGAAAATTTATTTAGGGTCAGTTGATTGGTAGCAGAGTTGAATCTTGGCCCTAGGCTCCTGAGTCCCCAATCAATACTTCTTCCATTAGAGTTTAGATTTAGTTGTATATTTCTCCAACTAATGGCAGTAACCACGGTAAGGGAAAACAATGGCTTATGCCACGTGTGGGGTAATAGCCTGAGCCTGGGAATGAAGACAGGAGTTTGGGTCTCTCCTAATAGAGAATCTGGGCTTTTTTGCATATCAATCAAATTCCATCTCTTTGTCCTTGGCTAAAGCTCAAGTAATGACATCAATCTACTTAACCCTAGATTCCTGGAAGGCTATTGCTGCTGCTAAGGAAGGGACCTTAGAAGATAGAAGATAGGTTCTTAGGCTTGAACAGATCTCAGATGAATAATAACTTCTACAATATGGTTAGGCTTTTGGCTGTTTTTTATTACATAATACCTTCCCTATGAGGGAAGTAGAGTAAGAAATGTAAATAAATATTTGTGTATATGTATTATACACATACATATATGCTTATATAGTATATGTATATGCTTGCATATATATACATATACTTATATATCATATTATAAGATTAATACACTATATAATTAAATATCTAAGTATATTATACATGAACATTAATAAAGGATGTATATATCATATATGTGTGATATGTATAAGTATGTAATATATAATCCTAGAGATGGGTTCATGCACATATATGCAAATGTGTTTATGGTGTGGATGTCTACCTTCCTCACAGCTAGATAACATGTGAGTAAATTATAGCCAAAAACCTATTCACACTGTGGAAGAATTTATTATTATTCATATACATTTAAAAATTATATGTATATATTATATATTCAGTATATGTGTATATTTTATATTTATAGGACACCTTACATTTGTATGGTATCTTTCCACTCTTTCTTCTTTATTGATGAGGAAACCAAAATATAAAATAGTCAAAGTACAGAGTTGTGAAGACATATGTATGTACACAAATCTATATAGATATGTATATTTGTATAGGTGTATATATCTATGTCTCTTTCTATCTGTATGATACATATTTTTTTACACTGGGCCTATAATTTTTGTGGGGTAAGGAAATCCTGTTATGAAAACTTCCTCTATTCTCTGTTCTGCAATTCACAATCTCAGAGAGTTGACAGGAACTCAGAGATTTGTCAGGTACCCTTGCCCACAATCACCCAGTCTATGAGAGATGGTACTTGATTACAGATCTGCCAGACTCTGGGACTAGTCAGCTCTCTATTCATCATACCATGCAGATACTTTCTATCATTATTTCCAATTTTTGAATGAGGAAAATAATTCACAGAAAGTTTACATAAATTGTCCAGGTCTGTGCAGATGGCAAATGTTAGAGCCAGGCTTCAAAACCAGTCATTCAAAGCCCATCCCTCTTTCCACTAAATCACATGGTCCAGAATTTTTACCTGAGAAGATTCCCATCTGCCTTGTTTAGGACCTTGGGCAATCTCACCTGATCTTGGCAGGATTCCTCTGAAGTCCCATTGCTGCAGATGCATTCCTTCCTAAAATTCTTCCTAGCAGGGCTGTTCCTCCTCTATCCAGGTATTGGTCTCCATTTCTTACCGAGGCTTCCCTTTTCCCAAGGGATGAGCGATTTGTAGGAAAAAAAAAAAAAAACAGCATCAAATTCTCCTGTCCTGTGGCATTTTCACCTGGTGCCTTGTGTTCCCGGCTCAGAGTCTTGATTGACAGAATTACTAATCCATTGTAATCATATTTTCATAATTAGTCCCTCTGAGGCTTGGATGGCTGCTCTCTTACACAGGTAAACTGCTGCCTGCCACCAAGTGTTTGTACCAACTGTCAGCTCTCTGGGAGGGAACTGTCTGTCTAGCACCCACAGCTGTTCTTCAGAATTGTCTTTCTGTGCCTTTCGATATTTCTTCTCCCAGCTTTGGCCTCTATGAACTCCTGGCTGATTAAAAGTTACCATTGTTGACTCTTGACCCAAACGAATAGCAGGAACCTCTTTATTTCATCACTCTCCCTGTTCCTCTCTCCTTTTTCCTCTTCCAGTTTTTTTCTGGTTTTTTTTTTTTTTTTTTTTTTAAACTCCCTACAGCAAGGGTGATGAGGAACTTCAAAGGTCCTTCTGAATAAAAGAACACACAGAGCCTCATCAATTATTTACTAGGCAAAGTTTCAGCAGGCACAGGTGCCACTACCTGTTTGTCTTACTGATAGAAGTGGGAGTAGAGCTCCCACCGATTTCTGGTTGCTTAGGGGCTTCTGCTTTACTGAGACCTCTCTCACTGGGCTCCAAGTATTTGACTAGGCAGATCTGATAAGAATCCCAATTTTGCAAGGTAGCATGAAAAGTTGGGGGCTGATGGTCGAGAAGGTAAAAGAGTCAGCTCTTTAGGGGGCTTGTAAACCCTAGCTGTGTGACTATTATGGGTGAATCATTTCCATTTTTGAATGGCCAGTTATTTTCTGTGAAATCTGGATAAACAATATGCAACCTCCCAGCCCTTCAGAATTATATCAGTATGAGTTAATGCTGTGTTGTGATGGCCAATGAGGCTAAACTGATCTTTGCATGAAGAGAATCGTTGTTCCTCAGTGAGCATTTATTAAACACCTAATGTGGGTCCGGTACTGTTCTAAGAAATGGAGAAAGGCAAAAAATAGTCCTTATTCTTGTGGAGCTCATATTCTAATGAATGAGATAACAAGAAAACAAATATGTACAAACAAGCTATATACAGTATAAATTGGAGATAATTAATGGAGAAAGGTGCTAGAATTAAGGTCAATAAAACTTCCATAGAAAGTGGGATGTTAGCTGTGGCTTGAAGGAAGCCAGGGATTCTATAAGGAGAGATGAGGAGGAAAAATGGCCAATGAAAATACCTGGAAAATAGTTTTCAAGCATCAGGAAATTGGGGTACTTCTGTGATCTGCTCTGGATTATTGGACTACAACTGGAACATTGTTATATTCACAATGGGACGATAAAGAAAGGATTAGATTGGAAGCTACCTCATTTTACATTCTAGCTCTGTCAGTCAGTCAATAAACATTTATTAGACAACTTTCATGTGCCAGGCACTGTAATAAAATTTAGGAATGTAAAGAGAGGCAAAAGATAGTCCCTGCCCTCGGGGAGCTTGCATTCTAAAGCGCTGTGTGATCCTGGGCAAGTGGTCTAATCTCTCTAGGTTCAGGTTGCTTATCTCTGAAATGTGACCATTGGATTAAATGACCTTTAAGGTTCCTCATAGTTCAAAGTCTGTCATGCTATGAAGGCTGCAGTTTAGAAAGTACAGTGATAGCAAATGAGGTCATGGCATAGGAGGATTGGCTGAAGGAACTGGGGATATTTAGCTTGGAGAATAGATATTTTTGATCATTATGTTCCAGTACTGCAATGTGGAAGAAGAATTTGCCTTTTATCTGCTTGGTCCTAGAAAGCAAAATGAGGAGCAATAAGTACAAGTTGCAAAGAGGCAACATTAATTTTGATACAGGGGAAAATTTCCTGACAATTAGGGCAGTTCCAAAATGGAATGAACTGACTTGAGAGGTAGTGAGCCCTCTCTTACTGGAGGCAAAATAATTGTTAAAAATTTTGTAATGGCGATTATGTATTGAACCAGAAAGCCATTGTTATCCCTTTCAACTCTCAAATCCTGCCATTCATTTTTCAGGAGGCCTTGCCTAGCAAAAATAGAGATAGATATAGCAGTAGAATGCAGACCAGGGTGACTGGCCTTTTAGTATTAAGATGAGATATCAACTCACAGTCAGAAGCTGCCAGTGTCTTCTTGCCCTTAAGCATTCCAAATTCCTTTAGGCCCCTTAAATTAGGGGATGGCAGAAACCAATGGGGAAAAGGAAATAAGTGGTATACTATGTAGCCTGAATACAATTAAAAGATATAATTATTGAATTTCACTGTAGGTTATAATTTTTGTATGTGCTTGAGGTAGGTAGAGAAAGTTTAACAATCAGAAAAGAGAGAGACGTCCCTCTTCATCTGCCAGGGCAAGACATCTAGCCTCATTTCTCATTGCCCATAGTCATCACTATCATTATCATGCACAGGCACAAGCTTTGACATCTCATGAGACAGAACTAGTGTAGCTCATTAGAAAGTACTCTGGACTTGGAATGGGAAAACTTGGATTTGTATTCCTCATTAGGTGGGAGATCTTAAGGAACTTACTTTCATTTTCTGAATCTCAAATTCTTCATCTCTAGTATGGGAATTAGTCTGTCTTTTGGATAGTCCATTTTGGCCATCTTCCTTTCTAGCTTCCATGTATTTCTCTCTTCCATGTACTTGCTATTGTCCAGCCAAGCTGCTTCCCATACTTGCACTGCAAGTCATTCACACCTGGAATATACTTTCTCCTCAAAACTCCATAGTTTCCTTCACAACTCAGCTAATGTACCATCTCTAAATGATGTCTTTCTTGCTTCCTGCAGATACTAGTGTTCCCCACCCAATTACCTCATGCTTATTTTGTATTTACTTTGATATTTACATTTTTTTCTTTCTCTCCAAACTACTAGAGGACAGGAATTCTTTTTTAAATTTTTTTCTTTATCTAGTCTCTAACAGAGTGCTTGACACATAGAAAGTGCTTAATAAATGCTTGTTGGCTAGCTGACACAATTGGCACTTGATAAATGCTTATGGATTGCTTGATTGATGAATGAACTTCACAGATTTATTGTGAGGAATATCCTATGGAAATGTGAGCTAGGATGACACCTCAATTTTTCAATAATCTGTGATCTTGCTGGTGGAAACACTTCTATCAACCATAAAGATTTGAACTTCTCTGCATCTTGGTAAATGATCATCTCTATTGATCATGCTTTCAAGAACTCAGGGTCATTCTATGTCACAGTGGGGCATACGACTTTACTGGAGGTTAGGAGATATCAGAAGATATATTAAACCTGGTTACAGAATGACAGGATATCAGAGTTGAAAAGAAGCTCAGAGGCCATCCAGTCTAACTTGTGCCTGATCAACAATTGTCTCCACAACATATTTGATGAAGAGATCACCCAATAATTACTTGAAGACTTCTAGTGGGGGGACCTTACTCCTTGAGGCAGCCTATTCTATTTTGGAATGGCTTTCATTGCTGATGAGTTCTTACCTTTATGGTAATCTCAGAGTCTGGCAATGTGATTTGACTCATGCGCATATGAATGCATTAATGCAAAAGGATTTATTTAGTGTTTACTATGTTCAAAACACCATATTATGTGCTGGAAATATACTTTAGAGAATCAAAGCAATCTCTGCTCAAAAGAAACTAACACTCTAACAACAACAACAATAATACAGCTAGTCTTTACATAGTATTCTAAGGTTTGCAAAGCACTTTATAGATATTTTCTCATTTTAGCCTAACAACAAAACTGGGATATAGGTGTTATTATTATTATTATTAGTCATATTGTATAGATGAGGAAACTCAGACAGGAAGAGATTGTGACTTGCCCAGGACTAGTAAATATTTGAATCTGAATTCAGTTCTTCCAGCTTTGGGGCCCTGTTCCCTATCAATTGCCCCATTCAGCTCCTTTACAACACTGGATTTGTTATCAGAAGACCTGGGTTTGAATTGTAGTGGTGCAGCTTCTCAGCTCTATGATCTGGGACAAATAATTTCTTGGGAGTTCAGCTTTTCTGAGCAAAATAAGGAGATTGAACTGATTGATTTCTAAGGTCCCTTCTGGCTGCAAATCCCATGACTTTAGCAGAGGATGGAATCTGCCCACCTTAGCTAGTCTTCCTGGAATCCTGCTCCAATTCTCTGAACCACTAAGTTCCAGTTTGAAGCATTAATGATCGTAGAAGCTTCTTTAGCTTTGCTGCCTTTTGAACTGGGACGTGTTTTCCATTTCACTCCTCATCCTTCGTTTCATTTAGGAATAGACAGAAGAGCTGTGTCTGAAGTGCTCTGGGAGTTCTTTGAATACTCTCCAGGTGACAGATGCTGAATTCCCTGATATCAAATGCTTATGTAAGCCAGCCATGAATCCAATGGGGACTCTCCTCCAATGGTGGGTCCCTGCTATGACTACTCATTTGACAGCTGAGCTTAAGTGACTTCTTCAGAAATAAACAGATGTGGATATTACATGACATGTGTCTTTTCAAGCCTGAAATCTGGCGATTTGGAAATGTCTTAGAAAATCACAGCATAATTCCAATTCTTTTCCTCTCTTTTCCCCTCTTTTCTGATCCCTCCTTCCTCTTGCTACCAGAGTTCACATACTGAATTCTCATCTGTCTCCCTGTACTTGAGCTGGAAATGTAAAAACTGTGCAAATCTTGAAGTGCTGCAAAAATGACAGGGCCAGAGCCCTTGGTTTTTAAGGAGACTTGTTTTAAGTCGATTCATTTTGCAGGATTTTAAACTTACTGAACTTATAAAGTAGGACACATTCATTTTGCAGAGCCCTAAGGAATTTTCAAGCTAGTGCAGATAGACTGTTAAGCACTTGGAGGAACGTCAAAGATCATTTTGTCAAAATTTCTCATTTTCCACAGAAGGAAACTGAGCCCCAAAAAAGAGAAGGGACAGATCCAAAATAATAAAATTAGTTAGTGGTCAAGACAAGGTTATGACCCAGAAAGGTTTGTAGTGTGTAAAGAATTAGCAGGTGGAGATAACGTATAATGTTGTAGGCTTTAACTCAACCAATAGGAATTTCTAAAGGGCCAACTATGTGTCATGCACTGTGCTATGCTTTTTTGTTATAAATACCAAAATTGTAATCTCTTCCCTCAAGAAACTTATATATTCTAATAGAGGATATTATATACCCAGGGATAAGTAAATGTTAGATATAAGAACATTTATCCTATATAAGGAATGCACAGTGATGGAGGATAGGAGGGCTTCTGGAAGAATGAGGAAAGGGCTCTTGAAAGAGAAAGCACTTAGGCTGGTAGGACTTCTGAGAGATGAAAATGAGGATAGAGAATAGTTCAGTCATGCAGGACAACTTGTATAAAATCATAGAGGTAGAAGATGGAAAGTCATATGCAAGAAATATCAAGTAAGCCAATGTGGTTGGAACACAGAGTCAGTGATATAGGGAGTAATGTGGAATTAGCTGGGAAGGATAGATTGGAGTCTGATGGTGAAAGGTTTTAAATATGAAGAGAGGAGTTTGTTCTGAAGACCATGGGAAGCCAAGGAAACTTCTTGAGTGGAAGAATGACATAGTCTTACTTATACTTTAAGAATATAAGGCTGACAGTTCCACAATGGTTTAGAGAGGCGAGGGACCGGATCCAGTGAAGCCATTTAGGATCTTTGTTTAGGCCATGAAGAGATAGAAAAGAACAAGGAGAGCTAAACTCTAGGAGTTGTGAGCATGGAGTCAGGAAGCATTTCATGAAGAAAATATGGTTTGGGAAAGGCAAAGGGACAGAGGTTATTTGTGGAAAAAAGAGTAAACAAAATTCTTTGGAAATTCTCCTAGCATATTGCCATGGATTTTGTTGCTGGATCTTTTATTACAGGCTTTTTTTTTTTTTTTTTTTGGTAAATTTCTGGGCTGTGTTCTTAACCACCCTTCTTCAAAGTTTTTCAATTAAGTTTAAGGAATTTGATTATTTTATTTTTAAGATGACAAAATTTTAAAATAGAATTATGAAACAGGTGAATCATAATTTCTACAAAGATTGTTGAGGAGGGATGGTATCTTTATCAGATATGGACCCTAAGATATAGTTGTATAC
Organism: Antechinus flavipes; assembly: GCF_016432865.1. Lineage (NCBI taxonomy): Eukaryota > Metazoa > Chordata > Mammalia > Dasyuromorphia > Dasyuridae > Antechinus > Antechinus flavipes. The sequence goes on from NC_067399.1 coordinate 404,724,795, forward strand.
TTGCAACTCACCTGCCTCCTAAGATGTTCTTCATGGTTAGAAGACTGAATGTTTCTCTTGGTAATAAATGGTGGTGTTTGGAAATTATTGCTGAGAGACTTAGAATTCTCAACAGAAATTTCATAGAGCTAGGGGCTTCTGGGCAACATGTTAACACAAGGGTAAATATCTATCACTTTCTTTGAATTCAAACTTATTTTATGACATACTGATCAGTTGGTATTAGTCTGTGACAGAGGAGAAACATTTCTAATATGTAAGCCAGGTTAGTTTTCTTGTAATACTTCAATAACAACATTGATTGTATAAAAAAATGAATAATCTAGTAAGAATTTAGAGCTTTAATCAAAGCAATGGCTAACCACAATTCCAAAATACCAAAGTATACTCTTTCACAGACATAATAATAGAATCATATAATCATATAAATTTATACCTGGAAATGATCTTGAGAGTTACTAATTTAACTGGATCTCTGACTTCAGATTCAGGACTCTTTCCACCAAACCACTCAAGTCATGGACCCTTTTTTACCAAGTCTTTCTGAGACCTATGAAGCAAAATTTGCCTATATTTTCTCGTTTCCCAATTTTTTATGTTTGTATATAGATATTGCCATGGGTTTTGTTGCTGGCTTTTTATTACAGACTTTTTAGGGTAAATTTCTGGGCATTGCTAATGCTTTTCTTTCCTCTCTGTAGTAGCTTACTCTCTATGGTATAAGCAATTTCCTTCCTCTCTTCCTCTTCCTTTTTTTTTTTTCCTTTTGATAGAATTTGCAAAATTTTAGAAAAAATACATTTTAGCAGTCTGTGTTAAGTACATTTAGTCTCCAGCCAAGAGTCTCTATTCTACTATATTTTTAACTGTGGTCCAGGAATCCAAAACCCATTTTCAGATCTCATTTTTAAACAGCTGTTCATATCCCAAATACTCCCTTCTCTTCTGAAGTCCTTGCTTTCTGTTGGCAGTGGTAATGAAAACACCACCTGTTCTCCAAAGGTCTTAAGTTTCTTGCCCAGCACTTCAAATCTTAAGTTTTCTCAATTTTTTTCTGACAGCTCATATGTGCTCACATGAATTATCAGAAGTAGATAATAGTCACAGGATTCAGCAACTCTTGAGACAGTCTCCATTCATTATGTTCATAGGGTTATAGACTCTTAGATCTAGAGTTGGAATGAACTTTGTATTTTGTACTAGGTCAACAAAGCTGTTTTAATAATCTTCACCAGATATTATTCAGCCTGACAGTGATGGAAAAAGTGCTGAACTTAGAGTTTTGAAGATTTGAGTTCAAATTCGGTCTCTGATAGTTGCATGATCATGAATCAGTTAGTAAACCTCTTTAAGTTTCAGTTTTTTTGCAAGTTAATGAGAGAAATACAATTTGTAGTGTGCATCTCCTTTGTAAACTTCAAATTACAACGTCAACTCTTCTTGTTCTTGTTCTTCTTGTTTTTCTTCTTCTCCTCTTCCTCCTCCTCTGTCTGCTTCTTCATCTGCTTTTGCTTCTCTTTTTCTCCTCCCCTTCTCCTCCTCTTTCTTCTCTTCTTCCTCCTTGTTCTCTTCCTCCTCATTGTCCTCCTCTTTCTCCTACTCCTCCTCTTTATCCTCCTCCTTGTCACCATCATTGTCCTCCTCTTCCTCCTACTTGTTTTTCTTTTTCTTCTTGTTCTTTTCCTTTTTTGCTTGGAGTCAGATGACTTGAGTTTGGGTTCTTTGCCCAAGATGGACCTTAGACAAATCAATTCTCTTCTCTGAAACACTACCTGTAAAATGGAGCTAATAATATTTGCATCATTAATATCATTTATTATGGGGAAATTTTTATAAATATGAAATTATTATAGAAATATTAATAATTTGTGAATTTATTAACAAAAGTAACTTTCACATGGATGGAATTAAGTAATTTATGTCCTTGAAAATGCTTTGTATAGTATTTTGCATATAATAAGCTCTTAATAAGAGTTTATTAATTGATTGATTGATTAAAAACAATACACAAATTTGGGAAATTTCCACCAAATTGATGTATGATGCTTTGAGTATGATGCTAAGGAAAATTAGGTCTTAATAATAATAACTAGCACTTTATATAGTGACTGGAGTTTTACAAAGGATTTTACAAATATCATATTTCATCATCACAACAATCCTAGGAGGAAGGTGCCATTACTATTATAAATTATACAGTTGAGGAAACTGAGGGAGACAGAAATTTAGGGTCACACAGTTGAGTAAGTGTCTAAAGCTGGATTTTAATCTTCCTGACTACATGTCTAATGCTTTATCCACTTTCTACCAGAATGCCTATGCAAAGGACAGCCTAATTAATTAAAAAGAGACTCATCATTAAAAGATCACTATATGATGATTTTTTTGGCCATAGTGATCCATGAAACAGATCACAATGTAAAATAACTCTTAGTTCAATGAATATCTTTTCCATTTCTCTAGTGATGGTGGCAGATTGGAGTAAAAGAGCTGCTCAGAAATCCATAGTTCTTGGACCAAATTTCTTGTGGATATTCCAGATTTGTCACTTTGTCAGTGTCTTTTTTTAAAGGGATATACTACTTTAAGAACTTAACTCCATTCTCACCATGAAGGAAATTAGAAGACAAAGAAGTGGCAACTAAGTCTTGCCATAACATAAAGATTCTCCCTAGAGAGATAAATTAAAGGGTGGACTGCACATTGTGAACAGACCTATGAGAAAATAATTTCAGCATGAAAAAAACAGCATGAAGAAAATTATGGTATATGTGTTAACATTTGTTATAGATAGGAGTATGCTGGTAAATGTTTAATAACTGACTTTCCAAAAAACATATGTATGGCACATTTAAAAATTTTATCTGTATAATTAACATTTTCTCCATCACTTTAAGTCAAAATAATTAGTAAAAAAACAAATCAAGCTGTGATTTGTAGTGTTTTCTGATTTCCAACCTGTAAATGCTCACATTGAAAATTTAACAACTCTTGCAAGTTAGTTTGAGCTGGCTCCAGCACATTCTGATTGCAGAGAATGAAGATGTAGAATATTCTCAATGAAAAACTTGATAATGGCCTTTATGAAAATATATATCTTGATATTTATGGGTTTAAATGTGAAAGGTAGGCATTAAGGAAGAAATAAGAAAACTGTGTTGGAAAATACTTGAACTTGGATCAAGAAATAAAAGAAGCCAAAGACTTGTTGACTAGTTAGAGGCCTCATGCTCATGTACTATCAATATTTTATTCAAGAAGAGAACTGAAAGCCATTGTATGTTGTAATAAAAAAATGCAACCACCAAATAAAAGGGATTATATTATAATGGACAGGAAATATCTGGTTACTGACCTAGCAGTCATTTCAGAATTACTTATCTGTGTGGAATTGACTGAGTAGTACAAAGGTCAAAATCAATACTAAATTAGAAGAAAAGATAAAGATTGGAAAGCACTGTATGTCTAGCAACTGCAACCTATCTTTTTAAAACAAGCTATGGACGCCAAAAAATTCAAATTGGACAAAGTAAAGAATTACCTCGTTAACCATTTTTCAAAAGAGAAGTTCAGCTGTGAGAAAAAGTTACCACAAGGTGTCTAAGGAATATAAAAACTGCTGTCTAAGCTGGCAAATAACTATTTTCTTTGCTAAGAAGGGAGACATAGAACCAGGAACATACTGTAGCCAGTTCATATTGGATCACAAAAACAATTGTCAGATTTTCATTGTTATCATTTACATCTTTGTAATTGCCAGATGCTACATATCTGGGCTTGATCTATTGATTATAACTTAAAACCACATTAAGATTTTTGGGATACCTTGCACATCTTCTAAATATTTCTTTCTCCCAAAGCTTCCTATTCTGGAGCCATAAGCAAATCACTAATACCATTAGTCCTTGAAGGGGTATGTCAGCTAACCTTGCCTATCATTCCACTTATTATCTTTATAATGTTCCAAATCAAAAAATTCCTCCCTGCCACCACACCATCATAAGTATTGTATAGTGGGGAATCAGAGAGATGCTATTCCATTCTGTGCTGGCCTCTCTGTTTGCAGTGAATCAGAGACCTCATTCCATAGTCCCCCGGGCTATTTTCTTCTCCATGCAAGTGACCCTTCCTTCTTGTAGAGGATGCTTCTGCTTCTCAAGGACAGGGAAATGCCATTTCTATTGCTTTCTCCACCTATCTCTTGCTCTGGCTTTCCTGCAGGAACAGGACAGAAATACTATTCTATTGTCTTTCCCCATTTATCTCCTCATCCAAACTGCTTAATGCTCTGTGATAATACTTTGCTGTTGTTTAGACGTTTTTGGTTGTGTCTGACTCTTCATGACCCCATTTAGTTTTCTTGGCAAAGATACTAGAGGATTTTGCAATTTCCATTTCCAGCTCATTTTACACATGAGGAAACTGAGGCACATAGGATTAAGTGACTTGCCCAGGGCCCCACAGCTAGTAACTATCTGAGGCCAGATTTGAATTCAGCAAGAGGAGTCTTCCTGATTCTAAGTCCCAGGGCTCTATTCACTTTGTCTTCCTAACTGCTGTGAGAATACTATGGTGAGGCAAACCTTTAGTGATGTTAACAATCCTGGTGAACTCATTTGGCAATGATTTACAAACTCCCACCTGGTCATAATCCCTCCATCCTAGTGATGCTGAATTCATTGGACATCACCATATAAATCTTGCTCTTCATTGCCTACTTCCTCCTCCCTTATTCCTCCAGACCTTATTATCATCTATTATTCCTGTCCTCCTCAACCCAATCCTGTCAGCCAATGTTGTACTCTCAAACTACTCACCCATTCTACTGCTTTACATTATTTTTATTTTTTAAAAACTAATTAATTATTATTATTTTTCCCAAGGAAATTGGGATGAAGTAATTTTCCAAGGGTCTCACCACTAGTAAGTGTTAAGTGTTTTGTTGGGTTCTTTTTCTTCTTTAAGATATATAATAAGATGATTCTCTCTGGGGGAGAGGGCAGGTTTCTTAGTAGGAGATTTTCTGGAGGCAGCCTTAGTATCAGTTTAGATCAATAATTACCCCAAATGCAGCCAGCTGGTAAAAATGCAAATGTTTCTTTCTCCTTCCAAGTCTTGTCTCTTTCCTTGGGCCCAGATAGCTAGATTCTTAGAGGCCTATCTCTCTGCTTGGTTTCAAGAGCTCCCTCCGAATGTCTCTAAATCCAAAGGTTTTGTCCTTCAGCCTCTGCCTCTGCTTTCTTCAGTCTCCAGCCAGTACAAAGATGCAATGAATCTCTTGTCTCCTTCACTTGGGGCTCAGCTAGCTTTCTGGAGAGTCTTTCAGACCAGCTTGGTCTCAGTGGGGGAAGTGCAGGAGCCCAGCCACCACAGTGGTGTGAGATGAAGATGAATCTGGTTGTGCCTCTGAGAGAGCCTTCTCAATCTTCTGCTGAACTCTCAATTCATAGCTTCTTCCTCTGAAAACTCTCTTGACTGGCCCCTTTGAAGCTCTATTTATTTGAGAGAGAGGAATTGTGGGATACGAGAGAGAGGGATTATGGGTTTCTTCCCAGAGTGCTCTCTGGCCCTAAGAGCTTCAAGGGAGGTGTGAATTCACAAAGTTTACTTTGTGCATCTCCCATACTTGTGAACTCCAATGAGTAAAAGTGTGAACACAAGCATTGTATTAATTAGTTCTACTTAGTATCTTGTTTCAGGTTCTGGCCCAAAACATCTTCTTGTAAGATCAGATCAATAATCTATCAACTCTAATGAGTTAGCAGTTTGTAAAGATTCCAACAGTGTTTGAAGCCAGATTTGTATTCAGATCCTCCTGACTCCAGGGTCATTGCTCTATCCACTGTTCCATCTAGCAGCAACCCTGCTGTAATATTTGCTCCCCTCGATAGGTAATTAAATTGTTTTCATCTTAAATCATTTCTTTTTCCACTATGGCTCTCTCCTGGTGACACAGCTTCCCTGGTCAACCCATCCTTCACTGGTTGTACTTACACTAATTTCTCATCTACCCTTCTACTCTTCACTGGTTGAGATGAGGGAGTTGAATTACTTCTGGTAACTGTTGTCTACTGAACTCTAGGACACTCCCTTTCTTTCATCAATAAGCTTTGTACTTGGCTCACTCTTTCCTCTCCTCTCCAACTCCTATCTCCATAGGAAACTTCAGCTTGTGCAAATATCATAATCTTAAAGTTTTTCAGCTTGTTTATGACTCCTCCATACCACCTGTTAGATACAAAAATGGTTATATTCCTGATCTTGCCATTGCTCACAGATGCACCCAGTTTCATATTCATGTATTCTGAAATTCCCTGATTTGATCACAATCTGCCATCATTCCACCTCTCCCTCTGTCTTGCAATCCCAAACCTTTTCTTTATCCTGCTTATGACCTCTTATGCCTCAACTTTTTAGTTCTTTCCCAGGCCATCACTCATGCACTGGCTACATTCTCCTTCCTTCCTTATCTTAATCCTTTGGTGAACCAGTCCAACTTATTTTGTCACCTACTCTTGAGTCCTATCTCCCATATCTTATGGTCTATTTTGCCATACGAAGCCTCAACCTAGGATCTCTCTCACCATTCCCTCCTACTGAATGTACTAAGTTAGAGAAAATCACAAAACCATGTTGACTGAATCCACTATAAATTTATGTGACAAAATTTCAACTGAGCCTTTACAATACCAAGGTAATCTTTTTACTCCTCCCTAATGGACTCACTATTCTAACTAAATGATATAGTAGATAGAATGCCAGGCCTGAGTTCAAATGTGGCCTTAGACTTTTATCAGTTATATGGCCCTTTGCAAGTCACTTAACCTTTGCCTCAGTTTCCACAATTGAAAATAGAGATAATAATAACACTTACCTCATAGGATTGTTGTAAGAATCAAATGAGGTAATATTTGTAAAATTCTTAGCACAGTGCCTGGCACATAGTAAATGCTTAATAAATATTTTTTTCTCTTTCCCATTCATCACAACACTTTTAAAACCTTTTATCCTCAACCCACGCATAACTCTTGCTCTTACTACCTTCTCAGATGAGAACTTTGCCTCATATTTCACTGAAAAAATTTGAAGCCATTTTTCAAGAGCTCCCTCTTTTTCCTTCTCAGTTCAGATGCCTCCTGTCTCTGTCTCTTTCATCTCTTTCATGTGATGAGATGGTCCTTCTCACGACCAAGGCAAATGATTACATGAACAAATGATCCTATTCCATTCTATTTTCTCTAGTAGATTTTCTCTTCTATCATCCCTACCCTCTGACTTACCTTCAATATTTCCCTATCTACTGGCTGCTTCCCTACTGCCTACATGAATGCTCATGCCTCCTGCATTCTCAAAAAACCCTCATTTGATCTTTCTATCCTCACTAGCTATCTTCCCACATCTCCCCTTAAACTTTTTGAAAAGTCCATCTCAAATGGTACCTTAATATTCTCGATGATATGGCTTTTGACCGTGATTCAACTAAACTACTCTTTCCAATGTTACTAATGATTTCTTAATAGTCAAATCTAATTCTTCTCTGTCTCCTTTGCTGGATCTTCATCTAAGTCATGTCTAGTAATATTTGATATGCCACAGGGCTCTGATGCAGGCTCTATCTTTTTCTTCTTCTATTTCATTCTGTGATCTCATCAGCTATCATGGATTCAATGTTCATATGTATGTTGATGATTCTTAAGTCTACTTCTGTGGATAAAATGCCATGCCTAGAGTCAGAAAAGTCATCTTTCTGAGATCAAATCTTGACTCAGACACTTGCTGGCTGTATGATTCTGAGCAAGTCATTAATCCTGTTTGCATCAGTTTCCTCATCTGTAAAATGAGCTGGAGAAGGAAAGGACAACCCATTCCAATACCTCTGCTAAGAAAACCCCAAATGGGGTCACAAAGAGTTAGACATGACTGAACAATAAAAATAATAAATTCTTTGTTGACCTTTAGTCTTGAACCTCTGACTATTAGAAATCTTCAACTAGCTGTCCCATAGACATCTTAAACACTACATGTCAAAAGCTGAACTCATTATTGTGCTCCACTCCCATCATTCCCTTTTACTAATTTCAGTATTACTGTTCAAGGTACTAGCATTCTCCCAGATTTCTAGGCTCACAATTAGGTATCATCATTGACTCCCTTTTTTAATCTCCTTTGCTATCTGTTCCCAAAACCTATGATTTTAACTTTGTAACATCCCTTGTATGTGCCTCCTTCTTTCCTCTGATGCTACTGTTACATTGATACAGGCTTTTATTACTGTACACCTGGACTATTGCAATAGTTGGTTGGCTAGTCTCCCTTCCTCAAGTTATTCCTTGTTATAATTCCTCTTCTACCTATCCGTCTTTCCACCTAGAAAGAAATGATCTTTCTAAAATGCAAGTTTGATCATATCACCCTCAAGCCCTCTCAATTTTATTGACTTCCTGTCACTTCCAGGATCAAATAGAAAATTCTCTGGTATTCAAAGCCCTTTATAAGCCCATATACTCTTTGATCTAGGAATATTGACCTCCTTGCTATTCAATCAAGATATTTCATTTCCTGAGTTGGACATTTCCATGACTGTTTGTTATGGAATACTCTCCCTCCTCATCTCCTCTTGGTCCTCCTGGCTTCCTTAAGTCTTTCCCGATCCCTCTCAAACATCTTTCTGTTGCTTATCCTTACTTTAGCCTGTATATCCTGTAGTTGTTTGTATGTTGTTTCCTCATTAGACTGTGAGATTTTTGAGATCAGGAACTATTTTGCCTTTCTTTGTATTCCCAAAGTTCAGCATTGTATTTGTCACACAGTAGGTGATTAAACATTTGTTTATAGACTATCTTTTTCCTTTCCTATGTTCCCTGAACATAGGGATTTTCTGTTTATATATTTAACTCCTTTTTATCATACTTCATATATAATAATGTTCTTCATTTATTCATTTATTCAAAATATATGATTACAAAATCACGTTCTCTTTTGATTTGTGAAGAAGAATAAAGATGAGTTTTTTGGTTTGTAATGATGACCAATATCAACTAGATATCCCAATTTTATAAATAGCAGAGCAATTAGAATTAAGCCAGCTGCAAAAACAAATCTGACTATATATTTATAAAAAGCATTTTCTATCTTCCATCTCTGGTATAATAACATTCAAATATGTCTGGCATCTTATTGATTTAGGCGTTGCTTCCATTGATGTCACCCCCCCATGTATAACTGCTAATTTGTTATGACTTTGGACCATATTCTATTATGTTTACCATAGCAGGTAAATCCTTTGTGCTAAAAAAAGCTTTTTTTCTCCTTATATTTTGAAAGTACACTGGAACATTTTGGTTATCTATCATCCCTCACCCATTATCAACCTATCTTTTCTTCCTGCCATGACATCAATTCCTAGATGGCATCTTTTATTCTATATCTTCAGAATTTCTCACTGATTATATATTGTAACCTGCTAATACCTACCATGAATCCTTCAATGTAAAATTCATTTGTTTCTCCCAATGTAGTGGGAGTTCCTTGAAGACAATGACTGTTTTTGCCTCTTTTTGTATTTCAGTGCTTAACATAGTACCTGGCAGCCACATAGTAGGGGCTTAATATTTATTGCTTAATAATAATTAGTTCTTCAGAAGAAGTGATAATTTGCATTTTTCTACTGAATGGCAACTGTTAGTATCAAAAGATGAGCTTTTAATTTGATAATAAACTTAGGATCAATAAGAGACTTTTGTAATTTCCTGAAAATCTAACCTACCCACCTCCTCCCATTAAATTTGGGCTTAGCTCATTGTCCATTCCTACTGTTCATGTCAAGCACAGACTATTTGAAAACTCTACTGTGCATACATCCCAATTCATGTTGAAATCTAGGGAATAACCATTTTTTTTTATCCATTTGATATTTCCTGTGTGAATGAACAGGCCAAGATTCTTTGAGTGATTACATGTCTCTTCTAGGAGGCTCTGTAATGTCTTGGTGCTTGATCCAGTCAACACAATATCATCCACAAAGAGGACATAGGAGGATCTTCATAGATTCATAGAAATCCCTCTCTGATCTGGATGAGCACTGAGATGTATCTCCTCTATCCCACAGTGCTTCCTTAAGTTCCTTCATGTTCCAGATAAAGTCCCATCTTCTAGAGGAAGCCTTTTTCAAAACCCCCTTTGTGCCTTCCTTCCATCTGTTGGTTATTTCCAACTCATCCTATATATCTTGTTTATACCTAGTTCTTTGCAGATTGTCTCCTCACTAGACAGTGAACTCCTTGGAAGCAGGGCCTGACTTTTGCCTTCCTTTGACTGCCTAGCACTTTAACACAATGCCAGACACAAACATTTATTGACTGACTGACTTTGGGGACCATCCATCTCCTTGTTTTATCCCTCACCTGATATTTATTATCAGAGGTTATTAAACAGGATTATTTATGTCTGTTGCTACATATTTAAGGAATCCTAAGTAATCTGTAAATATGAATGAGAAACACTTTGCTATAAGAATTTATTTTTAAAACCAAGCTGTTTTTGTTTTACTGAATCAAATTTTCTTTTTGCAATCAATAAACAATAAACATAATGAGATCTTATAGTTTCTACATTTTTCAGTTAAATCAAAAGATGGTATAGATGGAGTCCATTATTGAATATCAATGAAGGATTGATTGTTTGTTCCCTGCTAGTGCCTATTTCAGATGCTCTCAATTCCTATATAAATGATTCATAAAGATTTTATATAGATAGGAGAGCAGGCATACATGTTGGTGACTATTGATATTCTCTTGGTCATCTTTTTCTCAGTATTAGTAAGTACTGAGTTTCTTTCCACCTACACCTTTGGTATCTTTCTGGTGGCTATGTTGCATGCAGTATATTTGGGAGGGTAAAAAATGGTGGCACACATCATCAAGGTAGAGTCTTAGTAAGTGTCAGCCCTGTGCCTTGGTTTGGGAAATGCAAATAGGAAGCATGATTGAAGGAGCAGATGACAATTATTTTCAGGAGATGTGCCTTAAAGGAATCCTCACTGTCAGTACATAAACTTTGGGAATAAAGAAAAAGTGATACAAAAGAGAAAAAGACTAAAAGTGGTTGTTCTCAGAGTATGCATAGTCTGACCAGTAGGGAACTATGTCAGAGTGAAGCAAAGGCTATTTCTCCAAATAGGTTAGTGTTGAGGAAAGGATGGAAAGTATTTGGGTTAGAAAAATGTCTCTATTTATTTCTCTCTCTCTTTCTGTCTCTGTCTCTGTCTCTCTTTGTCTCTGTCTCTCCCTCTCTCCCGCTTAAAAATTTCAACGACAACAACGACACAATTCTCCAAAACTTATTGTGAATTCTAGGATCCTCTGAGGGTGAGATTTCTAGAATTATGGAATAAATATTGACCATCAGACTAAGCTTGACCCAAGCAAGAATTATATTTTTCAATTATCTTTCAGGAAGTTAGTTGAGGAAAAGATAGAGCACAAGACTTAGAATCAGAAAGATAGGTTTAAATACAACAATTTGTTGTATGATCCTGACAAGTCAATTAATCTCTGCTACAGTTTCCTCATCTAGAAAATGGGGATAATAATAGTACCTACCTTTTATATTTGTGAGGATCAAATTTTATTTGCAAAGTTCTTCATGAACCTTAAAGCATTATATTGTTCAGTTATATACAACTTTTGGTAGCACCATTTGGGGTTTTCTTGGCACTAATGCTGGAGTGGTTTGCTATTTCCTTTTCCAGCTCATTTTACAGATGAGGAAACTGAGGCAAACAGAGTTAAGTGGCTTGTACAGGCTCCCATAGCTAATAAGTGTCAGATTTGAACTCAGGAAAATGAGTCATCCTGACTTTAAAGCTATTACTCTATTCACTGTGCCACTAACATAGTATGGAAATATGATTATGATTATGATTATTATTTTAGGAGATTATTCAGAATTACTAATAATTTCTCACATTTCCAAACTACTTTAAGGCTCACAAAACACATTCCTCACATCTTTTTGAAGTAAGTAGTGCTGCAGCTATCATTAGACCCAATTTATAAACAGAAAAACAAACAGATTCAAATGATTGAAATTCCTTGTCATCAGTCATTCAGTTAGTAAGTATCAGCAGTAGTTTTCAAATCCAGGCCTCTTGATTCCATGGACCACATGCTTCTAAACCTTAAATTTAAGAGAATATTATTTCTTTGAAGAAGATCTAAACCTGTTCTGCTTAGTCCTGCTAGGGCCTCAGGTTGGAAACTACTGGATAATAAATTTTCATTGAAAGAAAAGTTTTCTAACAATTATAAATATTTACAGATAGAATAACATGGCTTAAAGGTAGTGAACTCTTCATCACTAAAGGTGTTCAACAGAGCTGGAGTGATTCTGGGTTGGAAATATTGCAGTGGAGATTCCAAATTAAGTATGGGTCAGACTGGATGATGTCTGACACCTCCGCCAACGCTTAAATTCTATTATTTTATAAATGCCAGGTGTAGAGAATGGTTTGTGGCCTAATTAGGGTCGAAATTTTATAGCTGCCAGGAGCTGCTGCCCATTTCTTGTATTGTGGAGAGACTAAAAATGTGCCCAGTGGAAAGGATGTTTGGCGGTGGCAGTAAAGCTTTCCTTTTGCTTCCTGACTTCCAAAAGCTCTGCATATTTTACTATCCCCAAAACATTGAATTCCTCTTGGAGGCTCTAAACAGAGATTGGGAGCTATTTTTGTGTCCTTAGTCACATAGGAGAAACCAGGATGCTGACTGGAAAGAAGAACTGGATGTGTCTTTTATTACAGTCCTTTAGGTCTTTAACGTGTTGGGTTTGATGGGATATAATGCAGCAGGGGCCTTCCTCTCTGCTGGCTTGCACACTGTGCTCTCCACTGGGAACAATTTGAGACTTATTTTCCTCCATTGTTAAGCATTTCTGGGTAAGGGCAAAAACAACTGAGTTGAAAGGGCTACATTAGTGCTCATTTACAGCTGGAATTGGAAAAGCAGCCATATTTGTATGTAGGTGAATAGGATAATGCAATACCTATCAGAGCTTCTGGAGGAGAGGGATAAAAGGTGTGTGTGCCATGCATGCATATGTGCGTGTGTCTGTGTGTGTGTGTGTGTGTGTGTGAGAGAGAGAGAGAGAAGAGAGAGAGAGAGAGAGAGAGAGAGAGAGAGAAAGAGAGAGAGACAGAGCGAGACAGAGACAGAGGAAGGAGAGAGATGGAGAGAGACAGAGAGAGAGATGGAGAGAGACAGAGACAGAGAGACAGAGACAGGGAGAGACAGAGAGAAATACAGAGACAGAGACAGAGACATATACACACAGAGAAAGAGAGACACACAGAGAGACACAGAGATACAGAGAGTGACACACACAAAAGAGACAGAGAGACAGAGACAAAGAAGATATAGACAGAGACACATAGAGAGACAAAGACAGACACACACAGAGTGTGAGAGAGACAGAGACAGAGACAGCCAGACATAGATACAGATAGAGACAGAGAGACACAGAGACAGAGAGACAGAGAGAAAGAAAGAGAAAGAAGAGACAGAGAAAGAAAGGAGAGAGAGAGAGAAAGAGAGAGAGAGAGAGAGAGAGAGAGAGAGAGAGAGAGACAGAGACAGAGACAGAGACAGACCGACCTAGAGAAAGGAAAGAGAAGCAGAGACAAGAGAAAGAAATAGAGAAAGAGACAGAGTATATTTTTCATTCAGGGTGTTTTTCTATACTTTTCTAACTTGACCATTCTGTGACAAAATCCCAGTTCCACCCACAGTGAATACAGCACTCTGGAATGAGCAATGGTTGTTTTTATGGGAGCAGTTTTGCTTCTTTATCCAGCTTAATATATAAGACATGTTGCTGACCAGGACCAGCTGCCACTGAAATAACACTATGTTAGCATGCCTCAAATGGTGAAGTCTACAGATATCTTGTCAGAATAATGTATTTAATTATGTAAAATCATATACCCAGAATTAGTAAACAAATTATCTTAAAAAGTTATCAAAATATATTTTTTAAAAGCATAAAACAAATTCATAAACCTTAAGTTAAGAATTTCTCCTGCCTTAAATGTAGGTTAGTTAATCTGTTCTTTACTTTTGCAGATGAGGAGCCTCAGAGACCTACATTTGGGTGGGATGGTGGAAAAACTGGATTTAGAGTCAAGGAAATTGAGTTTAAATTCTACTCTTCCATTTTCTTGTGGGATTTTGTAAATGTTAGATAACCTCACTAGGTCTCAGTTTTCTTGTTCATGAAATGAATGGATGTAGATATGCCTTTTTTCACATTTCTCTTATAATTAATTTGGGTATTTATAATAAGCAAAAATAACTTATTCATTCAAAGTCATTCTTACTAAAATATTACTGTTACTGAATACATTATTTTGGTTCTGCTCATTTCACTCTGTTATTTTGTACAAGTCTTTCCATGATTTTCCTAAGACCATTGAGGTTATTTATCTTTTCCTATAGTTTAACAGTATTCCATCAAAATCATACACTACCAACTTGTTCAGCCATTCCCTATTTGATGGGCATCCCTGAAATTTCCAGTTCTTTCCCACTACAAAGAGGATTGCTATAAATATTTTAGAATATATAGATTCTTTTCCTTTTCCGCTAAACATTTTTGGAAATAGGGTCTAGTCATGGTATTGTTGATTCACAGCTTATATGCAATTTAATAACTCTTTGGGAATAATTCCAGCAGGAAATGCTTTTATTCTGTAAATTAAAAAAAAAATAAACAAATAAATGGAAAAAAAAAAAGAAAGAATGATTAAAAAAAATAAAATGAATGAGGTCAAACTATTTTGCTTCTCAAATCCCTTTTGGTTCTAATTCTATGGTTTCTTTTCCATTTAACTAGGACCTAAGGGAAGGTCTTCTTAATAAAAATTCAGTGCTTTGAAAAGGAGTTACAAAAAAGAGAAAGAAATCTGATTTTCTAAAGCTAAAGGGGTCAGCACTGGCTGTACCCTATACTTGTCCTCCTCCTCTTAGAATCCCTGGTTCTTTTACAACTCAACTCAGGGGCCCCTTTTACTGATCCCTTACTGATCCCCTCAGCTGCTGCCTTTCACTCCCCAATTACTTTATATTTATTCTTATTCTGCTTACACAGTGTCTCAAGAAATCTTAATGTGGTTTAAAATTTTCCCAATTTCAGAAATATAAATGTTTCAAAGTTACAAAAATATTTGAAAGCTTAATTATTTAAAATATTGATATGCTTCTTATTAAAATTTAGCACAATAACCATCTTTTTTCTATATATCACCATAATCAATTTTTGAACCTTGTAAAAACTTTTATCTTCTGCTGCTCAATGACTGAAAAGTATATATTTGTACTCTTAGCCTTAAGGTCATCCAATGAATGAGGTTTTGATGCATACATGACAGTTTTTATGGGACTCCAAAAGAAAAATATCTAATGGTGATACATCAGGTGACCGAGGTGGTCAAATAGAGGACCTCTTCAGTTGATCTGAAAAAGTATCATTCACAAACTGTGGCAAATGTAATACATGATGACAATCTTGTTAAAATTAAGATGAAAAATTATTCAACATTTATAACATTAATTATAAAAGAAATATAAATTACTTTTCAAATTTGGGGGATAAGTTTGTAGCATTTTTACATCTGAAATTTTTAATATTTAAATTTCACTAAGAATTTTGGGTCATCTGGTATATGTGCATCTCTGATATTTAAAATACTTTGAGGGTATTCCTAGCACCTAGCACAGGACCCAGTACATAATATGTACTTAACAAATGCTGATTGCTTGATAATCATGAATGGAATGGAAATATTATCAGTGAAGTGGACTTAGGCTTTAACATAAGGAAGAATTTCTTAATAAGAAGACATAGATATTGTGCTATAGCCTTTCTGTACTTAGCACAGTGTCTGACTGATGATATATGCTTATAAAAGTTTATTGATTGACTGATCAGTAGACTAGATAGCATTTGGAGGTAATGAATTTCTCATCACTGAAGCCTTTTAGAAAGATTTTGGATGACTATTTTCCATGTGTTATATATAAGATAAATATATATATATATATATGTAAGAGACTCATAGGTAGGCATTAATAATAAAAAAATAAGAATTAGCATTTATTTATTTATTTATTTTTAAGAATTAGCATTTATAAGTGAGATAACAATTGTAAAGTGCTTAACATGTAGTAAGCACTATATGAATGTTAGCTATCATTATCTACTATGTGCCAGATACATTGTAAATATTATCTCATTTATTTCTCACAACCACCTTGGGAGCTAAGTCCTATTGTTATAGACCTTGAGGAATGAAAGTCAAATGACATGTCCACTGTTACTCACCTAGTGCCTGAGGCTGAATCTGAACTCAGGTCTTCCTGATTCAAGGCTTGATATTCTATCCACTGTGCTCTTTAGTTGACCCAGTTGGTCTGTACCAGGGGTCCTCAAACTTTTTAAATAAGGGGCCAGTTCACTGTCTCTCAGACTGTTGGAGGTATGTTACTAGGAGAAAACCAGATTTTAATTAATGTCAGAAAATAGCAGGAATAGGAGTATTGGTGTCCTGTCCACCAGGACCTCGTCATTAGTGGGGTGTCGAGGAAACGACTAAGACCTGTAAGAGAAACGGGCGAGAAGGAGGAGGGAGACTACATTGTGGTGGAAAAAGTCTCATTTATTGAACGAAGGTGCTTAATTATATATAGTTTGACTGCCTGCGTTTTCTGGGTGGGGGGTTGCAATGTAAAGAGAAGAATGTCAGACCACAGGTGTGGCTGACATCATGGGGCATACTCGTTATCTAGTTCCTGGGCGGATATGGCCAATTTCCTGGGACACACATTATCTTGTCTCAGGAATTTAGGACGTATTGTTTGTTCACAATAAGGTTTTAGCTAACCGTATCAGAGTTTATGCACAGGTAGTCACGTTCTTCTTGGCTCTTTGTTTCCTGCCTCCAACATCTCCCCCTTCCTTATTATATGCACGATGAATTATGGGTCGGTGGAGGGCCTGTCTTAGGCTATGCGACGTGCATCTGGACCTGCGGCCTACCTAATTCTTTTGGCAGGACTCCTGTCTTAGGCTATGCGAGCTGACACCACCCCTACTAGGGGCAGGCTCACAATAATCCCGTCATAGGATAATCCTGTAGCATAAGGCCAGCATATAGCAGATTGCAGAGTCGCAATAATCCCATCATGGGCTCCTCCACAGCTTTAGGCCCACTTAACTATCCCGAGAGCATTTACGATACCAGGGGGTGTTGAGCTCGGCCTCTAAATTGGCAAACTGCAGAGGCTCAAAAAGTGGATTTTGCATTTGTTCCAACGACTCAGGAGTATGGAGCCTTTGATAGAACACGTGAGTACTCTTCTGAACGGCAGCATCCACCTGGGACTTAACAAAACCAGTTAACTTAGCAAACAGTCAAGGTCCGAAAGAAATAAGAAGAAGAATAGCCACAAACGATCCCAAAAGAGTAGGAAGAAGGGTTGTCATCCAGGGGGAGGTTGAGAAACAGTTTTGATACCAGGATTAATAATCCCAAAACTGAGTCTGCCAGGGAAATTTGAACAAAATAAGGGATTCTAAAACTAAAGCATCCAAATTCAATCTGAACTAGTGAAATAGGGGGTGTGGCAAAAGTGCTTAAGGCAAAGTGAATAGGAGCTAGGCGTTCCCATTCTTTTTGGTATTTTGGAAAAATATATACCAGTTTCCCCAATGTTCTATCTCTATCTCCCCCCTGTTTTTTTTCTCACGGAAAGGAATTATCAAATGACCATTCCCCATATAAATTCCGAGAGTGAATCAAAATCCCTATACATAACAGACTAGTACAGTAGCATTTCCTAAAAAGCCCTTAAACATAACAGCAATAATTACACAATTTTAACAAATCCCATCCCAAATCTTAAACACACAGTAATAGATGATCCAGGCAAGGTTTAACAGTCAGTCATCAACCATTCCCAAAGTCCCTCATATCAGTCCAAAGTACACTCGATGCAAGGTCCAATCCATGGTCTCATTTATAAACTGCTGCTTCAGGCTGTGAAGTGATAGGAGGCTCTCATTCCTTGCAGAGTGGGTGTGTGCCGTGGTGACAATCAAAGCTGATCCAAGCTGATCCCGGTTCCAGAAGCAAGCCAATATCTGTAATTTGACCAAAATCTAGAGCAAAAACACAAATCTAGCAAATAAAGATTAGATCAGTCTCAGATAGACTCAGTTCATCAGGTTGCTGCAAAACATGAGGAGGCCAGCAGTCAGAAGAAAGTTTGCTTTACAAGACAGGCAAATGGGTGCAATCCCAAGTTAGAACATCAGCGAGTCTCACAGACCCCTGTTAATTGTCCACTTATCATGTAGAACTTTAAAGGAACAGAACACAAATATCCAGTAACAGACAGATGACCAGACGAAATACTTAGTTGCCCAAGCATTTTGGATACATGATTACATATGACCAGACTGAAAATAGCAAGGCATGACATAACTAAATTGCATTAACACATAGAAAAATATCCCAAACTGCATATTGTCCATAACAGAAATATTCTCAAAGGACAAAGAAAAAACTATTATGTTCAGAGACCCTTTAAATAACCTCAGGATGATCCAATACAATCAATTTAAACTTATACAAAAGACCCAATTCCAGATAAAAGAATTCAAGAAGGTTTTTAACATAGCAATTAAAACTTTTAGAAATACTCGGATCAAAGTATGGATCACATTTATGACCATATTCCTCAACCAAGAAAACTTTTATCAAAAAAACCAAATATTCAATCATTTAACCTAAAAGTAAGCATGTCCTTAAAAATCACAGTTTGCTGCACCGTCGCAATCAGATAAGAAAAAAAGCGGCAGGAAAATACTTAAGAGGGGTGAGGGGAGGAGAGGATTCCACATGGCCACCCTTCCCCCACTCCTGACCCCCTAGAAAAAAACTTACCTCAGGTTCCCCACTCGATTTCCTACATGGGGATCCTTTTCAAGATTTAGCCCATCAGTTTCCCAACATCAGATTACTTCCCAAATCCACCCATTTCCAACTTTCTCCTTCTCTCTAGCTACATACTTAAACAATCTCCTTAAAGAACTTTCCTTCCCAGATGCTCCTTTGGTAAAGTAGCAGAAGGCAGTGGGGGTGGGTGGCTCCCTTCCCCACCTCTTTACCTATTCCCAAAAGTCTTTCGCCTTCCTAAAACCATGCAAACCTCTAATTTCCTACAAATCAGTCCTTCCTAAATCACCTGCATTCCTCTTTCCTTTTCCCTTCAAAAACCTGTAAGATTCACACTATAGTGAATAGCCCAAACCTCCACAAAACCCACACATGTCCAGCAGAGCTGTTTAAAGTATAACTTATGTTAACGAATAACTCAATATATTTCAGAAGGTAACAAACTGAATCAAACTAATACAGCTGTCTTTAAAAGTTTTTTGTTTTTGTTTTTGTTTTTGTTTTTTCTTCACCACATTTCTTCTAACAGCTATTAACATCTTATCTCCAGAGCTTTTTATTGCCCAGGCCAAGCTAAACTTGAATTTTATTGCTCTTTATTCTAGTAGGCTTTTCCTTAAAAAAAAATTTAAAATCACAAGCAAATTTTCCTTAATCATTGTTCTTAAAACTTAGCAAAGCTCTTAAATCAACAAACAGACTAGGGGCTGTTTCCAAGACCTCAACCCCCAGAGAGAGGTTTGTTTCACGTTGAATTCCTCTTTTCCCGTTCCAGAATCCAAAGGGGTTTCTGTGAACTTCCAAGCCCATTTAGTGCTTTTCTCTGCCTTCACAGAGAATGCCTAGATATTCCATTCAAACTTCTTTCCTTTAAATGTTAGCACACTGCTCTTCTATATATATTTTAACTTTCTGAACTTTCAAATCCCTTTCAATCTGGTTTATTTTTTTTTAAATTTTCCATTTCCTTTTTTTTTTTTTTCCCCTTTCTCTCCCTTTTTCTCACAGGCTGCTGCAGTCAGCCAGAGATGGAGAGAGAGAAAGATTTTTCAAACTTCTTATTATTTTCTAAGCCTGCAACACAGAGGCTGAATTCTTAACCCTTACTCCCCTTTCCCTGAGTAAATCCTTAAGATCTTTAACAAAGATCTGTTCCTTAGAAAGCTTATGGCCCATAACTGAAATGAGGTGGACGAAACTACTCGCCAGAATTAGGCGTCTGGATGACTTCAGGGGTCCACCTGGTCAAGAGTCTGTTCCTCGAGTCCACGTTGGGCGCCACTTGTCCTGTCCACCAGGACCTCGTCATTAGTGGGGTGTCGAGGAAACGACTAAGACCTGTAAGAGAAACGGGTGAGAAGGAGGAGGGAGACTACATTGCGGTGGAAAAAGTCTCATTTATTGAACGAAGGTGCTTAATTATATATAGTTTGACTGCCTGCGTTTTCTGGGTGGGGGGTTGCAATGTAAAGAGAAGAATGTCAGACCACAGGTGTGGCTGACATCATGGGGCATACTCGTTATCTAGTTCCTGGGCGGATATGGCCAATTTCCTGGGACACACATTATCTTGTCTCAGGAATTTAGGACGTATTGTTTGTTCACAATAAGGTTTTAGCTAACCGTATCAGAGTTTATGCACAGGTAGTCACGTTCTTCTTGGCTCTTTGTTTCCTGTCTCCAACATATTGGGTTAAAAATTTAGAGCTATTAGGGACCTAGGAAGTTACCTACCTTATTATAATGCTCAGAACTTAGCAAGGGCATGGCATATAGTATATAGTAAGCGCTTAAAAGCTTATTGACTATCTGACCACTCATTTTATAGATTAGGAAACCAAACCAAGAGAAATAAAATAATTTTTCCTACATCACAACTTAGGTTTTTTATTTTACTCAAATCCAATCTTTTTTTTTTTTTTTTTTTTTAATTCCAATTCCAGCAAGCTGTGCAGAAGACACAATGGAAAGGAACGTGAGAGAAAAAATGACTAAGGGAAGGCTAGGGCATACTTTACTATGAATCATAATATATTATGCCTTTCTTGCTGATCTTGCATCAATCCCAAGTGTCCCTTGTGCCTTGTTATTCCAAGGTTAGGTGCTTGAATAAGAGGTTAGGTCTACTGGGTCTATGAGAAAGTGCCTCATGGGAGGGCTGTGATGATCAAAGGATATCCTGAAAAGGGTTGGAAGTGCCCGAGCCAGGAAAGAAGCAGCCTGGAGCTTTGAGGAGGCAAAGTGAGAAGTGTCTCCCTCAATCCTGTTAAGTGCATATGGGATAAAGCACTGACCATCCTCTGTTAGGTTGGGACTCTGATGCCAGAAC
Organism: Antechinus flavipes; assembly: GCF_016432865.1. NCBI lineage: Eukaryota > Metazoa > Chordata > Mammalia > Dasyuromorphia > Dasyuridae > Antechinus > Antechinus flavipes. Next base: position 404,746,133 of record NC_067399.1, read on the forward strand.
AACACTTTACCTAAATTTCCATGGGAAAAAAATATTCCTGAATCCTATGGCTAGGAAGAGACTATAACTTAGGAGAATATAAATGGGTAGAATTAAACACAACTGTTTCTGAAAAGAAGAATGGATTAGATCTCAGAGGTTTTGGGTTTGAATCCCAGTTCTTAGAAGCAGTGTAAACTTGCTCATCACTAAATATCTTAAAGCCTATTTTTCTTTATTTCTAAAATGAAGGTGTTAGAAGTAATTGCCTCCAAAGTTCTTTGCAGCTTTAACACTGGTGGTCCTTCCTGAAGAAACTACAATAAAAACTCTACTTATCTGATACTAAGGGACCTGAAGAGAGAAAGCACAAATGAGTATTATTTACTTGAATCTGTCCCTAGTAAGAATATAGCAGGGGGTTGTGGGAAAAGGAATTAGCATTTATATAACACTAATCTGTATTGTATATATATATATATACGTATCTATATCTATATATAAATCTTTATATCTGCCAGATACTGTGCTAAGTACTTTTATGATTATTATCTTCTTGGATCCTCCATTATGACCCCCACTTTATATTTGAAGGCATTGAAGCAAAAAGAGGGTCATTCAGCTAGTAAATATCTGAGATCATGTTTGAATTCATATCTTCTTGATTCTAGTTCCAGTATTCTCCTCATCATGTCATCAGCTATCTCTTTCCTAGAGTAACTTCATTATTTTTTATTCCTTGAATAAATGGGGGGAAAAGCATTTATTATGCATCCACTGTGTGCTGTGCATTGAAGTAAGCATTAGCAATACAAATTCAGAAGTGAGACAGCATTTTCCCTTAAAGATATTGCATTGTACTTTAAGAAGACAACACATATAAGAATATTCTGCCCAGGGAAGGAAGTTAGTGATAATTCTCTCCTCACCTGTCTCTCCCCAACTATCTAGCATTCAATTACTTAAAAAACTTACAATGCATATGTCACATATATATGTATATATATCCTTCAGTAGACTCTAAACTTCTGGAGGGCAAGGATTATTTTATTAATCTCCCTGTTCCAACTGCCCAGCACAATTCCCAACACATTGTAGGTACTTAATAAATACTTGCTGATTTATTAATTGGGATGGTGAGTGGAGCTATGGGGTAGTTGATTATCATTGTCTTGATAAAATGTTAAGCTAAAATGTTTTAGTAGTGATAAAATGGTATTATTGATTTAGTGTTTCCAGGGGAAGAGGTAGAAAGTGGGAGATGAGATATATGTGTGGCAGGAGGTCAGATGACAAGATGTTTGGAGTGGATGGCTAGATGGAACATGAAACATTGGTCAGGGCTTGGATAGATATAATGGGTTAGGTGATTTTGCACTTACTAATCAATTAGGACAGCTCATGCATAGGGAAGCATTTAAAAGCCAAGTAGATTATTTCCCCAGGGAAATGGGGCATTATGGTCTCTGGAGATATATTCTGGATGATACTGTTTTGGGTGAAAAAGGAAAAGATGGTGCAGCAACATGGTAGATAATAAGACACCTACCCACCCTGGATATCTCGGAAAAATGTGTTGATAGAATCAGAGGCTGCCAATGTGGAGGAGAAAGGAGAGAAAGTAGAGATGAGAATCCATCGTAAGTGACTTTCATCCTCTCTATTCAGTGCACATAGATATAAATACTGCACAAAAGACTGTGATGTGGAAGATAGTGTTCTGGAATAGGAATTAGAAGACAGGTTTTGTTCCCAGCTTTTCTATTACTTTGTGATTTTTTTTTTCTGTGTCTCAGCTACCACATGTGTAACCTTGAAAAAATCACATAGACTCTCTGTGCCTCAGTTTCCTTTCTTGTAAAATGAGGGAGTTGGACTAGGTGACCTCCAAGGTCACTTACAGTTCTAAATATGTGATTCTTTGGAGAAGAATGAGAAATGCAGACTAGATAAACTTTAAGGTGGCTTGTTGTAATCTAGGAAAGATTTTCTTTATGGTACTTCAGAATTTGGGCTGATGGTAGAGGAAGAGAAATGCTCTGGTTTAGAAGTTCAAACAAGAAAAGTCAAAACCCCAAACCCAACCCAAATCTTGTCTGGCCCAGTAATCCTCAGAATTTCACAATTACATGGAATTGCCAATAAAAAAATGCCTTCTGCCATAAAACAGTGTGAACTTCTCCACCACCTGAGTATATTTACAATCAGCGGTTTGAGTATCAATTAAGCTCACTGCACATTATCCCAGTCTCTTCCCTTTAAGCATCACCATTTTATGACTTGGTACATTCACAGGGACAATAGAATTATCATTTAATTAAATGGACTCATGTGATGTTGCCAATACAGTTTTCAGCCTGCACATGTGCACACCCGGTGAGCAACAGCCTCTGGAGTTTGTGCTGACTCTAATAAATGTCAGCTATTTCATCCATGAAATAGGAGAGCTATCTATCACTTCTGGTACTCTGAAGAATCTGTGTATCTCGTCAGAGGGAATACTTCCTCCACTGGTGCGGACCACAGCCCCTTTGAGCTGTTTTCACAGGACTCCTCTGTAGAGTCTATTCAAGATACTGCATCCAAGTCTTCTGCTTTTTTCCCTGTATCCTGAGGATACCTTGGTAGCATTGGAATTATCCATTTGTAGCCTTTCATTCTTTTTATATGACTGGTCCACCTCTTTTTCTAGCAGTGCTTGTCTTGGGTAATGTTTTTTATGCTATTTCTGAAGTATGCTATTGGTAATAGAATGCCTAAGATTCTAATTCTTTTTACAGGTATAATAACATCCAAGGTGGTCTGGTGAATAGAGTATGGGCTTGGAATGAGGGAGACTCATCTTTTTGAGCTCAAAATTAGCTTACCAACCATGAATCTGGACTACTTACCTCAGTTTCCTCATCTGTAAAATGGAAAAGGAAATGGCACATCCCTCTAATATCTTTGCCAACAAAGCCCCAAATGGGATCATGAAGAGTTAGATAAGACTGAAAAACAATAAATAACAAAAGCAGAGAGATTTGTTCACTCACTTCACTGAGTCAATCAATAAATATTTATTAAGTGTTTACTAAGTGCCAGGCACTGGGCTAAGTCGTGGAGTTCCAAAGAAAGCCAAAAACAGGATATCTTTCCTCAAGGAGTTTACATTCTAAATGGGGTGACAACACATTAAAAAAGTTGTATGTATAAGACATAAGCATTTAAAAATTTATTTTCTTTTTTTTTTTTTGACATAAGCCTTTTAAATGAAAGATATTCTTTCTTTCTTTCTTTCTTTCTTTTAATAACTTTTTATTGATAGAACTCATGCCAGGGTAATTTTTTTTACAACATTATCCCTTGCATTCACTTCTGTTCCGATTTTTCCCCTCCTTCCCTCCACCCCCTCCCCCAGATGGCAAGCAATCCTTTACATGTTGAATAGGTTACAGTATATCCTGGATACAATATACGTGTGCAGAACCGAACAGTTTTCTTGTTGCACAGGGAGAATTGAATTCAGAAGGTATAAATAATCCGGGAAGAAAAACAAAAATACAAGCAGTTTATATTCATCTCCTAGTGTTCTAATGAAAGGTATTCTTACAAGAAAACATCAGCATTGGTGTGTGTGTGTGTGTGTGTGTGTGTGTGTGTGTGTGTGTGTGTGTGTGTGTGTGTAGGGACTAGGGAAGGTTTAGTTAATTTAAATGGGGATGAAAATATCATTCCCCTCTCTGTCCCAGGGTTATTGTGAAGAAAGTACTTTCCTAACATGACTTTACTTTCACAGGGGCAATAGAAATGATCATTTAACTAAATAACTTGTAATGTAAGCAATATCATTTTGAGCCTGTCCACTCAGAATAACATAAATGTGCAAGCCATCATTATCTGCTCATCTTGCTCAATTCTGGATCCAAGTTATATCCATCTTCTGTAATTTTCATTTTCATTTAGGGAAGGCACATAGGGGTCACAAGAGCATAGGAATTATGATTGAAAGGTATTTTAAAAATAGACTCCTCATTTTACAGATAAGGAAACAGAGACCTAAAGTACTTAAGTGTTACAGTGAGGGCATCTTTTGGGTGAGTGTTGGACTAGAAAGCAGCTGATGTCCTTTCCAGCTCTCAAATTAAGTGAAAATGTGATTTTTTTAGAGTCACATAGGCAGTAAATAGCATAACTAGCCTTATAGATCACTACGGCAAAACACTGTGGTACAAAACACTAGCAAGATCTTGGACAAAATGAAGAATATAGGAAAAAACATCATTATTCCTTTTTACAACACCATGATTTATCTTTATCTGGTATGCTAGCAGTATTTTGGTCATCATAGAGTTAGTTATGTTATAGGTATAGGATGTCTCTATGTCTTGAGAAACAGGGGTTGCAGGGAGAGAAAACCAGGATTCTTTAATCTGGAAAGGCAAAGGTTGATGAGAAACGTGATTGGCATTTATGTAGTCATGAAAAGGTTTGAAGATGAGCAAGGGCATGTTCTCTAAAAAATTGAACTTAGAGTTCTGCCTCAATAATTCCTGCTCTTCACTCCCATTTCAAGACCACACTATCTTGAGTTTTGAAAAAGATAATTTTAGGATAAATTAAAAGAATGATTTAGGAACTCATTACCCCAAGGAGTGCCACATTAGGAAAATATAGGTTCAAGAAGTGATTGGAGAAGTGTGTGTGTATGTGTGTGTGTGTGTGTGTGTGTGTGTGTGTGTGTGTGTGTGTATACACACATATATATATAAATAAATAACAGGATTGTTGTTGAAGCTCAAGTTTGGTTTCCTCTCTTTTATAAAACCTTCTCTAATTCTCCTATTGATGATGATTTCCTTCCTTGGATCTTGGAAAACATTCTGCACTTCTCTCATGCTTTAATATTCTGTTCTGAAAACATGTTGTTATATGGTTATAGTTTTCATTCCCTATCTCTCTTATTGAACTATAAACTTTATAAATTTGTAACTATGTGATTTATGTTTTTAAAAAAAATTATTTTTATTCTCCTGAATTTGACAAACTAGAAAACATGAACATTTCCATGAGCAAAAAAGATCAACAAAAGATTTTTATAAGAAACTAGAGATTTTTATTATGTGTAAATATTATTTGTAGAAAGACATAATGAATTCAACACATTTATTTCAGAGCTATACTATTTGTCTGTGTATTTCCTTGGAACTGCCTTTTATTATCTTCTATGTATTGCAAAAAGCCTCCAATCATTCTTCCTTCTTTTCTTGGCTTCACAAGGACTAACCTTATGTCTCTCATAGTTTTCCTTTTCTTTTTTTTAAAAAAAGGTCTCCTTTTAGCAATAATGTTAGTAAAGCAAAACTATTAGATATATCTCAAAAAGATAGGTCTTATTCTGCATCTTTTTTTCTCTTACTTCCTAGTCAAGGAATGGTTAGCATGTTTAATCCTCTGTAATAATGGTTGGTCATTCATCAGATTTCTTATTCTTTCAAAGTTGTTTTTACTTAAAATATTGTAGTTATATAAATTTCCTGGCCTTTTAAATTCATTCTATATTAGTTCATACAAATCTTTCAAGTTTTCTCTGAATCCATTTCATTACTTCTTACAATGTGTTAATTTTCCATGTTAATTATATCATAACTTGTAATATGCATCATTCTGTGTCATTCCTCAGTTGATGGGAACCTAGTTGGTTTCCAGTTCCTTGCTACATAAAAAAAAGAAAAAAAAAACTATCACAATGACTGTCTTTTATACATATAGGTTATTTTCCTCTTTCGTAGATATCTCTGGGATATATACTATGTAGTGGAACAACAAAGTCAAAGAATAGGAACAGTTTAGTGAATTTTAATGTATAGTTCTAAATTGCATTCTAAAATGGCTGAACTAGTGCATTAGTGTACCTGTCTTCTCATATTCCTACCCCAAATCTGATGATTAGATGATGTGAGGTGAATCATAGTTATTTTAATTTTCATTCTTTTTATTAATAGTTACTTGGAGAATTTAACTTCTTTGTTAACTTATTCTGAGAACTACCTGTTTACAGTTTTTTGACCATCAATTTACTAGGCAATGGCTCTTGTTCTTGAATATTTAAATATTTGCTTATATTTCTCAAATATTGGATCTTTATTAGAGAGGCACTCCACAAATATTTAACTACTTAACTCTTCCTTCTAATCATAATTTAATTTATTTTATTTGAATACTCTTCTCAAATTTATATAGTTAGAATGGTTGGTTTTATCTCCTTTGATTTTTTTCCTTTTTTTTTTTTTTTTTTTTGGGCAAAGCAATCAGTGTTAAGTGATTTGCCCACAGTCACATAGCTAATAAAGGACAAGTCAGTATTTGAACTCAGATCTTCCTGTCTCCAGGGATAATTGTTTATATACTACTCTACCTAATTGCCCCTCCTTTTATTCTATTTAACATATGTTTTGTCAAAAACATACAAACAAACAAAAAAAAAAAACAAAACTCTACCCTTGTGAATTTGTTTCCACTTGTAGATTATTTTAATACGTGGTATTAGACATTAGTCTGAATCTAATATTTGCCAAATTGATGTCTCTGTTTTCCTAAAAGATTTTGTTGGATAGAAAGTCTTTATTCTAGTTACTTAGATCCTTAGGTTTATTGAACACTAAGCTACCATGTTAATTTCTTTTTGGATCCTGATTAATCTTTCTATTTTCAACTAGTTCCCAAGCAGTTTTTAATAATTACTGGTATTCCTAAGTGTTCTTTCTGGTTATATTCATTATTATTCCTCTTGACATTTTTGAACTTTTGTTCTAGGTGAATTTGACTATTTTTTAATAATTCTTTATAGAAACTTCATGATAATTTGATAGTATGACACTGAATAAAATATTAATTGATATAATATTATAATTTTATCAGTTGGAATAAGCCAATTCTGAGCATTTGATATATTTGTATCTATTCCTTAAACATTGTTTTATAGTTCTTATAATACTGTTTTATAATTTTTGTATGTATTTTGATAGGTGAACTCAAATATTTGATATATTCTGTAGTTATTTTGAACAAAACTTATCTATTCTAGTTTTTTTTTTTTTTTGGTAAAATATAGAGAAAGGATAATTATTTACAAGGATTTTAAAAATATCCTGATTATTTCTTGAAGTTATCATTTTAATTGACTGGGGTTTTAATAGACAATCACATCACCTGTAAAAAAGATTATTTAATTATTTACCTACTATAATTTCTTAACTACTATAACTGCTTAATCCCTAGATTTTTCTTTCTTGTTCTAGTTAGCTTTTCTAGAAAAATATTAAATGATAGTGTTAATAACAGCTATGCTTATTTTATTCCTGATCCTATTGGAAAGGCCTTCAGCTTATTCTGATTCTTTTTTTCTTCAGGATTGGGGGAAAATTAAGTTTTTATTTATAAGACACTGCAAAACAGAAAATTCTATATAGAAATAAGAACCCTGTTGAGAATAGAGATTTTATACAATATGTGCAGAGTTCAAACTGTTTAAGTATGCTTGAGTGCTACATTAAAAATCATATTTAAAAAAAGATTTTTGTGGAGACACAGTAAGATAAAATTACACCAAGAACAAGGCATACAAGAATTGATGGTTTGAATATAAAATCTAAAAGTTAAAGGTCTCAGGTGTGCCATCTTGAATCTGGAAGGCATAGACATTTGAGTTAGATTCTAATACAATATTTTGATCTTCCTCTGTGGAAAAATATTTTTCAATTAAGCTTGAAGAAGACTTATGTACTATTTCATTTTCAGGGGATTAGAGTGCTTCACTTCTGTCTAGTCCCCCACATTCTTCAATTAGGTTACAGTTTTCCAATTTCATTTAGTTTTTCAGCAGCTAGAAAAATATTTGAAATTACATCCAAAATAACAAACAGAAAAATTTTGCTGTCTTTTGCAAACAAAAGATTGGTTCCAGAACTTCATTTTGAACAAGATACACAATCTGGTCAATTGTTCCATGATTTGTGTAGTTTGTGATAATCCATACATATAACATCTTTTTTTGTGACTCAGAGTCTCTTTTTGGCAAAATTCCAGGCAACTATGGAACTAATCTATGATTTTTAACTTGCGGTATTTGATCCTGATGGCCAGCTGTGATGTTTGAGATTGTCCACAAAATCTCCTTATGGATATTGGTTTTGGAGTAAATAAATAGGTTAGCAAAGATTCTTGAACTAGCAAATGCTCTTGAAGTTATGACAATCAGAGTTTGTTCATCTATCCTAGTAACAATATTTTCTATAGCCTGTAAGGAAGGAGATGCTGTTGACAATTTATGAGATCCTAGAAGTTTCACTAACTGTGGGACAATTTCAGTTTCTACCATCACTTCAGTCAAGCATTTGAGCCATCTGTAAGATAGGAAATGATCTAACAGATATGTTAGAATTTCTTTATTTCCATGAGGCAAAAGATGAACTAAAGAATTTGGTCAATAGCTTCTCTTGGGAATAGGATTTTTGGGATGGCAAAGATTTAAAAATGTCCAGATAAGATTTCTTAAATGTTAATGATAATATATCAGGAACTTCATATATAATGACAAACAGAGCTAGAATAGGGTCTATTGTACCATGCAAAGTTTCTGTAGGCACCATCATCTTCAGTGTTTCCCAGGACCCACATTGTCTGTTCACTGATGTGAGACTAGGGAGAAACTAACAGAACAATGAACAACATAGTCCCTCTGCATCTACCACAATCTTGGTTTGGTCTGATGTCTCAGAAGTAACGTTTGTTGGTAAATTTGTTGTTAATCAGATTAAACTGAGTAAGATTATAATTTGTCCTGCCCAAGAAGTCTATAAATTTTGCAATCATGACAGCATCAATTATTTGGAACAATGAGGTAGGGAAGTGCCTATAAAGCAGTTTCTTTGGGTAGCCTGAAGTTGAAGCTTCAGATTATTACTATTCATACATTTGACAATTTCTTCAACAGACTAGTAGCCTTGGTTATTTCAATTTTTTTGCAGAAGACAGAGGGAAAATAGTATCATCAGGAAACATTACTGATAATTCTTTTAAGCATCTGGTCATTTTTCTTAGCTTTTCTCAGTTATATATTTACTTCAACACATAATCCTTATTCCTGTGCTTTTTCTTTGTTTTTTTCCAACCTACTAAGCCTGGGTGCTTGTGAGTGAACATTTTCATTAGTGGACTTGGCTGTCTTTAAAAGGGAGAAAAGGAAGGAAGGAGGTTGCCAGAGATTGCATAGTCCTATAGGGGATGAGGTTGCTGCTTAGTCAACGTTAAGAGTGTGTTTGGCTCTTTATTTTAGAGAGCCACTATTTACCAGGTAAAGACAAAGTCCATTAAAAAACATACATGAGTGTTATATTTTGCTAAGAGTTTGAAAATATAATCATGTGATTCCAATAGCTTTTGTTATTAATGAAACCTATTATATTTATAGTTTTCCTAATATTGAACCAACTATTCAGTCAGGGTATGAGTTTAACATGGTTATAGTTAGAAGCATTTTAATGTATTACTATAGCTTCTTTATCAACATTTTATTTACATTTTAATTTCAATATTAATTAAGGATATTAGTTGATTTGTATCATGGAAGGAATTTGAAGTGTTCACTTATTTTCCTGTTTTAACAGTTTATGTAATATTGCAATTAAGTTTTCTTTGATGATTTGATAAAATTTACTTATAAATTTATCTGGTCCTAGGATTTTTGTCTTTGGGAGATCATTTATGACTTGTTCATTTCTGCTTCATTTTCCATGGACATTACTTTTTCTTTTCTATTTTTTTTGTTAACCTGAGTATTTTATATTTTTGCAAATGTTTTGTTTAAGTTATTAGCTTTTGGCATGTAATTGGACAAAGTAGTGTCTCATAGTACCCTCTTCATTTGTTGTGATTTTTTCCTTTTTATTTTTGATACTGGTAATTTGATTTTCCTCTTTCTTTTGAAAATTAAATCAACTTTTAATTCTCTCCCTCCAAAAATCTCTAGTTTTACTATTGATCTGATAGGCATTTTTTTCAGTTTTGTTAAATTTCTTTGATTTTTAGAATTTCTACTTAAACAACTTTAACTTCTAATAAAGCTTTAAAACTTATTAGCTTTCTATGTTTCTATTTCAGTTCTATGCTCAATTTATTGATCTGATATGTTTTGTCAATAAAAATGTTTAGAGCTGTATTATTTCCTTAATGTTTTGATTGTATCACAAATTTTTGGCATATTGTTTTGTTACCATTTTCTTTAATGGAATTATGTATTGTTTCTATGACTTGTCCCTTAACTCATCAATTCTTTCTAAGCTACTTATTTTCTTTAAAATTATTTCTTTGCTTTCTTCTCAAGTTCTTATTTCACTTATGGTTACATCAAAAACAACAACAACAACAACAACTTCTTAGATTTTTTTTTTTTCTGAATACTTTTGTGAGCCTAGTGGCCAAGCCAGTTTTTAGCTTGGAGAATCTGCTTGTACTTATGAAGTTATTATCTTCCTTGCATTTGTCCCTTGGGAGTCTCCTGACCCATCATATTTTTTTCATAGTGTTCAATATCTCCTTTTCTTTATTTATAGCTCCAGTCTCAGTTCCTGTTTTGAGTTTTTGTAGTAGGTATACATCTTCCTGTGCTCTTTAATGGGATAGTCATGCCCTTTTTTGGTTCTGAATTTGATTCTTTGGGCTTCTTTCCTGGAATATTTGTATTCAGAATGCTATGGTAGTCAGCCTCCCCTGTACTTCCAGGCTCAGAGTGTTGTAGTCTAAAGAGATCGCTGGTGTACCTTAAGTCAGATTGCTATAGCATTACAGCTCCTTGGAATATTGTAGTCAGAGAAACTATGGAGTATGAGGGAAGAGAGATCAGAGTGCTGTAGGTTTCCCATAACTCTCAGGTTTCTCATCCTTCAAGATCTCCTATTTACTAGTATTGTATTCTGCAGACTTCAGGGTCCTTTGAAGCATCTTGAGACTGAATGGAATTTCTAGCATCCTGGGTTATCCTATTTAGGGCTATGTTTGCATCATGTCCCCAAATCTGTGGCCAGCTGAAACACTAGATATTTTCTTTCCTGGGTTTCTCTGTGCATTTACTCTCTTTTTCCCTCTGCTTTCTCTACAACTTCCCCTTACAGTACTTCAAGTGTCTCCTGAAACAACTTTGGTCTGCTGACTATCAGGCTTCTGGTTTATTTACCTTCACTCATGCTGGCTTCCCTAATGGACTGGCCTCTCAGTATTCTGTTTAGTTTTGTGAATGGTTTTGGACTGGGTAAAGAATCTTATTGTGGTGTCACTTTGCATGTCTTAATTATGAGTTGTTTGGTGATATTTTTAGGCTTTTCTGGAGGATATGGGGAGACCTGAGTTCCTCTGTGACTTTTCATTTGGTCATCTTCACCAGAATTCTACCGAAGTAATTTATTTCTTTGACCTCCTTTAATGTTTAGAATAATTTTTTGGTTGTATTTATTTAATGCATTTAATACGTAACTATGGAATTGAACTAAATGTTTTAGGAGCATATTCCTAGCCTTTCAAGGTAAAGATGTTTTATACTAATGCCCTTCTTGAGCTCAGTACTCAGTATTCACTACCTGCCAATCCCATCCTTCTTCTTGCTCTGTGTCATTGTATATACCTTCTCAGTGCTAGGAACAGATACCCTCCACCCCATCCTGATCTTTGCTTAATGAAATATTGACTTGCCTTTAAAGTTCAGTTCAGGTGCTATTTCTTCCATGAGCCATTCCCTGATCCCTCCAGCTAGTGATGATGTCCCCTTTCTTGAATTTTAAAAGGCTTTTCTGTTTGACTTTTATTATGTATTTATATTCTAACTTGAATAAATTATTATTTATTGTTTTATTTTCTTCATAGATTATAAATTACTTGAAGGTAGCATATCTATCATGTTTCATCTTTATTTTTCCAGTGCCTTTTTTATTGGCAAAATTCTTTGTTTTCTTTAAATGTACCACCTCAGAGACTCTTAAGAGAATAAAGTGATTCCATAGAATAAGACAAAATTAGGAGGAGAAGAAAAAGAATTTCTTGGGAAGTAGTAGGGATGGAAAGGAATTCTCAGGAATGGAAATCAATAAGCCAGAGCTGGGATGAGTAAAAGACTGATAATGATAGATAGAAATAGCCTGGAAAATTCAGGGATGACTCTATTTGTTGCTTATCAACTCCAGTCTATAAGGCAGATTTGGACTAGGCAGAGAAAAGAAATCTGGAATAATAATTGTATTGATTTGATGGTAGAGAGGTCAATTGTATCTTTCAATCAATTATTTTTTTAGAATTTTATTGGAGAGTATTACTCTGAATAGTAGTCTGAACCACCATGATATGACTTGACTTCACAAAAAAGCCATTTATTCATCTATCTATTTATTCAATGATCACTTATTATGTATCTCCTTTCCCTGTTCTCTGTTTCTATTGAAAGGAAAGAGTGTTTGGATGATGAACCATCTCACTGCATCTCATCAGTATCTTTAGTTGCTTCTGCTTCTCTGATTGGATGGCTCGAGGGTGGAGCAAAATATTCTTCTCATTGCCTACTTTAATAGAGATCTCAAAATGCCAATGATCTCTTCACTTGCCACCCGCTGTTTTGTTTGGTTTCAACTCCATTATCATCTCTTCATCTTGCTCCTGTGCTGGATACCTTCTTATATTCTCTATTCTCTGCTTATTCTCTGAACGAAGTGCTACAGTCTTATTCTATGGAATCACTTTACTCTCTTAAGGGTCTCTGAGGTGGTACATTTAAAGAAAACAAAGAATTTTGCCAATAAAAAAGGCACTGGAAAAATAAAGATGAAACATGATAGATATGCTGCCCTCAAGTAATTTATAATCTATGAAGAAAATAAAACAATAAATAATGATTTATTCAAGTTAGAATATAACTCTGTGTATTGTTTTCCCCAATTAGATTAAAAGTTCCTTGGGGACAGAAACTTTTTTTTTCTTATTTATATCTCTAGCCACTTATCAAAGTGTTTGGCACATAATAGGCACTTAATATTTATCACATTGTAACATAAGAACTAGATCAGACCTCAGAAAACCTAAGACCTATTTAAATTCTGTTATGCAATCTTGAACCAATAGTTTTATTACTTTGAGTCTGTTTTCTCTCTGTGATATGGGGATAAAGTCTTAGTCTTTATTTTATAAAGGCTTGGGAAGATGATGCATATAAAGTACTCTTCAAATAACTGATATTTCTATAAGACTTTCTGTTCAGAAAAGTACTTTACAGACATTATCTCACCTGAGTCTCATAAGAACTCTTTGAACGAAGTGCTACAGGCATGATTTTTATGTTACAGATGGAGAAACTGAGAGGGGAAAGGATTAAATGGCTTCCTTAGGGTCATATTTGTGGTGAGTATTTGAGAACTCAGGCTCTCCTGACTATATCTACCAGGCCATATAGATCTTTTTATAAACTTGCTTGATATGACAGACTGATGGTGTTTTGTAGGGACAACAGAAGTCCATAGCTCATAGGATGAGTGGAAGAATCATGGAAATAAAAGTGCTTGGTTCAGTTCAGTGCTGTATTGATATCAGCATCAAGACATTGGTCTAAATACAGATCTCCTTCAAGTACCATGCTTCTAAATTGAGAAAACTTTGAAAAAAAATTCTAGCCCAGACACTACTTCTCTGGATTCCTGAGCTCCTTGGTCTGTGCATTCTCTCCATTGGTACAAAATAGAACTCACTTCCACTATCTCACCTATCCCATTCTTGTTTAGATCTTTCTGTAATTCCATTGAGAATTCTCTCAAAGTCCCAGAGGCCTCTGCTGGTTTTTTGTTTGTTTGTTTTATAATTTATCCCGCAGCATTCAACTGTCCATCTGTCATCCTTCATTCTTCCTATATAATATGAATACCTGTTATATGTATCTTGAGAAAGTTGTTCTTATTATAGTCCCCTCCTTCTCTAACTTCTCTATATTTAATTAGCTTGTTTTATTCATATTAATTCTTTTTATATTTATTCTTGGGTGTGACTCATTTTTTCTAAAAGTGAAGAAGATTGCAAAACATATGTGTACAGAGGAGACAGAGGGGAGAGAGACAGACAGACAGACAGATAGAGACAGAAACAGAGACTGAGAGAGAGAGTGACATGGTGATGGACAAAGAGACAGAGACAGTGAGGCAAAGAGCACAAGAATAGATGCGTATTCATCAAGTATGTGGTCTACTAAATAACAATGAGTCAGGATGAATCAGATCCCCAAAACCAGAGTGAGAGAGATTAGGCTAAATGAGCAATTTCTTTCATAGTTTCATTGGGGGCGGGGCAGAAGGTGTGTAGGAATAAGAACCTCATCATTATCCAAACACAACACTAACATGAAGGGGTGAAATAATTTATCGTTAAATTACAGGCTGACCTATTCAGCATTGTAATTTTAATGTAAGACTAACCTTTGAAAATAGATGGAGTGATATCAATTATTAAGGAGAAGACATTCATCAGCTAGATGGTGTCTATTAGTAATTTTCTGCCTGAATAGTTATCTCATGGAGTACAGTTGCTGCCGCCTCTGAGCTGAGGGAAAATGAAGGGCCCAGTTACCCTTTCCTGACTTGTACGGCTGTTTTTAATCAGCTTCTCTGCTGTCAAATGAAATGAAGAGACTGAAATATTATCTAGTGTACTGTATCACTGTATACTCACAACTCCTGACTGCAACACTAGGCATTACTTCAGTTTGGGGACTGAGAATGAATTGCTTTGCTTTGGATCAATCAGCTAAAACAGTATTTATTTAGCAGCTACCGTTTACCTGTCTCTTATGTTAGAACTATGAAGGCACCTTTTCTTGTTCCCAAATACCCCCACTTTATCTGGGAAGACAAAATTGATGCCTATGAAACAAATGGAGAACAAGACTTAAAAATACTAGAGTGTGCATCCAAAGTCCTAAATGTTTGAAAATGGGAGAGAATAGAATGGTATGGAGTCATCAGTACTGGGCAATGTGATACAGGAAAAGAAGAATGGATTTGGGGGTAGTAGACTGTGTCTGAATCCTGGCTCTGCCACTTAATTGTGGCACATCACTTCCATTAGTTGGGTTTCCTCTAGATCTTCAGTTTTCTTATATGTAAGCGAGGGATTTGGACTGGGATGTTTTCTATAGTCTTAGTTTTATTACATTTTAAGATCCTGTCTGAATCTAACATTCTGTCTTCTAAGGTCTCTAACATTCGGTGATTCCAATTGGAAAAGGCTCCAGGTGTAGCCAAAGTTATATCCTGTAAAATGAACTAAGCATTCTCACCAGGTTTCTGTCTTAATGCTATGTTTGAGGGTGTCACTCACATTCCATTTCAGGCTGACTATTGCTGCTCTTAGAATAAGTTTTCAGTCTCTGTGTATCTCTCCCTCCCTCCTTCCCTCCCTTTCTCCTCTCTCTCTCTCTCTCTCTCTCTCTCTCTCTCTCTCTCTCTCTCTCTCTCCATGTTTCCCTGATAATAAGACACTGTCTTATTATTTTTTTGGACAGAAAAACACCAGAGGGCTTATTTTCAGGGGAGGGCTTATTTTAATGAACATTGACAGCAATTTTAATAAAAAAAAAAAAAAAAGAGTTCTTCTTTTATCCTCCATCATGCCCCCTCACTCCCGCTTACATACCGGGTTTTTATATTGATCTGCCTCAGCTCTCCTCCACGGCACTGCTCTCAATGGTGCCAGCAAGCAAATCACTGGGGAAGAACAGGATGACGCGCTCACTGCTGCAGCTCTGATTGGATGCAGCTGATTGGATGCGGGGAGGGGGGGAGGGGGAAGGGGGAATGGTGCATACAGAGGGTACCGTAATGTAGTGTATAGCGCAGAAGATCACCTTCACTACAGTAGCAATCTCAATAGGGCTTATTTTCGGGGGAGGGCTTATTTTAGAGGAATCTTACACAGTAAGGGGAGGGCTTATTTTCGGGATAGGTCTTATTATCAGGGAAACACGGTATGTCTGTGTCTTCTCCCTCCCTCCCTCCCTCCTTCCCTCCCTTCCTCCTCCCCTTTCATTCTTCTTCTTCTTCTGCCTCTATCTCTCTTCAGTGGTCTATTTTCTTTGTGATGTCACACTCACCCAGATACAGCTAGCCAGTTAGCTAGAGAAGCCATTAGACATATCTGAGTTTGTTTTTTTAAAGTGCTTTTTCTCTGGCTATATTCAGACAGACTTTCTGATACCTAGTATCCTATCTGACTTGAGGTAAGAAAATTCTCTTCAACTGCTGTTCTACTCAGGTAATTTATTTTATATCTTTCAGGTCCTCTTGGGGATTCTATGTAACTACAAAGGAGCTATCTGGAATTAAGATACCTGGAAATAAGAATATCTGGAATTCTTTTCAACTCTCACAAAGCTTCTGGTTGCTATGAAAATCAGCTTGGGGCAAGACTCACTAGGACTGAGAGTTAGTAAACGACCTCTGCCTTTGTTATACATTCTTGCCTTTGTTATGCATTTTATGCCATCAATAAAATCACAAGTCTCCTTTCAAGATGAATTTTTAGGAAATGCCCATTGGATAATGCTCTTTGAATAATGCCAGGAGCCTAAATTATCAATAACTTTTCAACTTGATATGCTCAACACATTCGCTGAATTTTCAGCTTTTAGCTCAATATGGTTTAAATTCTCACATTGCATTCTCAATACTTGTCAAGAAGTTTAAAAGTTAGATTCTGGAAATCCCAGAATTAATGTATTTTGGCAAAAACATTGACAATAACTAAGCAATGCCCCTCAAATATAACTATAACACCTTATCATTGTATAGGATTTTAAACTTTTGAATGTATCCTCCTGTTGTGATTCTCACAACAAACTTAAGAATTGTCAGCCCATTTGACAGATGAAGAAACTGAGACATAGTGAAGACAATAACACACATTTCATGGAATATTGAGGTTTAAAATCTATTTTCCTAACAACTTTGTGAGGTAGATAGTTTTACTATTCACATTTTATAGATAAAGAAAACAAGATTCAAAGAAGGAAAATGACTTGTTCATGCATATAAAACTAAAAAATACCTAAGAGTTTGTGCCTTTTGACTACAAGTCATGTACCTTTTTTACTACTCCATGCTGCTTTTCTATCAGCACCAGGTTCTTTTCATTATGATAAATGCTCCCTACAATGCTAGCCATCCATACTTTAACTAACCATGATTTTTCTTGGGGAAATATGGCCATAGCTTCCAGTATCTTAGGCCAAAATATCAGTATTGCACAATGGCTCTTACGCACTTCAGTTCATAACTTCTTCACTCAATAAGGAGTGTTTACATTTCCAAACATTAGGTAAGAGATGGGACAAAAACATTAAATAACCACAAGTTTGAAGAAGTGATAGTGAAAAGAATGTTAAAAGAAAAAAACAAAGATCAATAACTTAAAATAAACAGGAAGCCAAGAATATAGAGAAGAAAAAGAATAAGAGATAATAATATAGGGAAAAATAACTATAACTGTGAATCAGAAAGGGACAAACACCCACAAAATGGAAGAATTTAGAGGACAAGATTAGAAAACAAAATTTACAATATGCTGCTTAAAAGAAACATATTTAAAACATACTCAGAGAAGTAAAATAAGAGATTGGAGTAAAATTTGACTTATCTGATCACAAAAAAAATCACATCAGCAATTATGAATTCAGACAAAGTAATAGCAAAAATAGACTTAAAGAGCTAGAAGAAAATATTTTGTTCTAAGATAAAATAGACAACAAAGTGGTTTCAATATTTAACACATAGATATATCAAATGCCATGGTTTCTAAATTTTTTTTAAAAAGATTTTTTTAGAGGAAAGTTTAAAAAGATATTGCAACAATAGATAACAATCTATAATACTGAAGGACCTCAGTTTACACCATCAGTCCTATGTCAAACCAATAAAAATTAACAAGAAAGATGTGAAAGACAGAAATATAATTTTAAAATAATAAATACTCTAGACCTCTGAAAACAATGAATGAAAATTTAAAAAGAAAATACATATGTCCAGCTATGCAAGGCACTTTTGCAAAAATTGATCATGTCTTAGGATATAAAAACTTTACAGATAAATGATGAAAATTAGAAATAATATCTTTTCTTGATCACAAAGTAATAAATTATATTAAATAAAGTTACAAAGGGGGAAAACCTATTAAAATCAAACATACAAACAAAATCATTCAAACATAACAAATACAAAAGAATTATGGGGTCAAAGGACAACTAATAGGAATTGAAGTTTTTAAAAAGTAATGAAACCAATGAGACAAAATGCTAAAATTTTTGGGATGCAGCCAAAGCCCTTAAGAGAAAATTTATATCACTAAACATATTTTAATTGATAAAAAGAGAAAGGATAGATCAATGATTTAAAAATTTAACTAAAAATTTAATTTAAAAAAACTGTAATTAAACACCAAAATACAAATTCTTAAAATTAGGGAAGAAAGTCACAAAATTGAAAAAAACAACTATTTTTCAATTAATAAATAAAACTAATAGCTGTCATTTTGAAAAAAAAAGACAACATGGAAAAGCTATTAATTAATTTGATTTAAAAGAAGGAAGAAGAAAACTAATACTAATGCCAGAAATGAAAAAGAAGAATTCACAATAAAAGAAGAAACAAATAATATTAATAGAAATTATTTTTCTCAACTCCATGCCAATTAAACCAACCAATGAAATAAAAGCATATTTATAATAATATAAAATAATCTAATGAACAGAATGAGAAATAGAGAATTTAAGCAATAGATTTTCAGAAGAAGATATTAAATAGGTCATAAATGAATTTCTAAAGAAGAAATTCCAGGAACAGATCAAATGACAAGTGAATCTATCAACTATTCATAAAACAATTAATTCTAATAATACATAAATTGTTTGTAAAAATAGTAAAAGGTGGGATCCTGTCAAATTTGTTCTCTGAGATATATGATTTTCATATACCAGGGAGAATAAAAACAGAAAAGCAAAACTATAAAAACTATATCCCTAATGACCATAGATGCAAATTATCTTAAATAAAATGTTAATAAAGAAACTAAAACAATATCATGCAAAGATTATACACTATGCTCATATTGGCTTCATACCAACAATGTAAAGTTGGCTTAGTATTAGGAAAACCACAAATACAATTCACTATATTAATAATAAGAACTACAAAAGTCCTATTGATTATATCAACAGATGCAAGAAAAGCTTTTGACTAACTATCATATATACTTCTTTCAAAAACGCTTTAAAGCATAGGGATAAATGAATATTTTCTTAAAATGATCAATAGTATATCTCTAAAACCAAGAATTGCCTTAGTATGTGAAAGATACAAAATTATAATCCTTTCTAATAAATACAGAGATGAAAAAAGAGTATCTACAAGGAATTCATTACTTCTATTTAACATTGTACTAGAAATGCTGCAAGCAATGCCAAGAAAAAAAAAATTGAGATAATGATAGGTAAAGAAGAAATATTATCATCTTTTTTTGCAGATGATATGATGATTCAATTAAAGAACCTTAATGATTCAATTAAAAATTATTTGAAGCAGTAACTTCAACAAACTTGCAGGATATAAAATAATCCATACAGATAATCAGCATTTTTATATAATACCAATAAAACACATAAAAAAGATATAGGAAGAGAAATCCCTATTTAATGCAGTATAAGATACTTGGAATTTACCTTCCAAGATACACATAAGAACTATATAAAAATAGCTACAATTTTTTTTTCATAGAAACAATTAAATAATTGAGAAAATAGAAATTGCTCATGGGTAAAATGAGCCAAAATATAAAAATGACAATAAAATCAAATTGATTTGCTTATTCATTGTCATGCTAACCAAAGGATTATTTAATAAAAGAAAAAGTAAGAATATAATTCATATGTAAGAAAAATAGTTCAAGAATATCAAGAGAAATAATGAAGACATGAGAATGAAGTTTGCTTGATAGTACTAGATTTCAAAGTATACAACAAAGTAATAAATATCAAAACAATTTTTAACTGGTTCAAAAATAGAAAAAACAACGAATGGAAGAGATTAAATATATGATATACAGAAATAAATGTGTCTAGTATCCTACTATTTAATAAACAAACAGTCCAGCTATTGTGATAAGGACTCACTATTTGACAAAAACTACTATAGAAATTGTATGGGAAGATGGAATAATTTAAATTTAGATCAGCATCTCACATGATATGTTTTTTATGATATAAAAAATAAGCTCCAAATGGGAGTTGATCTAGGTATTAAAAGTCACATCATAAACAAATTAAAGAAACATGGGGGGAAAAAAAAAACCCTATCAGATCTATTGATTCATGACCAAATAAGGAATAAAATCACAAAAGATAAAATGGATAATTTTGATTATGTAAAATTTTAAAAAGTTTTTGTAAAAACAAATCCAATCAAGATAATATTTAAAGGGAAATAATCAATTTAGAAAAATCTTTGCCCCAAATTTCTTTTATAAAAATGTCATTTATAAGATATATAATAAACTGATTCAAATTTATAAGAATAAGAACCATTACACTATTGATTAATGGTTTAAGGATACAAATAGGTAGTTTTCAAAAGAAGAAAAACAGGCTATCAATGGCAATATGAAAAAATGATTCTAATTACTAATTAGAGAAATGCAAATTAAAGCAATTCTTTTATTTTATTTTCAGACCATTAGATTAATACAGTTGACAAAATAGGAAAGCAATAAATGTTGGAGAGGTTGTTGAAAAATAAACACACTTGTGGACTGTTTTTGAGCCTGTGAATGGGCCACCATTCTGGAAAACAATTTGAAACAATGATAATAAATTATGAAGTAGTTCATGCCCTTTGATCCAGTTACACACTTATGAAGATCAAAGAAAGAAGACGAAGTCCTATGTGTACAAAAATATTTATAGTAGCTCTTTTTGTGCAGCAAAAACCTGGAAACTGAAGAAATGCCATTAGTTGAGGATTATTGAATAAATTGTGGAATATGATATGATGATATACTATTTTGCTTTAAGAAATGAATAGATGACTTCAAGGATGTGTAGAAAATCATATTGTGAACTGATGCAAAATGAAATAAAAAAAAACAGAAAATAATTTGCACTATAACATTAATATTATATAAATGACCAGCTGTGAAAACATAGATTGATGAAGAACGAAATGAAATAACAATTTGTACAATGAAGTAAACATTGTAAAAACAAACAACTTTGAAAGCTTTAAGAACTATGATCAATTCAATGACCATCTATGATCACAAAGGCTTGATGATCATAATTCCATCCATGACAGAAAGATAATAGATTTAGGGTGCAGAAAGTTACACACACACACTTGTGTATATTTGTGTACAGTCACTGGGGGATTTTGTTTTGTTTGACTCTGCTTATTTGTTACAAGGAATTAGTTTTTTTTTTTTTTCTTCTTTTTCTTAATGAAGGGGAGTAGGGAGGAGAGAAAATAGATTTTTGTTAATTAAAAAATTAGTGATGGGAGTGAAATGTTGCATAGGCTTTTAGATGAGGTCACTATATTATTAGTTTTACTTAATTGCTTTATTTTGTTACAAGAAACCTCTCACTAAGTGGGGCTAGTGTGTAAATGTTTGTAATGTAAAAACAAAGCACAACAATGAAACTTAAAAAAAAGAGAAACTGACACAATGAAATCATTCAAGATTTTTCTTCTTCCTTAAGTTTTCCAAAACTGTAGTTGTTTTAGTTCTTTTCAGCCTTTCTGGATCTGCTGTTCCACAGCATTTTAGTGTGACAAGACAAAAGAGCAGTTTAATTAAGAAACTGACTTTTAAAATGCAATTTAGAATTCATCAAAACTTCAGCAGGTCAAGCTGCAGGTTGTTTTCTTCAGATTTTCTCTCTTTCTGTTTTTATTATTCTTCTTGTTTCTGTTTCTCTCTCTCTCTCTCTCTCTGCCCCCTTTCTTCCTCCTCCTCCTCCTCCTCCTCTTCCTTCTCTTCCTTCTCCTCTTCTTCCTCCTTTCTTTCTCCTTCTCTTCCTCCTCTCTTCTCCTTCTCTTTCTTTTATTTCCTCCTCCTCTTTTCTTTTTCCTTCCCCTTCTTCTTCCCTTTCTCCTCTTTTCCTCTTCTTTTTCCTCCTCTTCCTTTTCTTCCTTCCCCTTCTTCTTCCCTTCCTCCTCCTCTTTTCCTCTTCTTTTCCCTGCTCTTCCTCCGCCTTCTCCTCCTTCTCCTCCTTCTTCCCCTCCTCCTCCTCCTCTTCCCCTTCTCCATTTCCTCTTCCTCATTCTTCTCCTTCTTCTCCTTTCCTCCTCTTTTCCCTTAACTTTTTCTTTCCCCTTCCTTTTCTTGTTGTTTTTATTCTTCTTTTTCTCCTTCTTCTTCTCTTTCTTCTCCTTCTCCTCTTTCTTCTTTGCTTTCTTCTCCTCCTCCTCCTTCTTCTTTTTCTTCTCCTCCTTTCCCTAAAAGGGGGAAAACATTTTTCATTCTCTTCTCTGTCTTTCTCTTTCCTGATCTCTTTCTTTCCCTGTTTTTGTATTTTTCCCCAATATATGTAGATGTTTTCTCATCCTCTTTTACTTTTAGTAAAATGAAATCAGTCACACTCTCTGTCTCTATCTCTCTCTGTCTCTCTCTCTCTCTCTCTCTTTCTCTCTCTCTCTGTCTCTCTTTCTCCTTATCCTCCCTCTCCCTCCGTATCTCTCTCTTTCTTCATATCTCTCTCCATATCTCTTTTTCTTTGTATCTCTCTCCTTCTCTCCCTCTCCCTATTTCTCTCTTTCCATCTTTCTGTCTCTGTTTCTCTTTCTCTTTCTTCATCTCTCTTGCTCTCTTTGTCTCTGTCTTTTTCATCATCTCTCTTTCACTACCTTTCCCTCTCTTTCCCTTTTCCCCTCTCTCTTTTTCTCTATGTTATTCTCTTTCTCTTACACACACACACACACACACACACACACACACACACACACACATACTTTCTGTGTCTCACATCTGCCTTCAAACACATGTCACATATATACAAGTTTAAGATTAAGAAAATCTATGTGATCCCTTCTAGCCTCATGATCCTGTGAAATTGCATGTTGGTGCATGTTGATGAAATTTTCTTCCCAAGTGCTGCCCTCCCTTTTACTTCCTAGGTGTTGTCCTCCCTATTTCTTTTAGATTGGCCTTATCTTTTACCTCTAAGGAATGTAAAGGAAGACATAATGACAAATCCCATGGTGATTTGTCCAGCCTGGGCCATGGAGCGAAACAAAGAATGATGCATTACAAGGCCTGCAAATGTTCCTTCCCTGTAATGACATAAATATTAGATTTTGCTGAAAAATGGCATGTGCGCAGTGGAGCCATTAAGAATCCTCACAGAAGCGGGGAAGCCAAATGACCCGCTAACATTCTCTTAATAAAGTGTGGTTTCCACTGACAGCCCCCAGGAAGAAACCTGACTGGACAGAGTCTTGCCTACATATTGATGTGTTTATATGGTGGACAAACTCTGGTTTTGCTGAATAGTTGATGTAGTTTAGACCTTCACACTCACTGATAGAGGTGAACTGGATTCCTATTCATTGCAGTGAGCAAAAGTCAAATGATTCTACAAATTTTATTTTTTAATCTTAATAAGAACTTACATGTTCCCTATATTTTAAAGTTCTCAAAGTGTTTGTTTTTATAATAGCACTTGGAGGTTGGTAGTACAAATAGTCTGCCTTACAAATGAGGAAACTGAGGATCTCTGACTTTAAATGACTCTTTCAAGATGACACAGCTAGTGAATAGAAGATTCAGGATTCAGTACTCTTATGCTCACTGAGTTTCTTGCACCAATTGCCATAATTTCCAAATCAAAGGAGAGAGGTTATATGACTTGCCTAAAGTGACATAGGTAGGAAGTATCAGAGCTGAAATTTAAACCCAGTTTCTCTTACTTTCTACCCTGAGATTTTCCCCCTGAAACAAACAAGCAAACTGAAAAAAAAAATAGTGTTATCTTCAGTGCTTTCCCCTCAACTAGTATTTGCAGGTCTCTTTGAAAAGCAATCTGGCACAAACAGCTATTTTTCCAGATCTTGAGCTACCCTGTCAGGGAGAAATGGTTCAAAATGCCCATTTCTTGTTTCCCAGCTCTGACAATTAGAGAATGATTCAGTATATCATATCATCTAATATTTCTGTATTTTTTGCACCACAAAATAACTATTCCTAGCAAGTCACCAATTTGTTGTTATCATAATTTAGACCAAACAATTCTCATTGATTAAGCTCTTACTTTAAGTTCAGGAACCCAACATTGTAGGAACTACAAAACCAAATGAGATACATGTCATCAAAGCCTTTGTAGTCTAGCAGGAGAGGTGAGACACACACAAACAGGTGACTATAGTAGGAACATAATTCATAAGATCAAGGATTTAGAACTAGAAGGAACTTTAGAAATTACTGAGGCCAACTTTTTGGTTTTACAAATGAGTAAACTGAGCCTCAAAGTAGTGAGGTGATTTGTTCAACTTCACAAAAGTAGTAAATTGTAACAATGGAAAATTAGACCTTGGTCTAGAAATTATAATAGCCTTGTAGCTGGACTTGTCTTAAGTTTCTCTCCACTCTAGTTTACAGCTACTTGCTTGATCTTCCTAAAGTGCTGACCTGACCATGGCATCATTCCATTCAATAAATTACAGGATCAAATATAAAATTCTCTATTTGATTTTAAAAGCTCTATACAACATGACCTTTTTTTTTTTATTTTCCTAGTCCTCTTATACCTTATTGCCCCCATTCTTAATTCTTCTCCACTCTCAAGTACTCCAAATGATGGAATAAATTGGCCACCTTACCTTTCCTCCTATAGATGCTCCATTTCTTGGTTCCAGGAATTTTCAGTGACTGATCACTTGTACCTGGAATTCTCTTCTTTCTCATTTCTTTTTCTTAGCTTCCTGCAAGTCCCAGTTAAAATCCCACCTTTATCAAGAAACTTTTCTGATCATCTCCATTTTACAGATGAATAAACTGAGGCCCAGGAAAATCAATAGATTTACCTAAAGGAACACAGATAATATTGTCAGAGGACTTCTAATTCAAGATTCAATGCTCTTTACATTACACCACACTGCCTCCTAGGAGATAGATAAAATGCTATGAGCAGACAAGGGATTGTTGTTGGTCTGATCTTTAAGTTAGGAACCACAGAACAGACCCCACAAATAATGTATACCAAGGAGCTTGAGCTCCTTGAAGAAAGGACTATAGGAGCAATTTTTTTTTTAAATGTGAGGGTGCTTTCTCTTAGGGGACTTAGAGGACTATTTTACTGCTTCTCACCTCCTCAGTGACTACATTGTTTTTACAAAACCATCAAGGGCTTTTTAGACCAGGGATGAAAAATGGATTAGTTGCTATCTGTCAGCACTGAGTGTGAATGATCAAATGTGTCTTACCAAAGCTGAAGATTGTGAGAGGGTAGAAAATGCGCATTTGCAAAGGTAGCAATCCCTTACTGACAGAACTGCAGCTTTAAAGAGAGCAAGACCTAACCCAGGGTTCAACTAGCTTATCTATTGTTTGTCCTCCTTCAACCTTGGTCCAAGCCCAGACTGCTTTTACTGCTGTGCCCTTTCCATTAGTAGCCCATTCTTGGCTACGTGATCTTGGATAAGTCACTTCAGAACTTGAGAATTTTTTTCTTCACCTGTAAAAAAGGGAGAATGATACCATTGTAGCTGATCTATTTATTTATTTAGCAGAGCTCTAGGGAGGCTCATAGAAGAAAATGAAGATGATGAAAAAATCTCATCCTTGTTTGATATTATCATGCTTGGGCCCAGGGCCTCTGAAGAGTGAGATGTCAAAATTTTTAGCTTAACCTCCTGCTCTTTGCCTGCATTCTATCTACCCTTCCAAATTTTCACTTCTAGCACTATGGACAGTAATCACATCAAAAGGGCAATTCCTGAAAAGGACACACCTCTATCTATTATCTTATGACTGCAGTTACTCTCCTTGTGACTTATCTGACAAAAATACCCTATCTCAGCTATCAACCCAGGACATGTGTTGCCTTTCTCTATTTGTCAAAAACAATTAGCATTTGAAGTGCCTATTATGTTCTAGGAACTACATTAGGAACTGGTGAGGCAAAAAATGAAACAATTCTTGCTCTCAGGGAACTTATATTCTATCAGGGGAGACCTAGATATGCATATATATGTGAATATGTATATGTCAATATATGCTGAATAAACATTTAGAAAAGAACCAACAAAGCATTAAATGTTTTGTTATACACAAACAAGATACATCTTATTGCTTCTTGTGCTCACATACAAAAAGGGCTTGAATAAGCAATAAATCCTGAAGAGAGATTACTTTGCAAGCTTCTAGAAGGCAGCATCTTTTTTGCTTTTTGTATTTGTATTCCTAATTCATAGTTTTAAATACTTTGCAATTCATTCATTCTGGAGGAAGGTATATGGTTCTCTGGCTGTTGTTCCCTATGGGAAGAAACATTTCTAAGCCCAGTGAAGAAGAATGCCTTGGGAGTAATTCAGAACCAAGAATTCCTTTCAATTTGTATTCTTGCTTGCCTGACCCTTTCTCAGTTCCCTAAGCATTCCTTTAATTCTCATGGTGAATCCCACAAGGATCCCAGTCCAAATCTCTGAGGAAATCTGGTTGAGGCCAAAAGTCTGGGCCCAGGAAATCTAATGCCTCTGGCGATTAAATCACAAGAAACTTGTAATCATAGAATCCTAGAACTAGAAGTTGCCTTAAAAAATACCCAGTCCAATATTTTCACTTTTGGTTAGAAAAACTGAAGATCAAAAAGGTAGGCAACTTGTTTACATTCATGCTTCTTACCAATGAGTAGCAGAATCCAGATTCAAGGTCATGTTTCTAATTAATGCTAATGTGCCATCTTCCCTTTCCTCTTGAAAATGAAGAAAACTGAAGGTAGGATAGGAGAAGGTACTTGTCCAAGGTTGCATAACAAGCTGATGGGGAAAAAATTGTCTTGCAGGCCAGAACTATTTCTATTCTCAAAGAAGGGGAAACTATTTGAAGAGAAGACTGAAATGTAGGATGTGGACAGCTACAGTCCTATCCACTAAGTCTCATGAAATCCTGGTATATCTTCAGCTCAACAGCTTCCAGACAATTTCTTGACTAGCCATTCTCTATGTGCAGGAAGCATTTTAAACCTGTCTCCCCTTCATGGAGATGCTAAATATATGTCTGTTTCTGTAATTTTTCTTTTTCCTTTTGACTAGAATGGAGAGCACATCAGTGCTATACTTATTCTGGAGTTCTCTTTTTTAAAACTCTTTGAGCAGAGGTTTCTCTGATCCCCTGGCCCTGCCAGGAACCAGTGAAGGGATTTCTACCTCCTGCAGACACTTCCAGGTTAAGAGTTTCTGCTTATATTTTTGAATGCTGTTTTCCATTTTTGTTTTAAACTGGAGAGAGAGCTCAGTGAAAGCTGCAGAGTAAAGTAGTTCATGCATTTTAATTAGCAAAGTATTCTAGAGATAAGGAGGGAACATTTGTTTACCTTAGGCAAACTAGAAGAACATCCACATGTAGTATAACTTAGCTCCAGAGAAGCTCTTTCTAAAGCCCAGATCTTTAAAATGCTTCATGCATGTAGAAAACAGATATTCAAAGAACTGTTTGCAAGCTGTTGAACTGAAGATATATCAGAAGTTTATTAGTCTTAGCGGATGGAGCTGTAGCTGCCCACTTCCTATATTGCAGTCTTCTCTTCAAAGTTTTTCTTCTTGTAGAACGGAAAGAGTCCTGGCCTAGAAGGAAAATTTTTTGTTTTGTTTTGTTTTTGTTTTGTTTTGTTTTGTTTTGTTCCCCTTATTACCTATCAACTTGGACAAGTCCCATCTCTCCTGGCTTCATTTTCCTTTACTTTTAAATTATACATCTGGACTAGATGATTTCTAAAGTCCTTCCTTTTTAGCTCTGACTCTGTGGTGGTGGCTATGTCAAGTATTACAGTTACTTTCTCCCTTTTGAGATCAGAAAGGTGCAGAGAGCATCATGGTACCCCATCAAGGTCTTCTCTCCTCAGGTAGTGAATACTTTAACCTCTGAACATTTCCTTACTTCTCTCAGAATTCTGATCTCTGTTAGGCCTACTATGATCAATTTTAGCTAAAGTGCTAATGGCTGATAATGGTTTCATGTGTGACATGAAGGACTCTAGTGTATTCTAGAAGATTTTTTCACTTTCTCTTTGCACTTATCCAGGAAATGTGGGAAAATATATGGGTGCTATTCCCTGACTCATCCAGTCTTACATTGGCACCAATTTGCCAACATCCCAGTTCATAATATTATAGTAGAAAGTTTTATTAAGAAGAGTAAAAGAAAACAGACTCTTGAGGGACAATCATCTAGGACAATTTAAAATTGCTAATAAATTCCTAGTCACAGTCCCAAATATGAAAGCTTCTTTGATGGAGTACTCCCCATTCCACAAAGTCCAGTTTTAAACTACTTTCCTCTGCCAGGAAAAAGGGATGTGGAGTAGCTTTCTCTCTTCCTCCTTTCTGTTTTCTCTCTTTCTTTCTCTCACTTTCCTTCCTTTCTTGTCTCTTACACACTTTCTTCCTCCTCTTCCTCCTCCTCCTCCTCCTCCTCCTCTTCCTTCTCTTCCTTCTCCTCCTCTTCCTTCTCTTCCTCTTCCTCATCTTCCTTCTCCTCCTCCTTTTTTGTCCTCCTCCCTATTTCCTTCATCTTCCTCTTTTTCATTTTCTTCTCTGTCTTTCTCTTTCCTCATCTCTTTCTTTCTGTTTTTGTATCTCTCTTCAGTGTATGTAGGTGTTTTCCCATCCTCTTTTACTTTTAGTAAAGTAATCATTCATACACTCTTTCTCCTCATCCTCTCTTTCCCTGACCCTTATGTTATTCTTCATGGCTTTCTTCCAGTTCTTCCAGGTTTCTCAAGGTAGGCAAAAAAGAGTTTTGAGTCTTTAGGGTTTTCCAATATTTTGGATCCATCTCCCTGTGTAGGATGAGCACAAAGATTCTAGATTCTTCCTCTCTCAGTGCTACTCATGCTCATCTCCTCAATTTCCTCTTCTGCCTTGAATCAAGTCCAATTACCAGCCTTATCTGCATCTGCCTTTGGCTATCTACTACTTACATATCCTGGGCATTCAAATGTTTGGGAAAGGAACTCCCTTCTTATTTCTTCTTCCCTTTTTCTCCTACCTATCTGTTCTGGTTCCAGATGAGGATTCACTAGCAACAACAGGCAGCAAGTCTCAGGATTCATAATTCTGTAAATGTCATGGCTAAGAATGTTCTCATTGTGGTGAAGAATACCATCCCTATCCACTATGCAGACATCAATGAAACTGGCTCAGACTCCCCACAAATAGACTTAGTGGCTGTCCTATTTCTTACCCTTATCCATCACTAAGTCATGTGTTAGGAGGGTATTACAGAGTGGTTATAAAAATGAAATATTCCTAGAAGAGTTTTGCAAATCTCAAAGTGGTATATAAATGCACTGATTTGCAAAGCTCTTTATATATGTCAACTTGATCGTCTTATCAACTCTGTGAGTTGTTTTTACTATCCCCATTTTACAGATGAGAAAACTGAGGCAGTCAGAGGTTAAAATATTTTCAAACTCAAGTCTTTCTGACTCCAAGGTTTTTTGTTGCTTAGTCATTTTTCAGTTGTGTCTGACTCTTCATGATCCCATTTGGGGTTTTCTTGGCAAAGATATTTGAAGTGGTTTCGCCATTTCCTTCTCCAGCTTATTTTTCAAATGTGGCAAACAGTTAAGTGACTTTCCCAGAGTCAAACAGCTAGTAAGCATCTGAGGCCAGATTTGAACTTAGGAAGATGAATCTTCTTGATTCCAGGCCCCAGATTGTATCCACTCTATCACCTAAGATTGTATCTTATCTCCAAGAATTTGGCTCTATCTAATGCACCACAGAATATAGAATAGGAAGCTTGGATGTGCAATAGACCTTAGAATATAAAATGATAGAATGTGAAGAAGGAGGCTTTAGAGTAGTAGTGTTAAACAAATAGAAACAGATCCCTGCAGATGACATATTGATATAGAAATGAATGTATTTTTACGTATTTTTAAACATTTCCTAATTATATTTTAATTTGATTCAGACTTCACTGGGGAGTTCTGTAAGCTATGAGTTTGACATCTCTGCTTTAGAGCATTAAATGTTAGCGCTAGAAGGGACCTTAGAACTTAATATCAATGTTGAAAGAGTCTTCATGACATGTAATATAAAACTTCAAACTTGGGAGAGAGCTTACTTAGAACATAGAATGCCAGATTTGGAAGAGATCTAAGATTATTAGATTAATTTTCCTCTCTTTCCTTCTCCTTCCTCCTCTCTCTCCTTCTTCTCCTTCTATCTCCTTGTCTATCTGTCTTTGTCTCTATCTATCTCTGTCTTTCTGCATTTTTTATCTTTCTCTCTTGATAGAGGATGCAATTTTCCTATAGCTTAATATATAGGAATACATGAATATGGTGGAATAGTGGATAGAATATCAGGTCTGGAGTCAGGAAGGCTCATCTTCCTGAGTTCAAATCTGGGTTCATATACTTATTAGATGTGTGACCTAGGACAAGTCATTTAATCATGTTTGCCTCAATTTCCTCAACTGTAAAATGAATTGAAGAAGTAAATGGCAAACTGCTTTAGGATCTTGGCCAAGAAGACCCTCCATGGGGTAATGAAGAGTTGGACGAGACTGAATATGGCAGAACAATGACAAAATATACAGAGGAATTGTGAAACTCAAATGAAATAATGGATATGAAATTATTTTTACCTATAATTGTGGGCTATTATTATTATTATTATTATTAAACTTCCAGTCACCAGGCTTCCAGTCTAGTGATCAGTCTTCTATTGTACTTCTGTTGAGCTCAAACAATTTTTATCAAGCAACACATGACTGTGTTGATAAAAATATAGCAACTGGGGTGGAGAATAAGAGTGGGAATATTTCCACACACTTTTAAATTTGATCTACATTATTAACACTTTCCTAAGTTTAAACAATCAAAAGAACAATAAACCAAGGTTTTATTTATAGCACTTACTGATTTTTTAAAAATTTTATTTATTTAACATTTCCCCAGTTACATTTTTCTTTTTTTTAATAATAGCTTTTTATTTTTCAAAATACATGCAAAGATAGTTTTCAACATTCACCCTTGCAAAACCTTGTGTTCCATATTTTTCTCCTTCCCTCTCTGCCTCTGCATCTCCTAGAAAGCAAGTAATCCAATATAGATTAAACATGTGCAATTCTTCTAAACATTTCCTGCTGCACAAGAAAAATCAGATCAAAAAGGGAAAAAAAAGAGAGAAAAAACAAGCAAGTAAACAATAACAACAAAAAAGGTGAAAACATTATGCTGTGATCCACATTCAATCCCCACAATCCTCTTTCTGGATGCAGATGCCTTTCTCCATCACAAGGCTATTGGAACTAGCCTGAATCAGATCCTCATTATTGAAAAGAACTAAGTTTATCACAGTTGGTCATTACATAATCTTCTTGTTGCTATATACAACGTTATCTACATCTCTTCAGGCCTTTCTGAAATCATCCTGCTGATTGTTTCTTATAGAACAATAATATTCCATTACATCATATAACATAACTTATTCAGCCATTCCCCAACTGATGGACATCCACTCAAGTTTTTGCTGATTTTTTAGTTGCAAAGTGCTCAGATTAAAAATTTAACAATCAATTTTTATTCAGTGGTTACACTCCTCTTCCCTCTCCCCCTGCCCCCTTTGCCTTCTCTCCTTAGTCCCTACCTAATTAGTAGTGAAACCAGAACTCAAACACAGGTCTCCTACATCATAATCCAGGACCATATCTTCTCTATCACTGTCTGGATTTTATCCTGAAAAATTGGTTGTTTTGCTTTGGAAAAACTTGTCTAAGACTTTTTGTATTAGAACTACAATTTGGGAAAGTGAATAAGGAAAATTGAACATTAAATTGGAAGTTTTTAATGAATGGTATTTAATTTGCTCATTGACCTTACCCAACTTCACATTGTCTCAACTCTTCCATTTATAAAAGGGAATAATTACTTTGCTATTGGTCTTCTGCAATATAAGGAGAGATAATGATTCTAAATTGTCTCATTTGCTAGAGTTTATTGGAAGAGTTAACTCTGAAATGGGTTCAAATGTAGACCTTAAGTCTAAAACACGATCTTAGGCTCCTAGGAGCATACCCTAAGAGTCAGAAGAGACCTCAGGACTCAAATTAACCTGACCACTTCAATTTACCTATGAGGACATTGAAATGCAAAGAAATTAAATGACTTGCCCAAAGTCATATAGGTAGTAAGTAGCATAATTGTGATTCAAATATTCTCAGGTCTCTGTTTAAAAAGAAAATAAAAAACATAAGTGAACATTGTAAAATAACAGGATTCTAAGCTATACTCTGCTTTAGAAGGGAAAAAAATGTAGCCTATATTTGGACCAATAAAGTATTTAAGCAATATATCATTTTCATTAGGGGTAATTAAAAATTTATTAATAATATTAATAAAGAAAAACAACACTAGCGTGATTTTTTCCCTAGGCATCATGCCTCAGTACTTCCTCAAGCTTATTTGATTTGCTAATAAAAGTATTCATAGTAGGAATATGGTTTCCCAAGGCATACTCAACACTGTAGATATAAGATATATCTTTAAGCAGCTTGGAAAGACTCATTGTCTAGAATCTACCTTTTTACTCTTTGGCTACTTGTACTAATTTGGGCTAGGTTGAATACATCTGTTGCCTCTCCTTTTGCACACATTTAATGTCATTGCTGTGTCCTCATTTCCATTTGAAATTGGCAGTTTTCTGAATGTGTTACTACCATAAGTGCTTCTAAGATTAGATTTTTTTTTAAAAAGGAAAATATATGTAAATATACCACTGAAAATGTTAAGGATAGGTCACATATAGATTTTGTGGTTGTAGTTGTGATGGAGGGGGCTGAGGTCTATATATTCAAACTAATAATGTATTCAGAAGATGTATCTCTGTAAAGTGTTTTACAGATCCTTTTAGGAACTATTTATCAACTCCTTTCTAAAAATATAAGAAGGAAAAAGGGAGCCGAGAGGGAACAAATATTTATTAAAGTACCTCCTGTATGTCAGGTATTGTGCTAAGTGCTTTACAAATATTGTATTTGTTCCTTACATTATCTTGGGGAATAAATACTACTATTATCTCCATCTTACAGTCCAGAAAATTGAGACGGCTATCATCTGTTTTGAACTTGTAGGTGAGGAAAGACCTTAAGGATTTAGGGGAGACCACTTAGATACTCTGAAGAATGTGACCTCATTAATTTAGGTACTCTCATAAGCAGTTTAATTTTTGCTGTATCCATGCTTTTCTCCCATGAGTGAGTACCATCCATTCACTTCCACTACATTTCTTAATATTCCATGAAGACCATTTTGGTTATCTATCACTTTCTCCCATGAGTGACCCATTTCCTTGTCCAGTAATATGCATCTCTTGATGTATTTATATAGATTGTTTCTGCTTAATGTGTGGTAGAGCCTTTTGAGTTTATAGTGTCTTTTCAGCTACAGTTGGAAACATTGTACATTGACTTCAACATGGTGATATCATTTTGGTCCTTTTCAAGTATAAAAGATAGCAACTATTTAGGTAATATGTTACAGCTTGCTTAGAACTATCATGGATTATTGATGTTTTGCTTTGAATAAAGTAGGTATTCAGTAAATGTTTGTTTAATTTGTTCAATAATAAGACCATCTAAACTGTTACCTTTCTACTCTAATACTCTTGGCTACATAATTATATTTGGTTTTTCTGCTTTGTGATGACATCCAAGGATTCTTGATCTTTCTCCCTTCTCCCCCAACTCTTCTCTAGCTCTACACCTGTCATTATATATTATAGGATTTTAGAGTTGGATAGGATCTTCAAATATAGACAACAAAAATAGAATAGATTATAGAGCATATGAATTGGAAGAAATTTTAAAATGCACAATACTTGGCTTGGAATATATGTCAGCAGAGTATGTTAGAACTAATTTTTTCAATTTCCTAATGGGGAAATTGAAGCCCATAAGTTAACTGACCTCCCAAGGCTCTTATAGATGTCAGTTCACCTTGTACATCAACCTTTTCAATCCTTTCTCCCTATAGATAAGGACACTGAGACTTCTGTTTTTCTAATGACCCTGCATATCTTCAATTATGGGAGCCAGTTCAATGGTTCTTTGTACCATCAACTTTTAGAATACATATGCCTATTGTATATTCTCACAGGGCCAAGCACATTATTGATGCCCAGTCAATGCCTACTTCACAATCCAACCCCACATCATTTTGTAACCCAGAGCATGAATGAGAATTTTGTGTAAGAAATGCTTTAGCTATTTGCCAGTGCAATAGAAAAAAAACAAAACAAAACAAAACATATGTAGTTATTCCATTTTTTTCTGAAGAAGTATGTATATGTGTGTGTTTGGAGTTCCTTTAGATTTACTGCATTTTACATGTGCTTTATGGGTCTGAAATGTTAACTGCAGGACCAGAAATATCACTGATATTGCCAAAGCCCACTTGTATATATAGTCTCTAATGGCTTCTTGTTTTCTTTTGAACATCTTTGAGAACAACAGAAGGAAACAGAGGAGTGGTGGTAATTCTCTGTTTATTCCACTTATCAGTAAGTAACACACTTGTTGCTAATAAATGTGGATGACAAAGGAGCAATTCTTCGATGCTGCTTTTGCCTGCGGAGGTGTTTTGTTATGTTGCTAAGCTACACTCATTGCAGGATTTTATTTGGGGGAGCAGGAGTTATTTTAAAACATCTAATGAACATATTACTAGAAACCCCCTCAGCCATTTGGCAAGGATTCATAGCAAATGCAGGGATGGGATGGAATTATGAATGGGCCACAGAGTTTCCTTAGGCAAAATTCCAATAGCACATAAGACATTCTAATCACTTTGTCTAATTATGCAGAAGAGTAAATCAACAACAACAAAAAGAATGTCTTCAATATAAGTTGGAATGATTAATAGTGAGGTTGCCACCTGCCATATTAGAAGCTTAATGAGTTTGGTGGGGGAGGGCAAACAGTGGAATGAAACAGTGGAAACAGTGGAAACTGAGGTTACTCTGGGAGTGCTGGGAGGTATAAAAGTCAGTAAGTCAAGTCAACAATAAGGAGGATGTTAATATAAGTATAACCATGATTTTGAAAATTACAAACAAAAGTCATTTCACATAAACTTTCTTCCTTTGAGACAAAAAGCTTGGTGCAATGGTAGAACACTACCAACTGGGATACCTAGTTTCTAATTCTGGTTTTACCATTAACTAGTTGTATGATTTTCATCTAATGTAATTTTATTTCTCTGAGTGTTACATTATTTTCTCTGCATAAGTAGTATGTTGTCCAAGGGAACCCAGATAAGCTGAACAGTCAATCATTCACTGACCAGTGTTTAGCACAATGCATTGAATGTAGTAGGCATTTCATACATGTTTATTGATTGACC
The DNA here is from genome assembly GCF_016432865.1 of Antechinus flavipes. NCBI lineage: Eukaryota > Metazoa > Chordata > Mammalia > Dasyuromorphia > Dasyuridae > Antechinus > Antechinus flavipes. The sequence goes on from NC_067399.1 coordinate 404,781,780, forward strand.
CAGTGGACTTAATGGTCATATCTATACAACTAGCTCTCCCTTTATTTGTGTGAACTGTTTTCCCAATAATTCATATTTCTTTATGAGTTTGGCAACCAACTCCCTCCCTCTCCTTTTGTGAGGCAGGGTGTTTTTTTTTTTTTTTTTCAAAGTCCACAGGAACAAATGGAATTTGCCAAGTAAAATAAAGGAAAAAAAAATGTCCTTGCTCTATTCTCTTTATAACCTGCTATTCATACTGATTCTCAGTTTTGTTTGTAAAGTCATATGAATTCCATATTCATTTTCTCTACTATCCAATATTCATCTTTTCCCTTTATCTGATAATTATAAATTAATTTCCATGCCCCAAAATTCAGTCCAAACCCAACATTTCATTTCCCCAGAAGTTACTCTTTCTCTTTCTTCTTATTTCTCTCTCTTCCTTTTCCTCTTCCTTCCCTCTTTACTTTTTTCTCTCTCCCAACTCCCACCTTAGCTTAGTATTTCTTTTGGTCTACAGAGTTTAATGGTAGGTAATTAAATTTACAAGTGATAGATAAATAGAAAAGTAAATAGATAAACAGATACATAAATGTGAACATATAGATAAATATAGGAGTCACAAGTAGCTTTCCTAGGAAAGAGAAGAGATCGTAGCATCAGTTCCAACCAATGGTTACCTTTCACTGCCCTAAAAGTATGGATCCTTTTGCTTGCCCTTCTCATCATGTACATGTTTGAGCATATGAGGTACTGAAATCCTCTGACAAACTCTCTTGGCTTCTCTCTTAGCAACTTCCCAGTTCCGTGCCTGTGCACTTACATAGCTTCTTTCTACTTACTTTGTTCTTCCATCTTTCCCCACAAATTTTTTTACCCCAAAGATAAGGTGGTGAGCTTGGAAGCCAAGGACTCTGTTGGTTCAGTTTTCAGGCTCCTCACTCAAGTTTCTGTACTTCGAAATGAAGGCTACATCTGTAAAAATGGAAGATAACCACTGAAATCTCTGACATATAAGCTTTTTTAAAAATAACTTTTTATTGATAGAACCCATGCCAGGGTAATTTTTTTTACAGCATTATCCCTTGCATTCACTTCTGTTCCGATTTTTCCCCTCCCTCCCTCCACCCCCTCCCCCAGATGGCAAGCAGTCCTTTACATGTTAAATAGGTTACAGTATATCCTAGATACAATATATGTGTGCAGAACCGAACAGTTTTTTTGTTGCACAGGGAGAATTGAATTCAGAAGGTAGAAATAACCCGGGAAGAAAAACAAAAATGCAAGCAGTTTATATTCATTTCCCAGTGTTCTTTCTTTGGGTGTAGTTGACATATAGGCTTTTTATAAATCTTTCTTGATGGTCAAGATAGACAATTAGCAAGATATTATAGACTAAGATGTTAGTAATGTGGCATAGGCAAAAAGTGTGAAAGGAGCTAGAATCAAAGGAATCAGAGAGGGTTCTAAAGCAAAGCCAACTTGAAGGCTGGGTATAATGTGGATCTATAAGCATATAAGTATAGGTAGTGCTCACTTAGTGGAATAGTTTTCTTAGCCCATTCAAGATTTATTTGAGTTTCTTATTATGTATTCATTTATTTCATGGTAGGAAGCCACTGACTGACAATGCTAAAAAAAAATAAAAATAAAAATAAATAAAAAAAAAGGAAGCAGTGGAATTTTCAAAGGATGTAGTCAGATTTCTTCTTGGCTTAAAAGAGCATAGTCTGTGAAAGATTAAATGAGGAGCTTACTAAGAAAGTAGTCCATCTGATTTGGAACTCTCATTAAAAGGATGAAATATTTGAAAACATTCCATTTTGAAAATATTTGAAAAGCCTCTATAGAGTTATAGATAATTTAAAGTTCACTCATTTTAAGGTGGCTGGTGCCTTGAAGAAGCATACTTATCAGCTAAGTGAATACTAAGCAGGTAGAAGCTTGATGAGAATGCTCTGAAGTCAAGAAACTATAATCTAACAAAGTAAAAAGAGATCTTAAAAAAATATATTGCACCCTTGATGCCTTCCTTTTTTGTTTTTCCCTAGCAGATAGCGTCTTCTGTTATCCATTATCCCCATTATATGGAATTTCTCCTAGTATCTACTAGCTCCTTCTCTGTTTCCACAAAGATATCCATATTTTTCCATCCTTAAAATTGATCTAATCATCTTTACTGGCTATCTTTCTATATCTTTCCTAGCTAAAAATCATTTTTTTTAAAATAACTTTTTATGGACAGAACCCACACCAGGGTAATTTTTTACAGCATTATCCCTTGCACTCACTTCTGTTCCAATTTTTCCTCTCCCTCCCTCCACCCCCTCCCCCAGATGGCAAGCAGTCCTTTACATGTTAAATAGGTTACAGTATATCCTAGATACAATATATGTGTGCAGAACCGAACAGTTCTCTTGTTGCACAGGGAGAATTGGATTCAGAAGGTAAAAATAACCTGGGAAGAAAAACAAAAATGCAAGCAGTTTATATTCATTTCCTAGTGTTCTTTCTTTGGGTGTAGCTGCTTCTGTCCATCCTTGATCAATTGAAACTGAATTAGCTCTCTTTATTGAAGAGATCCACTTCCATCAGAATACATCCTCAAACAGTATCGTTGTTGAGGTATATAATGATCTCCTGATTCTGCTCATTTCACTTAGCATCAGTTCATGTAAGTCTCACCAGTCCTCTCTGTATTCATCCTGCTGGTCATTTCTTACAGAACAATAATATTCCATAACATTCATATACCACAATTTATTCATTCTCCAATTGATAGGCATCCATTCATTTTCCAGTTTCTAGCCACTATAAACAGGGCTGCCACAAACATTTTGGCACATAGAGGTCCCTTTCCCTTCTTTAGTATCTCTTTGGGGTATAAGCCCAGTAGAAACACTGCTGGATCAAAGGGTATGCACAGTTTGATAACTTTTTGAGCATAGTTCCAAATTGCTCTCCAGAATGGCTTGATGTGTTCACAATTCCACCAACAATGTATCAGTGTCCCTGTTTTCCCACGTCCCCTCCAACATTCCGCACTGTCTTTCCCTGTCATTCTAGCCAATCTGACAGGTGTATAGTGGTATCTCAGAGTTGTCTTAATTTACATTTCTCTGATTAATAATGATTTAGAGCATATTTTCGTATGGCTATAATTTCTTTGTCTGAGAATTGTCTGTTCATATCCTTTGACCATTTATCAAATGGAGAATGGCTTGATTTCCTATAAATTAGAGTTAGTTCTCTATATATTTTGGAAATGAGGCCTTTATTAGAACCTTTGACTATAACAATGTTTTCCCAGTTTATTGTTTCCCTTCTAATCTTGTCTACATTTGTTTTGTTTGTACAAAAACTTTTCAATTTATATAATCAAAAATTTCTATTTTGTGGTCAATAGTGATCTCTAGTTCTTCTTTGGTCATAAATTCCTCCCTCTTCCACAGGTCTGAGAGGTTAACTATCTTATGCTCTTCCAATTTATTTATAATCTCATCATGAACCCATTTTGACTTTATCTTGATGTATGGTGTTAAGTGTGGGTCAATACCTAGTTTCTGCCATACTAATTTCCAATTTTCCCAATAATTTTTTGTCAAATAATGCATTCTTATCCCAAAAACTGGGGTCTTTGGGTTTAGCAAACACTAGATTATTAAAGTTATTGGCTGTTTTGTCCTTTGAACCTAACCTATTCCATTGATCAACTAATCTATTTCTTAGCCAATACCAGATGGTTTTAGTAACTGCTGCTTTATAATATAATTTTAGATCTGGTACAGCTAAGCCAACTTCATTTGATTTTTTTTTTCATTAATTCCCTTGAAATTCTTGACCTTTTGTTTTTCCATGTGAACTTTGTTGTTATTTTTTCTAGATCATCAAAATAGTTTTTTGGGAGTCTGATTGTTATAGCGCTAAATAAATAGCTTAGTTTAGGTAGTATGGTCATTATATTTGCTCGCCCAATCCAAGAGCATTTAATATTTTTCCAGTTGGTTAGATCAGACTTAATTTGTATGGAAAGTGTTTTGTAGTTTTGCTCATAAAGTTTCTGATTTTCCCTTGGCAGATAGATTCCTAAATATTTTATACAATCAGTAGTTACTTTAAATGGAATTTCTCTTTGTAACTCTAACTGTTGGGTTTTGTTAGTGATATATAAGAATGCTGATGACTTATGTGGGTTTATTTTGTATCCTGCAACTTTGTTAAAGGTGTGGATTGTTTCTAATAACTTTTTAGCAGAGTCTCTGGGGTTCTCTAAGTATACCATCATATCATCTTCAAAGAGTGATAATTTGGTTTCCTCATTGCCTATTCTTATTCCTTTAATCTCTTTCTCAACTCTTATTGCCAAAGCTAGCATTTCTAATACAATATTAAATAATAATGGTGATAGTGGGCAACCTTGTTTCACTCCTGATCTTATTGGGAATGGTTGCAGTTTGTCCCCATTACATATGATGCTTACTGCTGGTTTTAAATAGATGCTACTGATTATTTTAAGGAAAAGCCCATTTATTCCTATACTCTCAAGAGATGTTGGATTTTATCAAATGCTTTTTCTGCATCTATTGAGATGATCATATGGTTTTTGTTAATTTGATTATTAATATGGCCAATTATACTGATAGTTTTCCTAATATTGAACCAGCCCTGTATTCCTGGTATAAATCCTACTTGATTGTGGTGTATTATCCTGGGGATGATTTTCTGTAGTCTTTTTGCCAATATCTTATTTAAGATTTTAGCATCAATATTTATTAGGGAGATTGGTTTATAATTTTCTTTCTCTGTTTTCAACCTACCTGTTTTAGGTATCAGTACCATGTCTGTGTCATAAAAGGAATTTGGTAGGACTCCTTCATTCCCTATTTTTTCAAATAGTTTATAAAGCATTGGGGCTAATTGTTCTTTGAATGTTTGGTAGAATTCACATGTGAATCCATCTGGTCCCAGGGATTTTTTTTCAGGGAGTTGATTAATAGCTTGTTCTATTTCTTTTTCTGAAATGGGACTATTTAAGCAATTTATTTCCTCCTCTGATAATCTGGGAAGCCTATATTTTTGGAGGCAGTCATCCATTTCACTTAGGTTATCAAATTTATTGGCATAAAGTTGGGCAAAGTAACCCCTTATTATTTGTTTAATTTCCTCTTCGTTGGTGGAAAGTTCTCTCTTTTCATTTTTAAGACTACTAATTTGATTTCCCTCTCTCCTTTTTCTAATCAGATTTACTAAACGTTTATCAGTTTTATTGTTTTTTCATAAAACCAACTCTTAGTTTTATTTATTAATTCAATAGTTTTTTTACTTTCTATATTATTAATTTCTCCTTTTAATTTTAGTAATTGATTGGGAGTTTTTAATTTGGTCTTTTTCTAGCTTTTTAAGTTGCAGGCCCAATTCATTGATCTTCTCTTTCTCTATTTTATTCAAGTAAGCCTCTAAAGATATAAAATTTCCCCTTATTACTTCTTTGGCCACATCCCATAAATTTTGGTATGATGTCTCACCATTGTCATTATCTTGAGTGAAATTATTAATTGTGTCTATAATTTGCTGTTTCACCCAATCATTCTTTAAGATGAGATTATTTAGTTTCCATTTACTTTTTAGTCTATTTACACCTAACTTTTTGTTAAATGTCCTTTTTATTGCATTGTGATCTGAAAAGAAAGCATTTATACTATTTCTGCCTTCCTGCATTTAATTTTGAAGTGTTTATGTCCTAATATATGGTCAATTTTTGTATAGGTTCCATGAACTATTGAGTAGAAAGTATACTCTTTTCTGTCACCATTTAGTTTTCTCCAGAGATCTATCATACCTAATTTTTCTAATATTCTATTTACCTCTTTAATTTCTTTCTTATTTGTTTTGTGATTTGATTTATCTAAATCTGAGAGTGCAAGATTGAGATCTCCCGCTATTATACTCACAACTTTCTTAACTTCTCCCTTAGAAAGTTAGATGCTATACTACTTGGTGCATATATGTTTAATATTGATATTGCTTCATTGTCTATAGTACCCTTTAGCAAGATATAGTTTCCTTCCTTATCTCTTTTAATTAGATCAATTTTTGTTTTTGCTTGATCTGAGATAAGGATGGCTACCCCTGCTTTTTTAACTTCACCTGGAGCACAATAGATTCTGTTCCAGCCTTTTACTGTTACTCTGTATGTATCTCCCTGTTTTAAATGTGTTTCCTGTAAGCAACATATTGTAGGGTTCTGACTTTTGATCCAGTCTGCTATCTGCCTCCTCTTTATGGGACAGTTCATCCCATTCACATTTATGGTTAAAATTACTAATTCTGTATTTCCTGCCATTCTAATATCCCCAGATTATACTTTTCTTTTTCTTGCCCTCCTTCCCCCCTTTCCTAGTATTAAACTTATTGGTCCTACTTGAGTCACACAGCTCTCCCTCTTTAGTGTCCCTCCCTCCTCCCTTTGATCCCTTCCCCTTTCTTGTACCCTTCCCTTATTACTCTTTTTCCTTTTCCCTTTTCCTCTCCCACTTTTTAATGAAGTGAGAGAAGAATCTCTGTAAAAGAAATATATCAATTATTTCCTCTTTGAGCCAACTCTGATGAGAGTAGGATTCACATAATGTTTTTCCCCCTCTCTAAGTTCCCTCAGATATGATAGGTTTCCTTTGCCTCATCGTCGCTTGTATTTTCTCTCTTTTTATCTCCCCTTTTCCCTTTTTCTGACACTATCCCCTTTCCATTTCTACTTCCCTTTTTATGTTATATCAGTAAAATCAAATTATACATATGGTTTTTATGTATATCCACAACAGAAATACAGTTCTCAAGAGTTCCTTTTACCTTTTTCTACTTCTCTTGAGTCCTGTTGTTGGAGATCAAATTTTTTGTTTAAGTCTGTTTTTTTCCTTAGAAACAAATGGAATTTCTCTATTTCATTAAATGTCCATCTTCTTCCATGGAAAAAAATATTCAGCTTAGCTGGGTAGTTTATTCTTGGCTGCATTCCAAGCTCTTTTGCCTTTCAGAATATCTGATTCCAGGCCCTTCGATCCTTTAATATTGAGGCAGCCAGATCTTGCATGACCCTTATTGTGGCATCTCAGTATTTGAACTGTTTTTTCCTGGCTGCTTGTGAAATTTTTTCTTTAATCTGAAAATTCTGAAGTTTGGCCACAATATTCCTTGGAGTCTTTATTTTAGGGTCTTTTTCAGAAGGTGTTCAATGAATTCTTTCAATGCCTATTTTACCTTCCGGTTCTATTACTTTTGGGCAGTTCTTTTTGATGATTTCCTGTAAAATAGTATCTAGGCTCTTTTTTCATCATAATTTTTGGGTAGTCCAATGATCCTCAAGTTTTCTCTCCTAGATCTATTTTCCAGGTCTGTTATTTTTCCAAGTAAATATTTGACATTTTTTTCCCCAATCTTTCATTTTTTGGTTTTGCTTGACTGATTCTTGATGTCTCAATGAATCAATCATTTCTATTTGTTCAGTTCTGATTTTTAGTGAGTTATTTTCTTCATTAGCTTTTTTTACTTCTTTTTGTATATGTTCAATTGAGTTGTTTTGCTCTATGGAATTTTTTTCCATTTCACCAATTTTTTTTTAAGTGAGTTATTTTCTTTTTCCAATTCACAAATTCTGTTCCCCTGCACTCCTTGGGAGTTTTTTACCTTTTCCAATTCACATTTCCGTTCTTTTTCCACTTTATCAAATTTTTCTTTTAGTGAGTTATATGCCTTTTCTATACTTTCTTGATAGCTTCTCTTTCCTTTCCCCATTTTTCTTCTAGTTCTCTTTTAAGGTTTTTAATAATCTCCTCTAGGAGCGCCTTTTGTATTGGGAACTGATAATTGTCTGGAGACTGTCTGCCTAGCTAAAAATCTTGAGAAAGCTGAAAAATATGCCTCCATTTTTTGCTCTTTTTAACCTCATCCTTTGATTGAAAAGAATCAATTCCAAAGGTATCAATGATGTCTAGATTGCCAAATCTATAATCCTTTTTCTCAAATCCCATCCTTCTTGATTTTTCTGCAGCACATGACGCTGTTGATAATTTTCTGCTTCTGGATAATCTTCTCTAGATTTTATAATAGTTTTTCTTCTCCTGAAGTTTTCTTTGCTGAATCTTTCTCAATGTCATACTGATTCATATAATGGATAAGCTTATCCTGGGCTGTTATTCCTAGTGTATGCTCTGGACAATCTTTTTAAAAATAATATTTTGTTTTTTACAATTACATGTAAAGACAAATTTTAGCATTCTTTTTAAAAATTAAGGTTTGAGTTCCAATTTTTTCCTCTGCCTATTCTCCCCCCATTTAAGGTGGTAAGCAATTTGATTAGGTTTTATATACATGCAATTATGTAAAACATGTTTCCATGTTAGCCATATTGTGAGAGAAAAAATAGGACAAAAGTAAAAAACATAGAAAAATAAAGTGAAAAATAATATGTTTTGATTTGCATTCAGATTTCATCACTTCTTACTCTGGATATGAATAGAATTTTCCATCATGAGTCTTTTGGAATTTTCCTGGCTCAATGTATTGCTTAGAAGATCTACTAAGTTACCTTAGTTGATCATCAAACAATGTTGCTGTTACTATGTACAATGTTCTCTTGGTTTAGCTCACTTAATTCTGCATCATATCATGTAAATATTTTTAAATTTTTCTGTCATCTGTTTGTTCACTAATTTTTATGGCAAAATAACATTCCATTATATTCCTATATCACAATTTTTTCAACCATACCCATGTTGATTTTCATCCCCTCAATTTCCAATTCTTCATTACCACAAAAAGAGCTGCTATAAATATTTTGGTACTTGTAGGTCCTTTTCTTCTTTTTATGATTTCTTTGGGATATAGTGCCATTTCTGGATCAAAGTGTGTGCTCAGTTTATTTGCTCTTTGGACAAAATTCCAAATTGCTTTCCAGAATGGTTGAATCAGTTCACAATTCAATCAACAATGCCTTAGTGTCCCAATTTTCCCATCTCCTCTCCAACATTTATCATTTTCTTTCTTGTTATTTTAGCTAGTCTGATGGATATGAGATAGTATCTCAGAGATGTTTTAAATTGCATTTCTCTATATAATAGTGATTTAGAGCATTTTTCATATGACTGTAGATAACTTTGATTTCTTCATCTGAAAACTGCCTATTCATATAAGTTGAACATTTCCCAATTGGGGAATAGCTTGTATTCCTATAAATTTGAACTCAGTCTTCTTTTTGTTTGAGAAACGAGACCCTTATCAGAGACACTTATTGTAAGAATTGTTTTCTGTAAGAATTGTTTTCTGTTCTCCTTCTTATCTTGGTTGCATTGATTTTGTTTGAATTACTTGACAATTTAATCAGTTCCCATGGACTCAATTATTGGCTCTATGTAGATGATTTTCAGGTCTATATATACAGTCTTATTCTGTATCATGAATAATAGTTTTTCATTATCAACTATCTTTTGGACATTTTGAACAGGATGTCTCATAGATATCTTAAACAAATTTTAAGATATCTTAAACTCAATATCTCCAAAATAGAACTTGTTAAATTTTTTGTCAAACTTCCCATATTCTGAATTTTTCTATTATTGTCAAGAGTACTACCAATATTACAGTCAGTAATTCTCTTGATCTAAGTATCCTTTTTAATTCATCCTTTTCTCCTATTTTACATGTCTAGTCAGTAGAAAAAAATTATTTCTTTATTGATGATATCTCGAATATATTCTGTTTTCTCTAGTCATATAGCCCCCACTATAGTTCAGGGTCTCATCATATCTAACTTGGACTACTGCAATAGCCTTTTGTTTGGTCTTCCTGCTTTATATCTCTCCCTGCTCCAATGCAAACTATATTCAGCTGAAAAAAAGACCATATCATCTTCTTACTTAGCAAACCTTTTCTAATGATGCCCTGCTTTCTCTAGGATCACATATAAATTATTCTCTTTGATTTTGAATGTCCTTCACAATCTGGTTCTTTCCTACTTTTATGCTCTTGCATTTTATTCTTATTCATAATCATAAAGGCAGCTGAAGCAGGCACTGGAGTGCTTAGAGCTTGGTCAGATATTAAAGACACCAAAATCATCTGCTGCACACTGGACCCTCACCAGTCATCTTGACTTTTGTCGTGCCACTGGATTTTTATGATTCTAGAAGAGAGAGTAAGATTGATGATTTTGTGCAACTCTTTCCCAATTAAACTGAATTCATGTGCAAAATAAGATATTACTCTATGATATCACTGGTACTCTTCAAAAATGGACATCAACATCAATTGCAAATTTTTATTGTCTTTTATATTCTATAGTCTGTCCAGTGACTTACTTCTTGTTTCTTACTTTTGACATTTCATGTCTAATTTCTGACTTTGAGCTGACTATTCCTCATGCTTAGAAAGTTCACATTCATTATCCTTGGCCCTTAGTTTCTTTAGATTTCTTCATATTTCAACTCAATTCCCACCTTCTATTGAATGCCTTTTCTAGTGCTTTCATTTGCTAGTGTCTTGTCTTCTGAGAATACTTTTCATCTTTGCTGTGCACTAGGTACCTAGTTATTTACATTGCCTCTAATTAGAATGTGAGTTTTACCTTTTGGTGTATCCTAAACTAAACATTTAATGAATGTTTGCTGACTGCCTGCCTGACCACTGTAGCTTCTCCCATTTAACAGATACTAAGAGAATCAACATTACACAGAGGAAAAAATGTGAGTTTTAAATGTAACTTTATTACTTAATGCTTGTATACTTTTGGGCATGTCATTTCTATATCTAAGTTTCTGTTTCTTCCACTATGCAATGAGATGACTGTACTTGATCATTCAATATCAAGCATTCCTTACATGTTCCAGATACTATTCTAGGCATTGGAAAGGCAAAAAAACCAAAAAAGTAAATAGTCTCTTCCTTCAATGAGCTTACATTCTATGGCAAGAGTGGGCAACACTTTTCTTTCGAGGGCTATTTAGGTATTTATGACATCATTTGAAAACCATACAAAATTATCACTGTAAAAACTAACCTGCTATATTAGGTCAAACATTTAATTAATTGACCTCTAATGTAATGACTAGAACTGTGGACTTAAACTCACTGGATATATATTGCCTGAAGGCCAGATGTTCCCCCCTCCTGTTCTGTGGGGTTGGAGTAGGATACAGAGAGAAAAGGTATGCTGTGTGTTAAAATATTATTTTTTTCTTTTTCAAAATAAGGAAGAAATATGTAGGTGGGTAGAAATTAAATTCAGCTAATTCAAAAAATAAAATTTGATTTTAAATAAATTAAATACCAAGCCATTTTGGGTGAAAGCATTAACAATTAGAGGGAAGAGTAATTTTTGAAGTCTCTTCTTCAAATTCATGATCCTTTGTAATCATTTAGGCTCAGAGAGTGACTTACATAGCCATAGATGTTAGGATGTAGAAGAGCTAAGCCTCAACTACAAGTCTATGGATTCCTCAGTTTATTCCTTTTTTCTCTTGGGCATCCTGTGGAGAAACTTCCTAGAGGTTGCATGCCTTAGTTCTAAGAGTTTATTGTCCAGCCCGATAAAGTGAACACAGTTTTTGTATTGAGTTTTTATTGGGATGCTTGCTACTAGTATCTTTTGGTTCCTAGTGTTGTCAGAACAGTGACCCCTTCAGAGAACAATAGCACTCTCATCTCACTTGACTGTGGGGAGTTGTATTATGTTTGTCCTCTGAAGGTGAGGAAATCCCCACTCTAGTGAACTTGAGAGGTGATTTTTAAAATTTATTTATACAGCTTTTGGCTTTCCTGGAGAGTACTTGCCAAAGGCCCTCTGAGGAGCTCTGGTGTTTCATGAATAAATCAGGGGCCTGAGTCAAACTCTGGATGGCCATGGACTGAGAAAGAAGCAGACTTCCTAAGCTTTGTGCTAATATGCTGTCTTCTTTGGGAGGAGAGCATGTGAGAATAAAAATAATGGTGATATCAGTCACAGGGATGCTCTGGGATGGGAGGGTGTTTGGGTCACCTACCTAGTTTCCAGGATATGGTGTGGATGGGCAGCTCTGAAGACCAGTCCAGCAGGCTCCAGCCCCTCTTTAGTGCCTCCCTTCTCAGTTCAGGCAAACCATCTGTGGCTGACTCTGACTCCTCCCAACAGGTTAAAAGTCAGAGTCAATGGCCTGCTTTGTTAAGGGCTTCTGACAGCAGCCCCAGTTTTGTTAGGCTGAGAAAAATGCAGAGGCTTTCTCAAGAAGAGCTGGTTAAAGAAGGGCTGCTTTCTGAGGAATTAATTGGAATTTCTCAAACATTCCCTTGGCATCTGCATAAACACACTGTCCATTTTCAGAAGATTACTCTTAATTGGGGAAGGAGGCAGACATGGAGGGCCCTTCTGATAACTAATTGATTAAATTCTCCAAGATGAGCAAAAGGGGGTAAGGTGAGGATCTTGATTTTACCCAGAGGGCTAGGGAACGGAAAACTCAGCTGCAAACAGTGTTATCAGTGGGATGGAAATGTAAAGATTTGAGATAATTCTAGTGGACTCAATGGTGTTGGATTTAGAGATTTCTGAGGCTTTTAATTTTCATTGAATTCCCCTCTTTTTTCATCTTTGAGCTTTTCCTTGTCCCTTTTCACAGATCCTGCCATGAAAATAATCTTCTGCAGCATTTGCTTGCCCCCATTTTGTATGTTTCTGGGCATCCAGTTTGCAGTAGCTGAGAGCTATTTTTCCAGCAATTGATGTGAGTTCTGTCATTCTGTACCGCCTCCCCATCCTCCTTCTTAGTTCTTATTTTTTTTTCCTTAGGCCATTGTTCTAAGTGTCCTCAATCTGGGATGTGAAGGTACTGCTACTTGGCTGATTGAGTTGCTCTCAGGAATTCAATCAGCTGCCTCTGAAGCTTAGCAAGTATTATAGCTCAGCTCAATTTTCTATAGGGTTTTGAGTTTTACAAAGCGCTTTTCTTTCAAAAGCACTGTGAGTGCAAGTAGTACTGGCCTAAATTTTTAGGTTAGAGGCTGTGTAGTATAGAAGATAGAGATGTAGCTATTTGAAACTAAGACAAATAAGGGTCTAATCCTACCTTTGAGGAATATTGGCTGTGTGACCTTTGATAAATAATTTAAATTCTTGGCTCTCTAGGTAACTCTTGTAAGACTATGTGTTGAAGAAAAAGTGCTATCTTGCATTGTTAGAATTTCTTTACTAGGTAGTTGTCTATGCCAATGAAATCATCCTCTAATATCCATTTTTATCCTGTTTTACAGATTAAGAAACTGAGGTTCATAGAGGTGTAGGATCCAAGATCACATATGTAGTAAGTACATAAAACATTAAACTCAGTTGCTCAGATTTACTTATAAGTCAGTACTGGTCCTATGTTTACCTTCTCTGGCTTACTTTGCAAATTCGGATAAGCTCAAAACAAAACAAAAAAAAAAGAGAGGGAGTGTGATGTATTGAGAAGAGTCAGTTTTAGGAGATAAAATGACTCTCATTGAGAAGAGGTATTGGATCTAAGAGATATTGTGGAATTTATAATCAATAGGAATTGGCAATGGCTTGGCTATTGCATGGAGGGAGAAGCCAGAGTTAATGATAAGTTTGGAAGAGCAATGTTGTAATCAATAGAAATAGACAAATGTGATAGGAGTTTATGAGTTCATTGTTGGCTATTTTAGTTTGAGTTATCTTCCAGCATTCATTCCCATATTACTTATGATTCAATTTATACCTTTTGTCACTTGATTTAATGTTGCTTTGAATTATCCTCATTTATTTTTCTTATTTATGAATGGGGAGATATGATACAGAGAAAAAAATGATCATTGGACTGGATGCTTGAATCCCAGGTCTGCTCTGTCTCTAATACATTAGCTTTGTGACCTTAGCTAAAGCTTTATCTCTTTCTTGCCTTTCATTTCTTTTTTAATGTGGAATTCTTTTTTTTTTAAAATTATAACTTTTTATTGACAGTACATATGCATGGGTAATTTTTTACAACATTATCCCTTGCACTCACTTCTGTTCCGATTTTTCCTTTCCCTCTCTCTACCCCTTCCCCTAGATGACAAGCAGTCTTATACATGTTAAATATGTTATAGTATATCCTAGATACAATATACAATATATGTGTGCAGAACTGAATAGTTCTTTTGTTGCACAGGAAGAATTGGATTCAGAAGGTAAAAATCACCTGGGAAGAAGAACAAAAATGCAAACAGTTTACACTCATTTCCCAGTATTCCTTTTCTGGGTAGCTGCTTCTGTCTATCATTGATCAATTGGAACTGAATTAGATCTTTTATTTGTTGAAGATATCCATTTCCCTCAGAATACATCCTCATACAGTGTTGTTACTGAAATGTATAATGCTTTCCTGGTTCTGCTCATTTCATGCAGCATCAGTTTATGTAAGTCTCTCCAAGTCTCTCTGTATTTATCCTGTTGGTCATTTATTACAGAACAATAATATTCTATAACATTCATATAATGTGGAATTCTTTTAAATTAATTTCCTTATCTGTCATGATGTGCAAAAAAAAAAAATTACACCAAAAGGGGAAAAAAAACCCATGAAAAAGAAATAAACAAAAAAGGTGAACATATTATGCTTTGATCCATCTTCAGTCTCCATAGTTCTCTCTCTGGATGTGATGGCATCTTCCATTCCAAGTCTATCAGAATTGCCCTGAAATTATTTCATTGTTGAGAAGAGCCAAATCCATGACATTTGATCATTACATAATCTTGCTATTACTATGTACAGTGTCCTCTTGGTTCTCACTCCACTCACTCAAGAATTCATGTAAGTCTTTTTCAGACTTTTATGAAATTAGCCTGCTCCTCATTTCTTATTGAATAATATCCCATTAGATTCATATGCCATAACTTGTTCAGCCATTTCCTAAAAGATATTACCCTTAATCTCTATGTTGTATAGTCTTTTCCATCTTCCCAGTATTATGATTCTGTGATGTTACTTTGCACTACTTAACAGTTTGGGGCTCCTAACAGGAGGACTCTAAGCTTCTTGAAAGTAGCACTTAGCAATTGTGGTATATGAATGTTATGGAATATTATTGCTCTGTAAGGAATGACCAGCAGGATGAATACAGAGAGGCTTGGAGAGACCTACATGGACTGATGCTAAGTGAGATGAGCAGAACCAGGAGATCATTATACACTTCGACAACGATATTGTATGAGGATGTATTCTGATGGAAGTGGATTTCTATGACAAAGAGACCTAACTGAGTTTCAATGGATAAATGATGGACAGAAACAGCTACACCCAAAGAAGGAACACTGGGAAACAAATGTGAACTATTTGCATTTTTGATTTTCTTCCCGAGTTATTTGTACCTTTTGAATCCAATTCTCCCTGTGCAACAGGAGAACTGTTCGGTTCTGCAAATATGTATTGTATCTAGGATATACTGCAACATATTTAACATATATGGGACTGCTTGCCATCTTGGGGGGGGTGGAGGGAGGGAGGGGAAAAAAACGAAACATAAGTGAGTGCGAGGGATAATGTTGTAAAAAATTACCCTGGCATGGATTCGGTCAATACAAAGTTATTATTAAATAAAATAAAATTAAAATTAAAAAAAAAAAGAAAGTAGCACTTAGCACAGGGACTGATCTCTAGGAGAAATGCAATAAATTTTAGTGGAATTAGTTTTTCATAGAAAGGTTCTGCCAAAATTATCCAAAATTCTGAATTAAGGTTTTATTATAATAACATTTATGTAGGTCTTTTTGTGTCTTGACTCTGTTACTCTTTACTTCTTCCTAAGAGCAGTGCTGCAATTAAATTCTTGTGGTTTTTAAAATCAATGATCACATTCCTCTTAAAAGAATAATTTCAACAAGTAGAAGCTAGAAATGTGTAAGAGCAGAATTATAGAATTTTTAATGACAAAAAGAAGCTTATAAGACAGAATTTCAAGATTGAAAGGGACTTTAGAACTTGGGTTCTAGAAGAGATTTCAGGACAATGAATGGAAGAGTTAGAAGGTACTTTGGAAAACATGTACTCCAAGCTTTTCATTTGACAAAGAAGGAATATGAAATCTAGAAAAGGACTCATTTGAAATTATTGTCAGAGAGGAGTCTGTAGCCCATGTCTGCTGGTTCCTGGATTCCAGTATTCTTTCTATTAAATCCAAGTAGTGCAAATGCATGATGATGGCTGACATTGTGCCATTTAAAGAAAAATAGGATTGACGATTGAAATTAGCACACAGAGGTCCTGGCATCTGTTCCCTTTAAACTGAGCATATTTTCAATGTCATAAAACATTTGATATTGGGTTACTGAATGAAAATGCAAAGGAATTAGGAATGTAATGTTTCAGCTAATATTGCCTTAATTACAGGAAGCAGAATTTCTTAATTTAAATTCCTGATTATACATGGTGGAACAAACAGAGCTATTATGATGTCATTACTCTAAGTTGTAATGCGCAATTATTATTCTGGTTTTCCATAGTCCAGGGGCTTCTCTTCTTACTTATGTGGACAAATCTTTTTTTTTTTCTCCCATTGGCAGAATTGAGGTAAAAAAGAAATGATGAGAAAAAAAGGGCATATAAAGTCTGATGGAAAGAAGCATAATGTAGTGAAAAGAACACCGGCTGCGAAGGTCAGGATCTGAATCCTTTGGATTCAGCATTTTGGAATGTTGTTGTTGCTGTTGTTGTGGATCCTTTGTTCTTAAAGAAGATCAATGATATCACAGGGTGGTATGTTGACTTACCCATGAATTGAATTTAAGTGAGGCAGAGCTTCACAAAGTCATCAACCTTGCCCACTCCTCAAAGTTCAGTGACAACAAAAAAGTCAAGATGAGTGGTGATAACTTGGAATATAGTGAATGACTTTGACCTTTTTAAATCAAGCTTTTTCAGGAAGAGGTAGATTCAATGGCTTCTGAGGTCTTTTAGGGCCCAAATGATTCTATGATGACTTCAAGTTTCTCCAGAAAAAGCTGGTAAACCAGGCAATAACTATGTCAGCTCTGGTGCCCATAAATTGAAATGGAAATAAATTGATACTTTTGCTCTGGCTTTTGGCTTTATATTAGCAAAGTATTGGCCTGTTGAGCTATTCTATAGCTAGCTGATAAGTTAGATACCTTTTGCTCTGAAAAACTCTTTAATTTAGTTATTAACTCTTTAAATTTAATGGCATCAAAGTTGTACAGTAGTGAGGGTACTGAGTCTGGAGTTAAGAAGACTCTTCTTCCTAAGTTCAAATCTGGCCTCAAATACTTACTAATTATGTGATCCCGGGCAGCCTGGGGACATCAGTTTCCTTAACCCTCTTTTCCTCAGTTTCTTTATCTGTTAAATGAACTAGAGGAGAAAATGGCAAATCACTTCAATATCTTTGCCTAGAAAACCCCAAATAGGATCATTGCTCAGTCATTGTTCATTTATTTCAGTCAGACATGACTAAAATTGCTGAACAAGAATAATTCATTAAAATATTTTAAATAAATGTTTTATTGATGTTCTTTTTATGACTGTAACTTTCAAATGATTTCTCCTTCCTTCCTCCGATTTATCCTGTCTTTATCTTTAACTTGTTCACACAAAGTTGATATGTTATCTTCCCTGTGAACTCCTTGAGACTGTTTTGTTTTTTGTTTTTGCCTGTCTTTGTATCCCCATCCCTTGATACAATATCTAGCACACAGTAGATGCTTAATATTTGCTTATTGACTCAAGTAAAACAAACCAAAAGACTATATCTATATATCTCTATATAGATATACTTTCCCAACCTCAACTGAGAAGAGGGAAACATGTTTCATTGTTGAAACTGATCACTATATTGATAAAAATTTTAATCTTTTCATGCCGTTTTCCTTATATTATTTTGGTCACTCTATGGATTATTCTCCTGGCTAGCTTACTTTGCTATGCTTCAGTTTATTGAAGTCTTTCCAAGTTTCTATGAATCCTTAATATTTGTCATTTCTTAGCATTTCTTTATATTAGTGTACCACAATTTGCTAAACCATTCTGTAGCTGATCAGTATCCAATATCCAACTAGTTCTCTGATTTGAACTCTTTCACTGATTCTTAACCTTAGCTTGGTTCCATTCAGGATATTGCCACTTGTTAAATGGGATGAGATGTTGGATAAGTCACTTTCTCTTGTTGAGTCACAGGACTACTGATTTAAACTTGAAAAGGATATTAGAGGCCATCTAGTCTTCCCCCTACCCCCCATTCATTTTATAAATGAAGAAATTATGGTTCAGAGATATTAAATGATTTTCTCTTGATCACTCAGCTGGTAAGTAACAGAGTAGTATTTAAATTCAGGTCCTGTGACTAAATTTAACATGCTTTCCACTGTATCATGTAGATTAATAATTCTTGTACTATATATCTCACAGGGCCAGTTAGAACTTTATGGTTGTAGACATTATATCATTTGATCTCACAAAAGCCCTATAAGATAGCTGGAACAAGGACTGTCAGTCTCATTTAACAGATGAAGGAATTGAGACATTGGAGGTAGCATAGCATCAAGAACTTTTGTTTGGGATTTAGTAGTGTGGCTATATTTTGTTCCTAATTTCTCACTCCAAGAGAGAGGAATCATGGACCCTGGTCTTGGAGACTGAAACTGAGATCTCAATCTCTTCTCTGGGATTAAAGTGACAGTGTTATGTCCCTATTCTGCTTGGTCTTGGGCCACTCATATTCAACAGAAGGAAATCTACCCTGGTCACTCCTCTGTGGATGAAATTTATGATCTTCCATGGGAATGATGACACATTATTTTTTTCCTTAAAACTACCATATAGCCTGATCATTTTGACCAGGGTCCACTTTTCTTTCTTCTCACCAATTATCTCTCCTTGAAGCTTTGAATTTTTTTCTTTGTTTCCCCATTAAGGTTTCTTTTTCTCCTTGCATCTCTGTCTGGTACTGACTACTAGAAGCAGGTGATTCTCTTTAGGGGCCACATGGATATGCTGGCTTCTCTCCAGTTCTACAAGCAGCCTGTGTCTGTGTGTATGTCAAATTCTTTGTTGTGCTTCTGTACCTCCACATGTATTTGACTCCTCCTTTCATTAATGTGATCCTGAGGCAAGTGGAAAGTACAAAGCCAGCACTAACCTTACATAGAAGTGGAATAAGTTGCTACTTTTGTGGTGTGATACTTTTTCTTTCTTTTCTTTTTCACCTAGGTTGGAAGTGCAGTGGCCTCTCATAGTTCTGATCCCATTACTTAGCCACATGGAGGCTTTGATCTATTTTATTTCTGACCTAGACCAGTTTATTGATCCTAAGGCAGTCTCATGACCCTTTGCTCCTAGGTGCTTACCATATTAATTCTGGATTTTGTGGGAACACCTAATCTTCTTTGGCACTGTTGTAGCTCAGAACTCCTAAGTTCAAGAGATCCACCAGCCTCAGCTTCCCCAGTAGTAAGGATTACAGACTTATGCTACGTTGTCTGGCTTGTGTGATTTCAAGGTATGGGTAGTACACTTTGATCTGCTCTGTGATGCCAGAAATGCCTTTTATGGAGACAGAACCTTTCATAAAATAGTTAAAAATGAGGCTGAAAGTTCAAACAACTTATAAGTATTAAAATTTAAGAGCTGAAAGGTACTTTGGAACATGGAATGCCAGAGCTGAAAGGCTTCTTAGAGACAATCTTGTTCAAACCTCTCATTTCACACATGAGTTGAAGTTCAGAGAAGGGGAACAAAGTGACACATTGAATTATTATACAATAGACTCTAATCTCCATGAGGGCAAGGGCCATGTCTCTTTGAATCTTTTACCACCTCCTGCGGTTTCATGAAAATAACTGATAAATAAATGATCAATAAATGTTTATTGAACTGAGAACACAATGACATTCTCTCTAGGGCTCAAATGACTTAGAATAGATATTTTCTTTATAATAGAGCTTGATAGGGGGGAGTCAGAGAGAAACATAGGGATAATGGGTATTTGAAGTAGTAGAGAGTGGGGATCTTATATAACTCAATTCAACAAACATTTATTAAGCACTAGCTATATGCCATACCCAGTACTGATTCTGGAGACATAATGATAAAAGCTGGCACAGAGATTGACCTCAAGGGATTTATGTTTTATTAAGGGTGATATAACAGATATGTATATATGTATATATACAGAGAGAGAGAGAAAGAGAGCGAGAGAGAGAGAAAGCAAGAGAGAGAGTGTGAGAAAAAAATAGAGAGAAAGAGAGAGAGAGAGAGAGAGAGAGAGAGAGAGAGAGAGAGAGAGAGAACGAACATTAAACAATGAAATGAGATGAAGTCAAAGAAGAAATCCAGAAAAACTTCTTTGGAATTTTGAGGGGAAAGAAAATAATTTCATTTTTGGGATTAGGGAAAGCTTTATTAAGAAGGTATTATCTCATCTGGATCTTGAAGAACATAAAGTACTTAAATGGGAGAGATAATAAATCACATTTATATCACAATTTAAGATTTTCAAAATTTTTACCTCATCACAATCTTTGATACCTTTTCCTAGACTATTACAATGGTCTTTTAATTTTCTAATTATTCTTCCTATATTTCATCTCTCTCCTCTTTCAGCTTATCTTTTTTTGTGTGAGGCAATCGGGGTTAAGTGACTTGCTCAGGGTCACACAGCTAGTGATTATTAAGTGTTTGAGGCAAGATTTGAACTCAGGTCCTCCTGACTCAGGGCCAGTGCTCTATCCACCACATCATCTAGCTGCCCCTTCAGTCCATCTTTTACATGGCTACCAAAACAACCTTACTAATGTTAAATCTAATTCTTACAGTTTCTTGCTCAAAAGTTCAATGATCCTTCACTGATTTTATGATTTTAAAAAAACTCAACTTTCCCCCCAGACATTTGCCTTTCATTTATTCCAGTTTCTCTGGAAAAGGTTAACTCAAGTTTGTACATCTAGAAAGTATTTGAGGAAGGATTCAAACACAGGTCACCGGATATAGCACTCATTCTTTTATATCACATTGCAATCAATGAGTTTCTTATTTATTTTTCCAGAATCTTTTCTTTCCATCTTTTTCCTCTATATAAACTAATAAGCCCTTTCCAATGCATGGGAAGTACCTCCTCCCTACCTAATTAGAGAAGCAGTATGTTTAAATGGAGCACAGTGGATAGAGCATGGGCCTGAAGTCAGGAAAAACTGAATTGAAATCTAGCTTCTCCCTATCTGGTCCATTATTGGCTATAGACTTGTTATCCTGGCAAGTCATTGAACACCTATATGCCCATTCCTCACTATAAATGCTGACACAATGGTGGTGAAGAATATGGCAAAAACACCCAGTATCTTTGCCAAGAAAACCCTATGGACTTTTGTCTATAAGTCACATACAGCTGGACGTGATTAAATAAACAACAACAATATTTAAGTACATAGAATGCTTTTTAAAAAAAGGATTCTTGGGTTCAAATTGTGCTTCAGACATGAATTATGTGATCACAGGCACTTCACAACTTCTCAGATTGCCATTTTGTCATGTGAAAATCAGAATATTTGAGTAGAACCCATTCAGGAGCTTCTTCTCTAATGCTTAAAGGTATTGGCAAGTTAGATTACTAGAGAGACAATGCTACTTCTCTCAGGGTGGCAGAGGCAGTCTTGAGAAGCTGTGATCTTGAATGCTGTTGTTCCTGAGTCCCCATCTAGTGTTTTTCCCAATATAAATCAACTATTTGATATCAGTAAGTATCTAGAAAAAGAGTATTTGCTGAAAAGGTATAATAAAACCAGTAGTTACAAGGCATTTTCTTCAATTCAGGGGCACCATCTCCCATTGTATACACAATGGGAAAAGTGAACTCAAACTTAAGGTACAATAGGAAAGAGATACGCATGTAGAGAAAATGAGTGGCCATTAGATAACTTCTAATTCCTGGGCCCAGACATCTTTTTCTCCCTTCAGGGAGTCCTCTTGAGTCTCACTGTAAATGTAACTTTCTTTGGGTCTTCATAGATCTGTGCCTTTATGGAATCTATAGCTGGTATGTTTCTCTCTCATGAGAGGTCATTATCCATGAAACTACTGCTGTCCTTAGGGACTATCTATGTATCCCTATTTATACTTTTTCTGTTGTTAGATATTACTGCTTTGCTGGACTTTACTACTGATTCTGGTTGCCAAATGAGATCCCTCTAATGAATCTCCCAAACTTACCATTTGCTTAAGCATTCCCATCTCAGGATGCTCATTCATGTAAAACCATGAAAAAATAAACCCATCTCTTCCTTATCCGTGATAAGGAAGTTACATGTTTTGGGTCAGACTCAGTTAATGAATGATCACACAAGTTCTGTGTAAACTATGAGGAAGTTCAAATATGAACATGTTCTAATGGCTAGAGCATCACTGGCCAGCCCTTCCATTATGTACCTACCATTAGAACTTCCAATTAAATCTGTGTATGTCTGTGTGGTAACTTAGAAAAGTTGATCATTTATTATGTGTTAAAAATTGTACTAAGTACTGGGATAAATGAAAGGCAAAAAATGTTTCTTTTCCTAAGTTGCTTATACTCTAATGGAAAAGTCAGCATGAAATAACTATGTGCTATATAATACACACACACACACACACACACACACACACACATACACATATGCATATGCTCACATTTATACATACACATACACATAGAGTAACCTGTAGGTAGTTTTCAAGAGAAGGCACTAGAGTTGAAGAGGACAAATAAAGTCTTTCTACAGAAGATAGAATTTTAGCTGAGACTTCAAGGAAGATAAAGAAGCCAAGAGGTAAAAGTAAGAAGGAAGGATTCTAAACTTGAGGGACAGCTAGTGAAAAGACAGTCAGATATGGAGTGTTTTGTGCAAGGAACAGCAAGTAGTAAATGTTGCTGAATTATGAAATATACACAGAGAAACAAAGGAAGGGGTCAGGAAGAGGAGAGTTTTAAAAGTCAAACAGAAGTTGGTTTCTTTCTTTTTTTTTTAATATTTGATTCCTATTAGAAGCTACTGAAGCTTACTGAATGTGTGGATGTATAGATGACATAATCATACTTACACTTTAGGAAGATCATTTTGTCATTTGAATGGAGAATGTATTGGATAGGGAAAGCTTTGAGAAAGGAGACTAACAGTTATTTTAATAGTATAAATAGTTAGATGTAATAATAATAAAATAGTATAAATACTTAGATGACGAAGATGCATCTGGGTAATGGCAGTGTCAAGGGAGAGAAGTGGGAATATATATATATATATATATATATATATATGATGTTGTGATGGTAGTATCAATATAATTTAGTAATAGTCTGGATATGGGAGAGGAAGTGGGGGGAGTGAGAGAAAATGAAATGTTCAAGGTGACACTGCAATTGTGAGACATGGTGATTGGAAGATGCTCCTGAACAATAGTGAGAAAAGATAATGAGTTCATATTGGGACATATTGAATTTAAGATGTCTATAGAACATATGGATCAGGAAGCATAATATTCAATTTGAGATGTTAGACTAAAGATCAAAAGAGAGGTTAGTGTTGGATAAATTTGAGAATCATTTGAATACAGATCATAAGTGAAACCCTGGAAGTTGATAGGATTACCAAGTAAAATAGTAAAAAGGGAGAAAGGAAGATGACTCAGGACAGAACTTAGGGGAGAAATTGATATTGAAATTTGAATTATGATCCATCAAAGAAGATTGAAAAGGAATATTCAGACAGAGACAAGGTGAAGTAGGAGAAATTTGTGTCATCCAAACCTAGAGAGAAAAGAATATCAAACAATAACTAATCAGCAGTGTCAAAGGTTGCAAAGAAGTCAAGAAGAACAAGGACTGAGAAAAGGACATTCGATTTGGTGATTAAAAAGTCATTAATGAATTTGGCAAGAGGAAGGAGGCACGCACAGAGATATGCAGTTATTGGTTCCTTCCAAGATATTATTCAAGTCTCTGGTCTTAAAATGATCATAGGATCACAGATTAAAAGGTAGAAAAAGTCTTAGAGGTGATCATTTTCATTTATCTCATTTTACTAATGAGAAAAATGAGGACAAGAATAGTTCAATTACTTGCCCAGTGTCACAGAGGTCATAATTAACACAGTTGGGATTTGAACCCGGATCAAATGAGTCAAAATGCTGAGTACTTCCTCTTTGGGCCATATTTAACTCTCATCTACTTGCTATACTTCTTAGAACCCCTCATTAGGCATCCAATGAACCCAATTCCAGAGATTCTGTGGTGAAATGAAAAGAGTCTTGGACATGGTGTTAGGAGATCTGGATTCTAGTTGCACCTCTTCTATATACTAGACACATAAATCATATTATCCTTCTAAAACTGTTTCTTCAAATATAAAGTGATGATAATACTGCTTAACTCTCTCCTTCATAGGACTGTTGAGTTTCAAGTGAGATAATTGAGATAAAGTACTTTGTAAATCATAACACTCCATATAAATGTTAGTTTGTTTTTCTATTCCTGAGCTCTGCCACCTGCTTACTGTTTGATCTTGAAAAATGTGTTTCACCTTTTGGAGCTTTCATTTCCTCACTTGTAACATGAAGAGCTTGGGACTGAATGAGCTCTAAAGCCCCTTCCTCCTCAAAACCAGTCTTTAATTGTAATACATCAAACTTTAACAGTGAACTCTCTCCCTCCCTCTTTCTCTTCCTTTTTCCCTTTCCCTCTCCTTCCCTCTCTCTCTCTTCATCTTCCTCTATCTTCTCCTGTTCCTCCCTCCCTCTCTCCCTTTTTTCTTCTCCTCCTCCTCCTCCTCCTTCTTCTTTTTCTTCTTCTTCTTCTTCTTCTTCTTCTTCTTCTTCTTCTTCTCTCTTCTTCTTCTTCTTCTTCTTCTTCTTCTTCTCTTCTTCTTCTTCTTCTTCTTCTCTTCTTCTTCTTCTTCTTCTTCTTCTTCTTTTTCTTCTTTTTCTTCTTCTTCTCTCTTCTTCTTCTTCTTCTTCTTTTTCTTCTTCTTCTTCTTCTTCTTCTTCTTCTTCTTCTTCTTCTTCTTCTTTTTCTTCTTCTTCTTCTTCTTTTTCTTCTTCTTCTCACTCTCTGTCTCTCTCTGTTTCTCTGTTTCTGCCTCTGTCTCATGTCTCTGTCTGTCTGTCTGTCTCTCTCACTCTGTGTATATCTCTGTTTCTCTCTCCCATCTTTGCTTTTTCCCTACCAGTGGATGGCCTATGCAAAGCTCCAAATTGATTTCTGAACTGCATCAAAAATGGGGAATGCTTGCTCATGGCAGGTAGAGCACATTTACTGGCATAAAGTCTATAACTTTGATGTGTGTTTGTTTTGCTCTGTGACATTACTATCAAGGAGTACCATTCAGTGGGAGTAATATTCTTAGCTATGTGGTCCTTGGCAAGGTCACCTGGCCTCTATCTGCCTCAATAGTCTCCTTTATTTTTTTCATGTTATATTTGCTATTTTTTATTATTATTATAACTTTTTATTTACAAAACATATGCATAGGTAATTTTTCAACATTGACCCTTGCAAAACCTTCTATTCCAAATTTTGCCCTCCTTCCTCTCCCCTAGATGACAGGTCATCCAATACATGTTAAATATGTTAAAGTATATGTTAAATCCTATATATATATATGTGTGTGTGTGTGTATGTGTATATATATATATATATATATATATATATATATATATATATATATATATACATAC
Source organism: Antechinus flavipes (assembly GCF_016432865.1). Classification (NCBI taxonomy): domain Eukaryota; kingdom Metazoa; phylum Chordata; class Mammalia; order Dasyuromorphia; family Dasyuridae; genus Antechinus; species Antechinus flavipes. The sequence goes on from NC_067399.1 coordinate 404,807,471, forward strand.
ATATGCATATTTACACAGTTATCTTGCTGCACAAGACAAAATGGTTCTAGAAAGAAAGCAAACAACCTGAGAAGGAAAACAAAAATGCAAGCAAATAATAACAGAAAGAGTGAAAATGCTATATTACAGTCCACACTCATTTCCCATAGTTTTCTCTCTGGGTGTAAATGATTCTCTTCATTACTGGACAATTGGAATTGGTTTGAATCATTTCATTGTTGAAGAGACCCATATCCATCAGAATTAATCTTTGTATAGTCTTATTGTTGCCGTGAATAATGATCTCCTGGTTCTGCTCATTTCCCTTAGCATCAATTCATGTAAGTCTCTCCAGGTCTCTCTGAAATCATCCTGTTCATTATTTGTTACAAAACAATAATATTCAATAACATTCATATACCACAATTTATTCAGCCATTCTCCAATTTATAGTCATTCATTCAGTTTCCAGTTTCTAGCCACTACAAAAGGGCTACCACAAATATTTTTGCACATGTGGATCCCTTTTCCTCCTTTAAGATCTCTTTGGAATATAAGCCCAGTAGTAATACTGCTGGATTAAAGGATATGCACAGTTTGATAACTTTTTGAGCATAGTTCCAAATTGTTCTTCAAAATGGTTGGAATAAACTCCTTTATAAGGAAGATGATAGTAGTACCTACCTTCCAGGATTGTTGTGAGGAACAAATGAGATAAAATTTGGAAAGTGTTTTATAAATCTTAAAGTTCTGTATAAATATTATTAATATTAAATTATTATTAAATATGGTTGGGCAGTGGAGGTTAATGCTATGCATGTTTTGTGGAGATAGAAAAGTGGTGAGATGAATTCAGAGCAGTTTCTAGACTATGTTTCCTGAACATGCTGAAGGTTGGGTAGAGTTGGCAGGGAATGTTGGTGCTGTACAAAGAAAATTAAAATCTACCCTTTATGGTTAGATGCTCAATCCCAAAGATGCTACCTTATTGACTTTACTACACATAAGGTACCCTTATCTATGGGTGCTCTGCCCAAAGGAATGTAAATATTGCTGAAATCTCCAAAATATCTTGGGTTTATGGACTAGGACCATGCCTTGAACCTAAATTGCTCAGGCTCTCATTGAGTGATCAACAATAGGTCCCAGGCCAAGCCCAACTTGGTCATTGTTTGGGACCTGATTGGCTCAGAGTAAATGTAAATAGAAATTGTTTCTTTATACCTATCTATCTAAACTACGTAAAAGAGTCTGTTCTCTGATTCAGTTCTTACTTAGCCTTAATTATTGATTGAACATTACTCAGTCACACTCACACCTGTTAAAGACCTTAGCTTAAAAAGACCAAAATCTCCTGCTGCATCCAAAGTCATCTCCAATTGTCCTGATCTAAATCTGACACTGGACCCAGATGACTCTGAGAAAAAGTGAGGCAGGTGACCTTGCACAGCCCTCCCTCACTTTAGTTCAGTTGCCTTGCATGTCATGGTCATCATCTCCTTGATGCCATGGTCCTCTTCAAGAACAGAAGAGATACAACCACAATAACAACAACAATGAGATCAATCACTCATGACTGAGGCCAAATAGCAAAGTTTGTTCTTCACCTATCTTCCCTGGATGCTGGTCATCTTGGGGCAAGAAAAAAGATTGACCAACATCTTGAATTTTTCTTGAAGCCATGCAGCAATGGTCTAGAAAAAGTATTGGTGAAAATCTTGGACATGCAAGAGTTTGTCCATCAAATGGAAGACGCCCAGAATGTGGAAGACCAACATTTGCAATTGGATTATCACAAAGTGACCAGGAAATGCCCTAGTTCATTGATCAAAAACAACTCTTAGATATCCCCTGGAATAAGGATGGATTACTAGGAACAGTAGTTAATCATAATGAAACATTTTGTTTCTAGAATACTCTCTTCTCCACCAATCATTCAAATATAAAATAACTATAGCCAAGTCCAGTGAAGAATATTTTCTTCTGAATGTTTAAATGTGTGGTGTCTTGAGATGATTCAAATCCAAGAATGTGACCAAATCTTTCTGGATAAAGTTGGTTAAATCTTCCAAATGGAAATAGAGAAGCTGTTAAAGTGACATTATTGATTTTCTTGGTAGGAGTTGAATCTTTACATCTGGTCAGAGATCCTAATTTTATTTGTGAAAGGAGTTTCCTTCTGAATCAGTAGCTGACTTTTTAATCAGACCCCATTTAGGAAAGACCTAAATAAAGTATCAGAAAGAACACATTGCTTACTACAAAACTAAACAAAAAAACAGTACCTAGAACTTCTCATTTGGGATCAGACTCTCCTTAGATATGGCAGACCTAGCCCAGTTCTAGGTATTGCTATACAAGGACACTTCACTCATCTTAGTCTAATAATAATAAATGGTTTGGGAAGCGTAGCCATGACATTTGCCCAAAACTACTTAAATGAAGAATTAAAAATAATAGACACAACTAGTCTAACAAAACTATTAAGAAAATGAATAAGCAGCAGAAATAGAAAGGGTGGGGAAACTTTACCTGAGAAAAGTTCAAAAGAACCCAAATTATCCTTCTTCATATGGCCTGTGGGTTCATCTTTTTGCCTAGGGGATAATATAGAAAATTTGTCATTTTATTAAATCTCATCTTATTTAGGATCTTCAGGATTTATACACCTATTCTGGATTCTCAAGTTTCTCTAAAGTTGTGATATCCCCAGACTTTGATGACAAGTTATCAGAAGACTATCAGGTTGGGCCCTTAAAGGGTACGAGGATTCCTCCTAATTTTATCCCCTCCCCCTTGCTCCAAAATGGTACCTCTATAGTAGCCAAGGGTATAGAGTATTGTAGATACTATTAATTAAAAATATTTCTTTTAAAGTCAAATTTTCATGGGTTTTTCATGCCAACAATAATCATTTTATATTATTAGATTATAGTGTTGAGATCTTACATTTGTGTGGTTTAGATTGAAATTTTAAAAGGGGATGGGGTAAGCTAAATATGTCTTTAGTCCTATGCATAATTAGCACATATATTATACAAGGTATTTAAAATGTTTTGATTTTATTTTTGTTTTTGCTGATGCAATTAGGGTTAAGTGACTTGCCCAGGGTCATACAGCTAGGAAGTGTTAAGTGTCTAAGACCAGATTTGAACTCAGGTCATCCTGATTTCAGGGCTGGTGCTCTATCCACTGTGCCACCTAGCTACCCCCAATGTTTTGATTTTAGAGAAGAAATTCCAATTCTTAGTTCTTGCTACTCAATTCTTTAGTGAAAGCTTTCTGTTCACAAGGCAATAATTGCAACATTTCCCTAATGATTTGTTCCTTGTAAAAATGAATGAAGTTTCAGTGTGTGAAAGTGACAGAGATTTTGAACAAATGCTTATTGTTCCCAATATAATTCTGTTGTATATATGATAACTCTATAATAAAAAATATTTTCATTACAAATAAAAAAGAAAAAATATTGAATAAGGGGACAGAAGAGAATTAGGATTCTTAAATTTTAGAAGAGGGAGAAGGAAAATAATTTTTTTCAATAAAAAAATCAAGAATGTATTGTTAATGAGAGAGTTGGTGAACATTTGCCTTTAATAGGTTCAGGTTGCTAGGTCCAAATGAAATATAGCTGAAAGAACTGGCTAAATCCATATTAACTGAATTGATTCAGAAAGTCTTTGGAAAAATCGTGGATAAAGGGGCAGGTGCCTTAGGACAGAAGAGAGTTAAAGATCCTAAATTTTTGAAGAGGGAGGGGGAAAATATAGGATGTATTGTTAATTAAATGGTTAGTGAATATTTATGAAGAAAGATGGTTTTCATCTACTAGTTTTCATCATAGTTTTATCAAGAACAGGTCCTCTGTAGAGAAAGCCATTTATGGGTGATGGGTGAAAACTGAGGAGGGGAATATTTCAGCTCACTACAAAGAGAAAGTTCTCAATAGTTAGAGGTTTTCTAAGATGGAATTGGCTGTGAGAGGAAGTAGTGAGTCAAACAGAGTCTGGATGACCATTTTTGAAGGATGGAGTAAAAAAGCCTTTTGTTCAGGTAGGAATTGCATTGAATCTCTTATGAAATCCCTTGTAGGTTTGAGGAGCAGTCCTCTTGAATCTAGCCATGTGATGCTAATTCTACCTGCCCTGTTATTCCAATTGAGCTTCAATTGTGGAGAGCTCCTGGTAGCTACTAAAGTCCCCCATGGGAAACATGGATGTCTGAGTGTCAGTAGAAACATGTTGGTCTAATTAATTATACAATCTAGTTTTCAGGCTATAAATTCAATGCAGAAATCAAAATGTTTTTTACACAGTAGCAATCCAAATTGCTGCAAGCAGAGAGTCTGCTTATTCCATTAGAAGATAGCCCACAGCCAACATCTTGGGCAGAAAAGTATTACAAAGTTCCTGTTAGAAGGAAAGAAAAAGGAAGGGGTTTCCCTTTTCTTTTTTTGTTCTCTTTTAGCTTCAAAGAATCATTTTTCAATAGCACTATGATAAAATCCCCTTCTTTGGCTCTCACATTAATGGCTCTCACCTTCTATAAGGCACACAGAACTTTCATTTGTATGGCACTTCACAGTTTACAAAAAAGAACTATCTTAAAAAAAACTATCAGGATAAATTATATATAGAATCTTCTATGAGTTGCCTAAGATCATACCAGTAAGTAGGATCATTTAGTCACAGAATCTTAGGTTATAGTTAGAAAAGACCTCCAAGATCTCTTTTTGTTTTCATATGTAAGAATGTTGAAAACCCTACATTTGAAAAAGACTATTTCAGTCGCCTATTTTGTAGTATCTTGCAGAATGTCACTGTAGGAAGAAACCATTTCTCATCCACAGCCTTACATTTCTTGGAACCAAACAGGTATTTTCAACAAGTGGCTGGGAGTAAAGCATGTTAGCTAAAATATTTAATTGATTCTTATTTATACTTTTAGGATCTGCAAGTTCATCTTTGTGGGTATTTCCTCTTCCTATGCAGTTCATAATCCATCCTTGTCATAGGCTATAGTAACAGAAACCTAGTATCTAGAATGGGATAGGAGATAGTCCCACTGAGGCAAGGAGGCGTTTCGACCTTTTCAGAAGGTTTAGATATTATATCTTTTGGGCACTAATGTCCATTGACAGTTTTGAGTCTTTACTGAAATACATATAACTATATTTAACAATAACAACAACAACACAACAACAAATTCCAAGAACAAGATTTTCTGATGTTGAGAAAATGGGCATTCATAAAACTATTCCAAACATGCTTAGGGACCTGTAATTTCATCAACATGCATAATAATAATAACAGCTGCTATTTAAAATTTGCAAAGCACTTTATATGTGCTGTCTTGTGTGATCCTCATGTGAGGCATGTGTTATTATCCCTATTTTCAGATGAGAAAACTGAGGCTGAGAGACGTTAACTGATTTGTCTAGAATCACACAACTAGTATCAGAGAAGATTCAGACTTAGAACTGACTTCAAACCCTGAGCTCTGTCTGCTACAAAATCTAACTACCTTTCTTCCTCCACAACAATACAGATAGCAATCCCCTATGCCAGCTCATCCTGTTAGACTATTGTCCATATCCTAAGTGACACAGTGGAGAGAATACTAGGACTAAAGTCAGAAAAACCTGAGTTCAAATACAGTCTCAGAAAAGCACTTAGATGTATGACTTTAGGAAAGTCACTTAACCACTCCCAGCCTTTTTTTTCATCTTTAAAATAGGGATAATTATAGCACCTTCCTCCCTGGAGTGAGTTGAAAATCAAACGAGATAATAATTGCAAAGCACTTAGTGTAGCATCTGACATATAGTAAACCCTATCCAAATGTTATTTATTATTATCATTATCATTTTTCCCATAAATCTAATACAGGCTCATATTAAAAACTATTCCTCATTGTATCCTATCTACCCAGGAAAAATGGTATACTCTGGGTAGCCTTCTACAATCTATAGTCTACAAGTACAATTCTGTTCATTGGCAAACTAGAATTTATCTGGGAGTGTATTGGAAAAATATTTAACAATCAACTCTCAAAAAATATGCTCAGCATAATTTTGGGTTTAAATTGCATTATTCTCAATTTAGAAAATTAACAAAATGATAAATCAAGCCTTGATTTGTAGCATTTACTGATTTCTGAAGTTTAAATACTACCCTTGAAATTTTAAATTGGCTGTCCAGAGTCTCTTTGATCTGACTCCAACACAGCCCTGATAAGTAAAGCAACTTAGATATGGATGGACTATTTTATATAATTAATAGTTCATTAGCTTGGAGAAAGAGACTTTGAGTGATTGGAGGTGAAATATATTCACATATATGAAGAATTGCCATGCAGAATGAGGATTAATTTTATATGAATCCAGAGGCTGAGTGGAAGGTGGAGAGTAGTACTAAGCAGTGTTAAGTGCCCTGGACTCGAAGTTAAAGGAACTGGATTCAAATGCCACTGATCTATGTGATTTCAACCATTGTGTTTTGTCTCAGTCTTCCTTTTCTGAAAAAAATGCAGGGATTAGACCAGATGTCTTCCAAGACTCCTCTGAGTTCCAAATCATTGAACCTATGTAAAATTATAGGGAGGAAGATTTTGGCTCAATGTAATCAAGAACTGCTTAATGATCAGAGCTGTTCAACCAAAAAACAGGGCACTTTGAAAGGAAGGCAGTGAAATCTCTCTCACTGTAGGTTTTCAAGTAGGACTTCTGTGACTGCTTATTGTTTTCAACTCTGGGAAAGAAGAGAGAGAAGAAAAGAAAGAGAGAGACAGAGAGAGATATACACACAGAGACAGAGAGACAGAGACATAGAGAGACAGAGAAAGACAGAGACAGAGAGAAGGAGAGGAGAGAGAGGGAAAGGAGGAAGGAGGAAGGGAAAGAGACAGACAGATTCAGATAGAGAAGTATAGAGACAGAGAAAGACAGAAACAGATAGACAGAGATAGGGACAGAGAGACAGAGACAGACAGAGACAGAGAGATAGAAAGAGAGAGAGAGACAGAAGGAGAGAGGGAGAGAGAAGGAAAGAAGGAAGGAGGAAGGGGAGGAGACAGAGACAGATGCAGAGAGAGAATCATAGTGACAGAGAAAGACAGAAAGACAGAAACAGAGAGACAGAAAGACAGAGTCAGAGAGAGAGAGAGAAAGAGAGAAGGGGAAGGGAGGGGAGGGGAAGAAAGAAAGAGGGAGGAGAGAGGGAAAAAAGGAGGAAAGAAGGGAGAGAGAGATAGATACACACATAGACACACAGAGAGACAGAGAGAGAATGGAGGAAGAATAGGAGAGAGAAAGGGAGAGAAAAAGAGGGGAGAGACACATAAACAGAGTGAGACACAGAGAGAGAGAGACAAAGAGAGACAGACAGAGAGACAGGGAAATAGAGACAAACAGAGACAGAGAGACAGTTCAAGTTTTGCATGAGAGGTTTCTTTCGACTCTATAATTCTTTGATAGCTTGTATCCATCTAGTCAGTCCTAATGAATCCCATCATGCTTTTCATCTGTTTATAGCCCTCACTGTTTCAATGACTGTCTTCCTTTTTGTGATAAGAAATGGGTAAAAGGCCCTGGCAGGAGGATTCCTGTAAAGACTTAACATTTTTATTACCGCATAAAAAAGTCATCATGTTTTATCAAAATCATCTTACCTCTGTAACAGAAAGTGAGTGTTGGGGAGGGATTTAAAATCTCCAGGACTTCTCTCTGTTTTGCCTCACAGGACTAGAAAGCCCTTGGATAAATTGTGAGAGATATTTCAAAATAAGTTGCACTGTATTTGATGGATAATAAACTCAAAGCCTCAAAATATGTAAGCTATCCAATGCTCAATAGAATTTACTTTTCAAAAGCAATTGCAAAGACAACAGTAGACAATAGTTGTCCCACTCACAAATAAAATAAACCTTCCCCCACATCCTATAACCACAAATCAATAAACAGATATTTCTCAAGAAACAAGTTTTTCTTTATGGAGGAGTGAAATGGTGTGCTTGTAAATGAGATGGTTAGCTATCAAATGTTTGCTCTAATAAAAAAAATTGATGTTATTTTGGATTAAGTATATATAGCAAAAACCAGAAAATAGATTTGGATCTGGAAAGAACTACAGGAAACTGAGGCCCAGAGAGATTAAATGATTTATCCAAGATCACAAGGAAAGTGGTAAAACAGGGATGTGATCCCATGTATCCAAACAAATTATTGTCTCTGCTTTACTAAGCTATTTCTGAAGATCTTTGCTTCTTTTTCTGCTTGCACTTTGAAGATATTAGATACATTCTCTAGTTCAATTCAACACATTTATTAAGTGCCCTGCATGTGCCAGGCACTGGTGAAAGAAAGAAGTATGTGGCACAAAACTCACTGTCAAGGGGCTCATCATAAAAGGTGGGCATTGAAAACATGATGGAAGGATGGAAGGAAAAGAGGAAGGAAGGGAGGGAGCAAGAGAGGAAGGAAGGGAGGGAGCAAGAGAGGAAGGAAGGGAGGGAGCGAGGGAGGAAGGAAGGAAGAAAAAAAGAAAGAAAGAAGGAGGGAAAGAAGGGAGGGAAGAAGGAAGAAAGAAAAAAAAAAGGATAAATATTATTTCACTTGATCTTCACAACAATCCTGGGATATAGGTGCCATTATTTTTAATAACCCCATTTTATATTGGAGGAAACTGAAGCACACAGAATATAAGTGATTTGCTCATAATCACACAGCTAATAAATGTCTGAGGAATGATTTGAACTCAGTTTTTCCTGACTTCAGTTTTTTCAGGGCTCTAACCACTGTATCATCTAATGGCCACAAATAACTTTATATACTCAAAATTTTAGCTAAACTGGACTTAGCGGATCAACTGTTGCTTAGATCTTTTCCAACTCTAAATTCTAGGATTCCATGATTCTGACTACATGCCTCTTTTTCATCCTGCTACCTCCTATCTCTTTGCTTTTGTTCATGCACTCTCCCATATCTAGAATAGATGCTCCTCTATATCTGTTGGAATCCTTTCACTCCTTTAAAGATCATTTCAGGTGCTACCTCATCCACCAAGCCTTCCTTGACTATCTTTCTCCTTCTCTGGGGGTGAAAGAAATCCTTGCATCTTCAAATTTCTCAAAGCTTTTTGCTTGGTCCTCACCTTTGGACTTTTCACATTCTCCTTAGGTATTTTAGTAATTTATATTCATTTTTTTTCTTCACTCTTATTAGATTGGAGTCAGACTTTGGAAGGTTTTGAATGCCAGGATTAGACATTTATACATCATTTGGTACAAGTAAGAGGCCTTGAAGGTTTTTGAATAAATGAGTGATGTAGCCTAGAGCAATGTATTAAAAAGATTCTCTCTGAAAGGAATGGTTTCTTTTGCTCTCCATTGGCAACATATTTCACAGAATTTCAGAATTTTGAAGTTGTAAGGGACCTTATCAGCTAATTAGTTCAACCCAGACCCACAAAGAATCTCTATTATAATACAAATTATTTCTTTGTTTGTCTAAAACAGGACTTCTTAAACTTTTTCCATTCACAACCCCTTTCTATTTGGGAAATTTTTATATGACCCCAGGCATATAGGTATATAAAATAGGTACACAAATCAACAATTTACTGATAATAAATCATAAAAAAATTATTTTAAATTAAAACTTCTTATTTTCAAAATATATACATGAATAATTTTCAACATTCACCCTTATGATATATTGTGTTCCAATTTCTTTCCCTCCATTCTCCCCACTCTCTCCCCCAGACAGCAAGCAATTCAATATATATTAAATATGAGCAATTCTTCTACACATATTTCCACAAATATCATTATGCATAAGAAAAATCAGATCAAAAAGGAAAAAAAATGAGAAAGAAAATAAAATGCAAGCAAACAAAAGTAAAAAGAGTGAAAATGCTATGTTATATCCACATTCATTTCTCACTGGCCTCTCTCTGGGGGCCTATGGCTAAGAAATTTATTTTAAAACAATGCTTTGGTATACATATAATTCTACTATTTATTAAAGACAAAAACAAATTTTCATACTGAGATTGATGTATTTGTTTATTTTTATATAAAGAATTAAACCTTTGGGGAATGTTTGATACCTTTTACTTTGACCAAATTTTTTGTGATCCTTACATTTAGTTATGTGACTCCATATAGGGTCATGATCTACAATTTAAGAACCTTTGTTCTAGAATAGATGTTTCTTTTACTGTTGTTTATATCATGGATCCCTAGGTCAATCAGAGGTCTAAAGGCCTATGGGCCCTTCTCAGAATATTATTTTTAAATGCAAAATATATAGAATTTTAGAAAGAACCAATCAGATTTGATATATAATTCTCAAAAAAATTTGAAAGCAAGTTTTTGGACACCAGGTTAATAATCCCTGATCTAGGCTGAATGGTAGTGTGAAATAATTAAAAGAGAATTTGACTTGGAATCAAACATCAAGCAGTTGTGTCTTTGCATTATTCCTGTATGGCTGTGTGCAGATCATTTCCTTTTTTTATGCCCTATTTTCCTCATTAAAAGGCAACAATATTTTATTACTGATATCTCAGGGTAGTTGTGAGGCAACTGTTTTGTAAGATGTAAAGCGCTGTGTGAATGTGAGCTTGGAGGGAGATATACTTCCAAATTTATTATTACATTGAGTTAAGTTATTGTGGTTTTCAATATGGTGTGTTTAGAATTGTGCCTCATGTAGTAGGCACTCATTAGAATGATGAATGACTAAAGGGTAATACATCAAATAAATATCAACCAATAACACCTTAGAGGTATTAGTTCATATGTTAAGATATAGTAATTTTGGCAGGCAGAATACAGGTCATTAAAAGAATAGGTCATGAAAGAAATAAGTTTTTATGCAACAAGAAAGAAAAAATGGACTTGAAAATAAGAATAGTAAAAGAAAACAACACAGGGCCAATGGTAGATGTCTCTATGACAACAGTGGAGCTATTGTGAAAACAGCAAATATGAAGGCATAAATAAAATCATTTAATAATAATGATGATGAAGCATTGTGCTAAATCTTTTGCAATTATTATCTCATTTGATCTTCACAACTACCCTGGGAGGTAGATGTTATTATTATTCCTATTTTACAGAAGAGGAAACTGTGGCAAACAGGCTAAGTAATTAGCCGAGGATCACACAAGTAGTAACTGAGGCCAGATTTGAATTTGCATCTTTCCTGAATCCAAGCCTACTGGTATATCTATTATACTGCTTAGCTGCCCCAAGGTTATCTTTAATTATACCCTCTAGGAAATTATTATAATTAGTATCTTAAAGGCAGTGTCAGAATTCAAAACCAGCCATAGTGCTCTGTAAAACCAAAGTATGATATAATAACTTTGGGGTATCTGTTGTGGACAACAACAGATTTAAGTTCAAGATTCCCCACCTCCAGTTGAAGTTGTATTCTCTATTTTTTTTTCTCTTTCATTTGTATGTGAATTATGTGACTTCCTGGGCTTTCTTGTTGTGGGAATTAAAAAAAGGCTATTAATCTTGTTTTTATGTGTCTAGGACAGTGGATATCTCTGAATAATCTTACTATTTTGTGTGTGTGTGTGTGTGTGTGTGTGTGTGTGTGTGTGTGTCTTGAGATTGTGACAGTGATATAACTCACCTGAGGACAATTTAACTGGATTTGCCTATGGTAAATTTTGATTCTGAATCCTTTTGATTAGTGAGTTCCTGAAACAAATCTTTAAGAAATATTCCTTTCCCCAAAAGTAGAAACAGTAGAGAGAATCAGTAGGGTAGGTGACAATAAGGGTACAATAAGGTACAATACAGGGTACAATAAGGAGCCCTTGAAATGCATAAGAACAGCGTGGGATACCAGGTATGCAGTAGGCAGAATAGAGAGAGAATATGTTAAAAAAAAAAAAAAAAACCTCCCAATAACAAAACAAAGATTGATTTAATATATTTCATAATTTTTCCAAAGATTAGTCATAGCCTAGAATCCAGTCTTCCAGTCCTTATGTCAGTCAATATCTCCTTATAGAGTAATAATTACTGTGTAAGATGGATTGCTATTCAGAATATTGCTAAAAGCTATAGATCTTCATTTTTTCTATTTATTTTCAGAACTTCATTTCTAGTGTATCATCTCTCGTCCACCAAGTTTCTGTTAATATACCTGCTATATAGCTAAGTGATTGACATCCAAAGAAGTCGAATTGTTTGCCCAAGGTCATATGAGCTAGCTGCTCTGCCAACACATAATCCCCAAATCTTCTTGGCTTTGAGCCCTAGGCTCTAACCACTAGATCAAGGAGTCACCTTTAAATTGGAGGTCAGCAGTAAACAGCTTCAGAGTAGCAAAAGAGGAGTGCTTTATGTACAGAGGGGCCACAAGCCATTAACTGGATAATCATGAGTTGTGATTGTGGACTGCTGAGCCACCATCATTTTCTATGGCATGGTTGGTTACTGTCCAGTGACTGTCATTTGTAATATCAATTCCACGGTGGTGGCCAGCGTTCTGGCTGCATTTCAGTAGAGTTCGGTTTTCCCACGAAAAATAATCTCATACTCTTGGTCATAGCAGGACATTAGTCATTTTCAAGATGATGACTCAGGCAGCAATAGAATAACAATTTTATATACATATCTATACACATACATACATATATAAATATATACATATGTATACATACACACACACATCAGAGATAGATATAGTTTTATTGGATTCCTACAACAATCTAGAGAGTTTACTGAATGCTTTACAATAACCCGGCTTGGTTTATTACTCTCAGTTTACACAGGAAAAAATGAAAACCTAGAGAACAGAAATTATTTTTCCCAATGATTCGGGTAAAACTACTAAAAAGGAAGGAGATAAATATTTATTAAGCACCCACTATATGCTAGGCAATATGTTTTTACAAATTTTATCTTACTAACTAATAAGTAACTAATAGTATCTAAATTAGTATATTAGTGTAGGGATTTAAAGTCCAATTTCAAGACTCCAAATGCAGTACCCTTTCCACTGTATCATGAAGTTATAAATACATGTGATCAGTTTTTGCTTAATCTTGTGGTACGTTGCTCTGACTACACTAGTTTAGTGAACTTCAAGGTAGAGGTGGGTCACCAAGGTCTTTACTGGCTATAAATATGACATCATTGTTGGTGGAAAAACTCTTAAAATGACTCAGCAGCATGTAGCACTTCTTGACCATCTGTCAGGATTTCCAAAACAACACTCTGAAAAGACCAAATGACCACAATACACCTAATTTGTCAATGGCCACAAAAATCCATCTGCTAAAGTAGCACATTATGGAAGGCTGTGAAGTGTGTGAACCCTCTGTGTCTAGACAATGAATTAAGGACAGCAACAGGTCTATGCATCACAAATGAAGTCTTGTCCCATTAAACAGCAGGCTGAGTACCTAAGACAACAGCTCTTAAAATTACCATCCCTTCTATGTAAGACTGGGTGATATATATGTATTGTTTGTTTTTTCCCCCAGCATGTTATACTGAGTCATTTCCTAGTCTTATGAAAGGTTCCTCCTGTGGAGTTGATTCATTCATCAGTTTATCAATTCAATAATATCCTTCTACCATATTGGTTGCTAAATGCAGGGCACCCTTGAATATAGGCCATGCTATTAAAATGAAACATCTCTGAATGAAAAAAATGCATTTAATTATCCATTTAAAAAGTGACATTGTTTGAAGGTTGCACTTATGTTTGGTTGGAAAGACAGATTTGGAAAAATTGCAGTCTATATTCAAATCTATATGCTTATTATTTGCTTTAATAATAAAAGTTGTTAACATTTATATATTACTTTGAAGTTTACAAAACATTTTTATATGTTATATAATATATTGGTGGAAAGATAATAGACATATTAGAACATAATAGAAAAATGTCCTCTATCCTCATGGAACTTAAATATGACTGGAGAGGCTAGACAAATTTCTCATAACAAGCCAATACTTTGCACAGTGTTTTGCATATAGAAAACATTTAATTGACATTTGTAAAATTGAATTGAATTAGACTACCATTATACAAAATAAAACCTGATGAGAATACTGGGATTATTAAGGCAATTTCAAATTATGATGTAGGCAAAAACATTACTGTCTAGGAGAGTCAGAAAAGGCTTCATGGAAGAGGAAGCATTTCAGTTAGCTCTTGAAAGACTACTAGTAGGATTTCAATATTCTCTAGGTTTGCATATAGGTGGATAGGTGGGCCAAGAAAATAGCTTGTTCTGAGGCACAAAGTGAGAAAGTACTAGGTATTTGAATGAAACAATGCTGAGTAGTTTACTTTGGCTGAAGTTCAGTACATGATAAAGATGGTCATCTTCTTTGTTTCATAAGGGAGGTGATGATCATGATGGGTAAAACTGAGGAATTGATAGAACTTAATTAAGCAAATTAAGTACTTGAGCTGCATTCAACATATGTTGAGAATATATTAAGTGGAAAAAGGCTTAGATCTGGAGTCAAAGGACTTCAATTCCTGGCTTTGGCATTAACTGGCTATCTGACTAAGTCAATTAACCTTCCTGAGATGTAAACCACAGATGTAAATGGTAAATTTTGACTAAGTCTAGTTTTTTTCCAACTCCAAAACAATGTGCCAGTTTGGAATGTAAACTATTTGCATTTTTGTTTTTCTTCCCGGGTTATTTTTACCTTCTGAATCCAATTCTTTCTGTGCAACAAGAGAACTATTCGGTTCTGCACACATATATTGTATCTAGGATATACTGTAACCGATTTAACAAGTAAAGGACTGCTTGCCACCTGGGGGAGGAGGTGGAGGAAGAGAGGGGAAAAATCAGAACAGAAACGAATGCAAGGGATAATGTTGTAAAAAAAATTACCCTGGCATGGGTTCTGTCAATAAAAAGTTATTATAAAAACAAACAAAAAAAAAACAATGTGCCAGTTTTGTACACATCAATAAATATTTCCATGTGGAATCAGAGTAACTAGATTCAAATTCTAGTGCTGCTATTTAATATGTATGTAATGTTGGACAGCGCTTCCCTCTTCTGCAATCATCAGATTTCACAAATGGAATAGACATAATGGTCATCTAGTGAAAAAAAATCACTATTTGACCAGCAGTCATTTAGCCCTTCCGTAGACTTCCAATGAAGGAGAATCCCCTACTTCCTAAGGCATCTGATTCTAAATCTGGGATTTTTAAATTTAAAAAAATTTAAACATATGAATTTTTCTTTCTTTCTTTTCTCCTTCTTTCCCTCTCTTCCTCCCTCCCTTTCTCTCTTCCTCCTTTCCTTTTTCTCTTCTTCCCTTCTTTTCTCCCTTCCTTCTTTCCTCCCTTTCTTTTTCTCTTTCTCCCTCTTTCCTTCCTTCCTTCTTTCCTTCCTTCCTTCCTTCCTTCCTTCCTTCCTTCCTTCCTTCCTTCCTTCCTTCCTTCCTTCCTTCCTTCCTTCCTTCCTTCCTTCCTTCCTTCCTCCTTCCTTCCTTCCTTCCTTTTTCATTAATTTTTCATTAAATTTCATCTTATCAGCTATGTCCCAGTGTTCTAGCCTTCTAAGATGATTTTGACTCTCTCATATAATATATTAGCTGTTCTTCTCAAGTTTTGTGTTATCTGTTGACTTCATAACAATATCATTGATACCTTTATCCAAATAGTTGATAGCAATGTTAAACAGCAATAGACCAAACACAGATCTTAGTATTCTACTGGATTTGTCTTTCAAAGTTGATGTTGGACCTCTAGTAACTAATCTTTGGGTGTGGAATTCAACCAATTCAAAATATATTAAAATACATCTTATTGATATTTTTTGCTTTTATATTGTCTAAATTTTCCTCTGTATTCCTTCCTCTTCATTTTCCAGAGATCATCTTTTATAACAAGGACTTTCTTTTTAAAGAAAAAGAAGAGGAAAAAGAAATCAGCAAAACCAACCAATACATAAAAAATGTTAAAATGTATGAAATTTGTTATGCCCATAGGTCCCTTACTTCTATAAAGAATTAGAGAGAGCTGTTTCTCATATATCTTCTTTGGGGCTAAGTTTATTCTTTGTAATTTAGAAACATTTTTTTTTTATTGTTTTGTGATTGTTCTTTCCATTTACATTGCTGTAGCAAGATTGTATATTGTTTTCTTGACTTTGTTTAATTCATTTGTACCAGTTCATGTAAATCTTTCTATAAATCTTTGGACTCATCACATCCATTATTTCTTATATCATATTCATGTATCACAATTTGACTAATCCCAATTGATGGATATCTACTTGTTTCCAGTTCCTTGCTATCCCAAAAAATGCTGCTGTAAATGTTTTGATGTACAAAAAGGAATTTTCTTTCTTATTAATGATTTCTTTGGAGGAACATGCCTAACAGTGAACTCTCTCAATCTAAGAGTAAATAAATCACTTTATTTGCTTGATTCTAGATTGCTTTTTAGAATTAAAAAAAACAAAAACAAATTCTCTGTTTGACAAGCCATGCATCAATATGTCTGTCTTTCCATGAATTCTCCAATATTGACCATTACCATCTTTTCTCA
Organism: Antechinus flavipes; assembly: GCF_016432865.1. NCBI lineage: Eukaryota > Metazoa > Chordata > Mammalia > Dasyuromorphia > Dasyuridae > Antechinus > Antechinus flavipes. The sequence continues at coordinate 404,824,011 of NC_067399.1, forward strand.
TCTTTTCCAATTTGTTGGGTAGAATGTCAGGGTTGCTATGCATTTCTCTTATGTCTAGCAACTTGATCATTTTTTCACATGGCTGTTAATAGTTTGCAAATGTTCTTTGGAGAACTGTTTATTCATATCCTTTGACCACTTATCTCCAAATCCACCTAATTAATAGCATGAGAGGCTATCAAATACTTTGCTAAAATCTGGATAATTAATCACTAGTTTCCCGATCTACTGATTTAGCATTCTTATTTTTTTTAACCTAAAAAAGAGAGGGAGCTAGACTAAACTGTTTCTTACAGTTTTAAAACTCATAATTACAATGTTGAAAAATGTAGCATCTCTTATTTGCCCTAGAAGAGATCACTTGACAGTTATATTTTATGATAAGTAAATCATTATTTATTGCTTTAATACAAACTTGGCAGATATATCTGGGAGTTCCTGAGAGTAAACAGCTCCTAACTGGTAAAAAGGAGAGAAGGGGCATGAAACACTGCCAGACTGAATTTTTAATAATTAACCCTTTCATGAGGAGATTATTCTAATTTGGTAGGTACCCTCTGTCCATTAACATCTGGGTCAAGAAAACCAAACACTGGAAAGAAGCCAAATTCCTACCCAGGGTACAAAGTAACAGCCAAAGGTTATATATTAGGACATTTTTTGGTAAATTGCTTTTTCAGAAGAGATGTAGCAATAAAATATGAAGAAGTTTAGGGAATAGAGATCTGGAAATCTGTCCAAAATTTTTTTAAAATGTGTTTGAAGCTAGTGAGTAATGTTTCTAGGGTGCAATATGGTATAGTAGTCAGAATACTGGATCTCAGTTCAGAAGACATAGGTTGGAATCCTGCCATTTACTAGCTGTATGAGCTTGGTTAATTCACTTAACCATTTGGAAATTCAGTTTATTCATCTGTAAAGGAGGGAGTTTAAATAGATGATCCATAAGGTTACTTCCAATTCTATGTCCTATAATCTAGCTCTATAATTCTACAGAGTAACTAGGAAACCATTGAAACATGCTTTCTTTTCACATTTCAGTTTCCAATTACAGAATAGAGATAACCTTTGTTTAAAGGTCAACTGATATTTGGATAGCTGTGATTTTATTCTTTTTCCCACTGGGGTATCTCAGACCATTAGATGACATGTGGATTCTTGTTTACCTCATCTCACAAGTATCCCACTAATTCCATGTTCTTTTCCTCTTGCTCAGGAGGATGAACAAGAAGAAATGAAGAAATCCCAGATGCTTGAAAAAAGGACTGTACTAGTCTAATATGCTATATCTTATGTTATTCTTTCCTTGTCTTCCATACAAGTGGTATTTGATATTAGAAATACCAATAATCACTTACATTCCCATTTATGGGTCACAAAATACTTTATATACATTGTCACATTTGGCATAAAAATCCTGTGATGTAATGTAATATAGAAGTGTGATTATCTCCATTTTTAATTGGGGAAACTGAAGCCCAGAAAGATGAAGTACTTATCCAATAAATGTCAAATATGGCACTTAAACTCCAAGTCTCCTGACTCCAAGTCCATTGCTCTTTCCACTGTTCCACAGCTACCTATTGGCTTTTATATGTTTATATGTGTATATTTTACTTCTTCTGATAAAATGTAAGTTCTCTGTGAACAAATTGTTTCATTTTTGTCTTTGTATTTTTAGAACTTAACATAGTGCCTGGCACATAGCTATATTCAACATTTTTTTAAAAAAAATGACTGATCTTCTACATTAGGAGTCATTCTTTCCCATATTGCTAATAAAATAGAAATGCAGTAAATATTGTTATAGAGGTACTTTGGCCTTGCTTTCTCTACTCCTTTTCCTTTTCTGTAAAATGAATCCATTGCAAAATATTTTTTTCTAAGAATATCTATTATTTGTAAGTATAAGATGATTTTTAAGGACTCTTTCAGTTTTAATTCTTATGATTCTATGTTCAACAATTGATTGCAATATGAATTCCTTCTTCCCAATATATGACCTTGACCTCTGTTCTTCCTTTCTAAGAACTCTGCTGCCTATAATCAGATTTATTTCCTTATCTTTTCTTATATCATGATATGATTGATGCAGAAGGTTATGAGAAATTCTATTACTAATGCCCCTTTGTTTTAGAACACAAAGTATGTTGAGGTATGTGCTGGGGCTACTGTTTTCTTTGCTTCCTTCCAATGCTCAGGGTCCTTCCTTTTGATTTCCTGCTTGCCTTTCCACATTCTTAGTACTCAGTTGAAGCAATGGCTTTGTGAAGTGACTAAGTGATATTGGGTCACTCCACTTATGCTATTTCATCTCTCTAGAGGGACTATAGTCATCTGAAGAGCCAGATGTAATGACTCAGTAGTACTCTAATGTGTTTGGTAAAGATGGATATCATTCCCCTTTTCTCTGCTGGATGATTTGAGATGTAGTTTGGTTTAATGGAAAGAAAACTTGATTTAGAATCAAGAGGCCTCTCTTTGAATGTGGTCCAGTCATTTACTACTTGTGTGTACCTGAGCAACATCCCCAAGATAAGATTTATAGGACTCAACCTTCTATAGAAAGAAGGGAATTACACCCTCTGAGAGAAGCATATTTTTGCATATGGTCTTCTTCAATTAAAAAAGAATTGGGGATCAGATTCACAGTATTGGGGAGTAGGAGCAAAAGATCTAGACATTGTTATTCTAGCAACTCCAAATATTCTCTTCTGAACAAGACCTCAGGATAGTATAATTAAAATATTTAAAGATATACATTTCTCCTTAAGAACTATTTTGGCTTCTTTCCAAAAAATTTATATTATGTAATTGATATAATTTTCTTTGATGAAAGTTTCCATTGTTTCTATATATTTATTCTCTGATCTATCTTTTCTTTATGATTATTAGGAAAAAGATAAGAAACTATTTGTACAAAATATTTATAGCAACTCTTTGTGGTGGCAAAGAAGTGGAAACTAAGGGGATGCCCATTAGTTAAGGGTATAGTTGTGGTATATGATTGTGATATAATACTATTGGGCTAAAAGAAATGATGGGAGAGATGGCTTCAGAAAAGCTGAGAAGACTTAGATGGAACTGATATAAAGAGAAATGAACAGAACCAGAGAACACTGTAGACAGTTACAGCAAAATTGTTACAATCAACTGTGAAGTATTTAATTATTCTGATCAAGACATCAATTCAAAATAACTCCAAGGGGCCTAAAATATCATTCACCTTGAGAGAAAAAGAGAATAAGAGGAGAAAGAGAGACAGAAAGAGAGGAAAGACACACAAAGGGAAAAAGAGACACATACACAGAGAAATGAACTTTGAGTGTAGATTAAAATATACTTTTTCACCTTTATTTTTTTCTTGCTTTTTTGCAATATGACTAATAGAGAACTATGTTTTACATGACTTCACGTCTACAATTGATATCACATTGCTTGCTATCCAATGGTTGTGGGAGGAACAGGAAGAAAGGGAAGAATTTGAGACACAACATTTAAAAAAATGAATGTTAAAAATTTGAATGGAGTGGGGGCACAGCCAAGATAGGAGAAAAGATGCAGAAACCTAACCTAACTCTTCTAATATTTCTCTTCAAGTAATGTTAAAATAATGTCTCAAATAAAATCCTGGAGCAACAGAACCCAAAAATGTCAAGATGAAATATTTTCTAATCCAAGACAACTTCTGAGTTTAGCAGGAAGGGTTTGGGACACTGGGGGAATGGGGTGGGATGCAACCCACAGCTCACTTTGTGACAATACCAGCTGTGGGCCTTGGAAGTGGCTAAGGCTAAGGCTGTTATATTGCAGCAGCACCAGCAGCATTCTGAACTTTCAGCCCAGAGATGATAACCAGTCAGGCAACTGGTCAGAAAGCCACAGGGAACCCTTTTCTGGCATGCAGTGTAGACTCTGGTGCTATCTGGTGATTCTTTTGCCCACAGGCAATTCTGTATTGCAATCTGAAAGTAGAGAGGGGTTATTGTGTTTATCAACAACAGAAAAAGAACTTAACCATTACTTGACCATGAAAAACTACCATGGTCCAGTGAAGATATGTATCTTTGGTGGCAATGAAGATACACACAAGTTACACACTCCAAAGAAACAATAATATAAAAATAGTTACAAGTAAAGTCTCAAAAAAAATGGACACAAGTCAAATAAGTGAATTCCTGAAAGTCATAAGGAAAAAGAAAAAAAAAAGATAAGAGGAAAAATTGGGGTGAAGATATGAGGGTGAAGCATGACAATTATGAAAAGAGAATTAACAGATAAAAGAAACATAAATAATACTGCAAAAAACTAAAACTTTGAAAAAAAGGAAAAAAAGGGGGGTACAAAGTTCACTGAAGAAAATAATGTCTTTAAATTAGAATTGAATAAGTGGAAGCTTATGATTTCATGAGATACCAAGAAACAGTAAAACAAAGTCAAATTTTCTACCTTCTAAATTGTTTATTCTTTTAACTAGTGTTTTAATTTCAGTCTTTATTTCTTGTATAAATGCTTCATTCTTCCATCTACTTTTGTATTTCTTATATGTCATACTTTTTTGTATATTTCCACTTGTAGTTATTGCAAAATTATTTTCTTCTAGAATTTTATGTTAGAGTCTCTTAAATCACAGTATTTTCTATTGCACTGAGCATTTTCTTTTATTTACTTAGGTTTTCAGCTTCAGTTGCTTAATTGAGAAATTTTTCTAGGATCAAACTGCGTCTCTTCCTGCAATTTTGAATAGGGTGGCAAAGCCCTAGTTATATTTCTGACTTTAGTCTCAGAGCGATCAGAAATAGGTTTTATTCTGGATGTAGATTACATGTCTCTGATGATTCAACATCCTGGATTAAATGGCTGGGTCCTAGTTCTATGTTCTTTTCTATTGTCTGTACAGAGACCTGTCTGGGTTCACATATAGCCTGAATCAAGACTTTTATCTCCTTCTTCAGTCTTGAACTGGAATAAATAGCTGGACTTGGAGATGAAGACCAGATTTTACCAGCTGCTTTAATCCAGAGCCATTACAGTTTACAGGGTTTTAACATAGGAATTTGTCCTTGCTTTGGCCCTTTATACTTTAGTACTCATCTACCAGAAGGTCTGAAGGTTTGGGCTTTGTCTCTTGATGTAGTTCCAATTGCCCTCTACTACAGACTTCATTGATTTCAAACCCTAACATCTGGTCTAATTTTGGATAAGACAGTGGACTTCAGTGCATTTTTCTTTGTTTTGTTGAATCTTTGTTTCATGTGGGATTCTTCATTATTGCTGAGGTACATATGGACATGGCTGTAAACTTTCATGTAGTCATCTTTGTGGGAAGTACTGAGTAGTACTATATACTTTCATATCTTTGGAGAGAAAGTAGGCTTCACTAGAATGTCAGGGGGTAGTCTGACTTGACTAGCAACTCCAAATTCATTTCTCTTCTTTAGGAGGCCCAATTCACAAGTTGCTTCTACGAGTCTAGGGAAAGGTGGAATTCAGTAGAGAGAGAAGAAAAATGTCATGATTGTTTATGGGTTACTATGAATCCTTTATTTCTTTTCTGCATTTTATATGAGGTAAAATAAAAGCTGTCTTGTACCCAGTATGTATATTGTTACCTTGGGTGCTTGTATAAGAGTCAACAACTCTTTTATTCACATTTGCAGTCATCTAGACAGCTACCGTATTCCAGATATGGTCTGAAATTTCAAAGAGGCAACTCTGGTTTGGTGCAACTTGAGCCAGAGAGAGAGGGTATGATAGCCTGTGATATTAAAAGTGACTCACAGCTTCATCTTTTGGGTCACAAATTACAGATTGTTTTTATATCACTGTTATATATTCATATATATCATCTTACATGAAAGAAAAATGTTCTTATGAGAGGAATTTTGTTTCATCCTCATGACAGTACTTTTTTCAATATTAAAAGGGCTATAGAAAGGTAACAAATCATAAGGCATTATACAAATGTGAGTTTATGTTTGTTATATGTTCATCTGTGCAGGATGGTTTACTAAAAAAGGTATAGATCTAGCCTTGAAAGAGCCCCTGAAAACCCTTGTGTTCAATCTTCTTATTGTACATATAGATGAGGAAACTGAAGTTCAGAGAGATTAAATGACCTGCCAACTTTTACATATGTAGCAAGGATCAAAATTAGGATTTGGATTTAATTGTTACAGTAGATAGAGTTCCAGACCTGGAATTCACAAGATTCATTTTCCTGAGTTCAAATCTGGCCTCAGACACTAGCTGTGTGAATCCAGACAAGCCATTTACCCTGTTTACCTCAGTTTCTTCATCTCCATTGAACTTCTGTGTTCTCCTGTATAAAATGGACAAAGTCCTAACTGAACTGCCCTACATATTTTACAGATAAGTTGCTGATGATAAGATCAAGTGATGGATGCATTGGGAATGAAATCCTTTTGAAAGCTTAAGTAGAAATTATTATAAAGAACATGAATTTCAACATAGGATTTCCCACCAAGACTCTTCTGAATATCAATAATTGTGCTTACCAAATTTGTAAAATCATAGAATAGAAGGGAAGGAAAGTGATATTTCCCTTTCCTGATCTCTCCCCTTAATCCACTATTAAGCTGGCTAAATAAACCAATCATTTTTTAAATTTTGGAGCTAAGAGCATAAAAGTGTTTTTAAATGTTATGCTGGATAGGAACCAAGTTTTCTGGTTCTATTTTTGGCTCTGAAGCCCACATCCAAGAATAATCTTCATTTCTCTTAACTACTGTTTTTCAGTTTGGAAATAGGAGCTGGCATTTGCCACATGGGGAATAATGTGGATGATACCTCAAATCAGATAGCATCTGTAAAGAACTTTGCACTTTGTTGAGTACTAGGTGCATAATAAATGCTTTCTTCTCCCTAAAGGCAAAAGAGTTATGTTAAAACTCTTTTGAGAAGCTGCCAAATTAGTGTGAGATTTCTGTCATTCTGCAGGCTAGTAGGAGAACTTTACTGATGCTAAAGGAATTAAACAACCCTGCCTAGTAGCAGAAGAAAGAATACAATATGTGTTCAAAAAAGCCATATTTTAATTCTCTTTTTGGCTTTGAAAATCTGAGTGCAAATGTAGTTCTTAAATGGCTATGGTTTTATAAAACTGGTCATTTGTAGTTAACAAGCAATGACAGTTTACCTGCTTTCTTGGATGATAAATCAAAATCAAATTTATGATGATGAATATCACAGAAGCCTAGATAACCAGCCCAAGGAGACACCTTTATCAGTCCTCAAGACCAGGCCTTCACCTTTAGCACCTAAGTCTTCCAAGACAAATGAAAGTTTATCATTTGTATATATAATAACAAAGGAGTAGAGAAAAGAAAGAAGGCAAAGGACAATTTTCCAGATGCCTGGGGGCCAATTTGGGAGGGGTTTGTGCTTTCCTTTTTGGGTAATTTAATTATCCAATTTGCACAGCTCAAATTCATCATCTGGGCATTGAATAAAGGCCCATTTTTTCCAGCTGGGTTAACAGAGATACTACAAGGTCAGTTTACTTATTTTGAACACATACTGAGTTGTGAAAGAAGAGGATCCCTTCCCAGATCCCTTTGTCCTCACACAGTAACTTAGTCATTCATGGAACTAGAACTCATAGGTTATGTACTATAATAGTACCTACTCTTCCATTTCCTTCTGGAAAAGAAATGATGCCGAAATTTAAATATTTTGAAATAGTTGGGTAAAGCTTGTTAAAAGCAGGAAAAACCTGGGACATTAAGTTGGAGCCTGGAGGGATTCAAGGAAAGTATTGGCAACCTCAATCTTTCCTTATGTGGCAATTACTGAAAAGAACTTGATAAAAATCACTCTGATAAAAGCAATCATAATCTAAGAGGGAAATCACTCCCATAGTGGAGACAACTTGTATTATTACTCTTACAGGTAGGGTAATGAATCTCCCACTCTCATCAACTAAAATTTAATTGAGCTTAATGGATGACCATTGGAAATCACATTTCCTTCAAGATTCCTTCAAAAAGCCAACAAGTTTTTAGATGCATCTATTAATTTACTATTAAGTTGTAGAGGTAGTGAGGAAAGATAGTGGATAGATTCTTGGGTTTGGAATCAGGAAGACATGGACGCAAATCCTGCCTTTGACACTTGGGATTTTACCCTGGTATAGAGCACAGAGTCACTCTAACTCTTCATGACTCCATTGGGGGTTTTCTTGGCAAAGATTCAGGAAGATGGGATCTTTCTGACTCCACTCCCACCTCACTGTCCCCACTCTGAGCAAAATGCATGTTAAATAATATTGTCTTTTAGAATGGTACCTTCTTGAGGGCAGTCACAACTTTGTTTCTATCTTTGTATTTCTAGCTCTTAGCATGTGTTTGCCATATTATGCCACAGTTCTCTTTTATTGTTCTGACTCAGTTTCCCTAATTATCCTCACTCAGTCCTGCCTCAGTTTCCCTATTTCTCAGTTCCGCAAAACCTCTCCTCCCTCTTTATCAGAATACTTGATAGAACATCAGAATGCCTCTCCCCATCCCAAGCTATTAGAATATCAGATACTGTCTTATCAAAATGCCTCTTCCCATGTCTGGGGTGCCTCCCCTTGATTATGTCATCCCCATCTCCAGTGGCTCACCCCATCCTGTCAGTCCCATTCCCACTCTCAGCTGACTCCACCCATACCTCAGTCTACCCTCTGCATCTGAGCCACATGTATATATGTCATTGAGGACTCCAATTGTTTGCTGAATTCTTGTAGATGATAGTCTCATTCAGCCCTGGGACCAAACCATAGATCCAATTTGATCCCAGTATATCTCTCCATTTAATAAATTATTAAATACTCTCTAATCTTTATCTTGCTCAGTTTCTTTGGCATTACAGCCACAGAGTACATATTTAATAAAATGTTTGTTAATGTTTTACCAACACGTTTTCTTGGTTTTGATTTTAGGAAATATCATGCCTCCTGCAGGATAATCTGATTGTCTGTGATGAATGCCTGTATAGGACAGTGATAAATTGTGTACACTATCCTGTGCAGATTGACTCAGTTTTTTGGTACTCCAAACTTTGACTTCCTCAGTTGCTTCTTTCCTTTGATTGGAAGGACTGAGGAAGTCATCTCCTCCAAAAGCCTTACTTTACATAGAGTTCTGAGTTTTCAGGACTTTCCAATTACTTCCCCATTTTTTCCATCAGCAGGTAACTTTGGTTTTGATTCCCCAGAATATCCTGGTCTTATATGGAGTATCCTTTGATACTCCCTGCTTTTCAACTTCCCTTTCTGTGTCAGGAGAGATATGGATATCATTATTAAATAATTAAATAGATTTAGCATTGATTGGATGCTAAGATTTAAAGAATAGTTGATAAGGGTTCAATGTGAAAGTGACGAGAGGTTTCCAATGTGGGGATTCAGAGATTACTTGGCCTTCAGAGATCTGCCATTTGTATCAATGACTTGGATAAAGACATTGATAGCATGTTCATCAAAATTAAAGATGATAGAGAACTGGGAGGGAAACCTGATACACTAGATGACAAAGCTAGGATCCAAAAAGGTCTTTTCAGGCTAGAACTCTGAACTGAATTTATTAAGAACAAATGCATTAAAATAAATAAAGTTGAAATGTTTGGAGAAAGACAAGTAGGATGATGAAGGACCTATGTAAATTATATCATATGAGCATTAGTTAAAGGAACTGGCCATGTTTAAGTTGAGGAGGAGATTAAAGATGGGAGGGAAAGAGGGAATAAGACTTTCAAGTATTTGAAATCCTTTTTTGAGCAAATTTGATTAGATTTTTTTTTTCTATTAAGTTCCAGAGGTCAGAACTAGGGGAAAAAAAAATGGAAATTGCAAAGAGGTAGATTTAGGCTTGGTGTCAGAAAATGTCAGGAAAAAAAAACAAACAAAAAAAACAAACTCCTAACAATCAAAGACTTCCAAAAAGGAATGGCCTATGAGGTAAGTGGGATGTTTCCCTTCTGTAGGATCTTCAAGCACAGCTGAATGTTTACTTTTTTAGATAATAAATTAAAATGTACATATTGAGGTCTCTTCAAACTTTCTAATATTCAGACTCTAGAATGCATTCATTTATTCATCTGTATAACCAACATTTATTTCATCAATCAATTTGAATCTTACTATGTATCAGTATTTTCTCTGCAATTTATAATCTTAGAAAATTACCTAGAACCTAACAGATTATTTGAGTTCAAGCTAACAATCTAACATATCAAAATTGAAACCTGAATTCAGGTTTTTGTAGCTCTGAGGGCAGCCCTGTATTCACTATATATTACTAAATCTAGCCAAACGTCTGGATAGTTTTATCATTTCTATATCATGCCTCTATGCGAGTTTTACAATGTGCTCTCAGACTTTTCATCTTTATCCTCTTTTTGCTCATGTGGTCTTCAGAAGGCTCTAATGATCAAATGATTTCTGCTTCTTCCTCCTTTGCCCTTCATATTTATATCCTATATCATATTTTCCCCCTTTAATTTTGGATTTCTTCACATCAGGATACCTTTTTAATATAAAATGCCATCCTCTTTTTTGGAAACACATAATATCTGTGTAAAAACCTAATCTGGAATTAATTCCACCAACTCTTGGTGACATATATGAAGTCTAATATGCTTCTTTGCATTAGGATCTCTATTTTCTTGTGTTATTGTCTAAACTTTGGCTATTTGTATATTGACATTTAAGGTCATAGGTTTTAATATTGACTATTTATTTTGTGAATTTTTAGATTTTTAAATTGTTATTTTTCTTTCTTCTTGTGATTACTTTCCATAGTGTTTAATTTGGGAGATATACATATGTGTTTCATCTCTGGTCAGAAATCCAATATATCTACATCTTAAGCCATAGAAATTATCCAACATTTCATTTCCCAAATTATTTTTTTTCCTATACATCATTTTTCTTCAGAGAATAACGATGAGGAAACCAACCTATGGGAAGTTGTCTTCCATTGTGACAAAGCTTAGAAGGTTCTCTGTAATGACTTCTGTATACATGCCTTGAGAAGACAGCAATTGCTTTTATAAAGTTGAAAAACAGCTGCCTTAGTACCCTTGAGAAAGGAATTACCAGCTACTTTTATTCCTCTTTCTTTGACCTTTATTGAATGTTTATTCTTGCTCTTCTGGATGAATGAATGGAAAAAAAATTTAAGTGTTCACTATATGTAAAATACTGTACTAATTGCTGGGAATACAAATAGAAAACTAAGATGACACTTACTATTCCCAAGAAATGCATATTCTAATAGAGAAGACATTGCACATGAAAGGTTTTAGTTATAAGTCAGATGGAAAGGTCCCATGGTTCTTAGGGTTCAGTAATGGAGTAGAAGATATGCCTCTTCTGTAACATAATAATATAATTATTATAAAATCATATTAGTTTCCAATGTTGAATCATTTGACAGTGCCAAGGATTTTGGTGGAAGAAACTTTCTGTATCTTAAGTAGCTATGGCTGCAATATCTACAGGAGCAGATGCCAAGCTACAGCCCCACAGAGGATGCTTCTCAGCATGGCCATTGAGATGGAAGCATTATATTACCAATGTTCTTGATAATTTGATAACATAATTTGATAATTTGATAATTTCTGTGACTTAATTAAGTCATTCTTTAAAGGACAACCAATATATGCCTTCTTAGAAGCAGAGTAAAATATTCTTTTAAAGCTATAATTGTACAGCTATCCTTTTCTTTCTATTTCTCTCTATTTTTGAAAAGTGTTTTGAGAAAAGGATAACAAAAATGATAAAAAAAATACCTTAACATAAATGAACTTCTTTGCACAGAACCCAGACTTCCCAGGTCAGAGAAAAGCAAAGAATATCAATTACCTTTTTCTCCAAGAATCTTGAAGCATTACAGTTAAACAGAAACATCTTTGTGCTTAGAACGAGAATTTCCTGGACTGATGAAAGAGGACACTTGCATTTTGAAATATCCTAGCATAGAGTTTAATGATTGTCAATTAATTACACAGAATCTCAGAACTGGGAAGGACCTTGATGGCATCTGATATAACCAACAGTCCAAAAAAGGGATTTATTATCTATTTTATCTGTTATCTAAACAGTTATCTGTTTAGAAATTTTCAGTGATAGGCAGTTCATGATTGTCTGAAGTAGCCCAGAGGATTTGTCCATCATTCTGAACTATTCAACAATTTTATCAATGACTATGAAAACCTGAACTTCTATTCTTATCAAAGTTGCAGATAATGTAGTTAGGAGGGACATAAATTGTGCAACAGAACCAGGATCCAAAAAAATATAATTTTTTTTAAAGTTTTTTTTTAATTTTCAAAATATATGCGTAGATAATTTTCAATATTCATCCTTCCAAAACCTTGTGTTCCATTTTTTTCTCCCTTCTCTTCTCCTCAACCCTCTTCTAGACAGCAAGTAATCCAATATATGTTAAACATGTATAATTCTTCTATACATATTTCCACAATTTTCATGCCACACAGGAAAAATCAGATCAAAAAGTAAAAGAATGAGAAAAAAAATGCAAGCAAACAACAAAAAAGTAAAAATATTGTGTTGCCATCCACACTCAGTCCCTATAGACCTCTTTCTGTTTATATATGGCTCTCTTCATCACAAGACCATTGGAATTGGCCTGCATTACTTTGCTGTTGAAAAGAGCAATGTCCATCAGAATTGACCATCATATAATCTTGCTGTTTCTGTGTACAATGTTCTCCTCATTCTATTCTCTTCACTTAGTATCAGTTCATGTGAGTCTCTCCAGGCTTCTCTGAAATCAAGGGATAAAAATTCTTTGGAATGATAGACCAAATCTAATAAAAATAAATTTACTAGTAGTAGAAAATTCCCATGCTGGAAAACAAATCTAGTAGAAATGGGATCCACCACCTGTTGGTAATTGCTATCCTTAGACAAGCCTGCTTAGTATAAGTAGCAGAACACCTTGAGGGAGAGACTGGAGAAGGCATGTTTCAAGCAAATCAATACCAGAACCACTTTGATTCCCCCCTTCTTTGGATCTCAATGGAAAAGCTCAGAATACAGAACCTAATAATCCCAGGAATAGCAATGAAACCTAGCTCATCAACCCCCTTTTTACAATCTTATAAGAAATCCTACAGTCATCATTGAAAGTAACATACATCATGAAGAAGGAGTTCTACTATTTCCACTGCCAACTTCTGATCATTTGCCATTTCAGACAGGTAAAACTAAGAGCCCCAAGAGTGGCAGCTCCTCAGACTAAATTTAGACCAAGTGTGTTTTTTCTACCTCTCCTACTGTAGCTATTATACTTATAAGTAACCCCCAGGGAGATGTGACCTAGAACCTGCTTTTAATAATGAAATATTAACAATTCCGTAAGAACAAGAAAAGAAAATTCTTGCCACTAAAATTCTTGACATTGTCAAATGGTTCAGCCTCAGAAAAGGATATGATTTAACAATGGAAATCACACTGAAATTACCATCTGCTTTGGTGCTATCCCCTAAGAAAGATAAAATTCTTCCATTTGACTTACAGCTGAAACCTTGCATATATGTTGTCACCCTGATTAGAATGTTAATTTCTTTGAGAGCAGGGATTTGTCTTTTTTATTTGTTTACCAATACTTTATGCTTTGTACATAGTAAGCACAAAATGCAAAAATTTTCACTCTTTTATTAATCTGATTGAATATTCTGTTTTTAATTATTCCTTATTCATATGGGTGACTAGGTAGCTTGGTGGGTAGACTACTGGAGCCGAAGTAAAGAAGACTCATTTTCCTGCATTCAAATCTGACCTCAGATACTTACTAGCTGTGTTAAGTACAAGTCATTTAACCCCTTTTGCCTCAGTTTCCTTATCAGTAAAATGAGTTAGAGAAGAAAATGGCAAATTCCTCTAGGATTTTTGCCAAGAATACCCCAAATGGGTTCATGGAGAGTTAGACATGACTGAAAACAATTGAATAACAGCATAGTTATGTGATTGGATTAAAAAAATCAGCTATAAGATGGGGGAAGAATTTATATTAAAATTTTAGGATTTTAGTGCACTGCAAGCTCAATATCAGTCATTAGCATGATCACATTGCAGATTGTGTTCAATTCTGAATGCTGTGTTTTAGAAGGGAAATGATAAACTAGGGTTCATCCATAGGAGTATAGATAGGATATAGAGTAAGTAGAGTACATACAATATGACGATCTCTTGAAGAAACAAAGGATGCTTATCTTGGAAACAGAAAGATTAATGGAGGTGGTGAGGGTCTATATATTTTTAATATTTAATAGGTCAATCATTTAAAATAGTGATTGGACTTGTCATCCTTGAGTCCTGAGTGCAAGGTAAAAAGTATGTGGAAGCAGTTTTAGGTTTGATATAAGGGAAAACAATTTCTAAAGGTCATACCTCCCTCAAAGTGAAATGGATTGCCTCTGGATGTAGTGAGTTTATTCCTTTATTCCTGTTTACAGGAAACACATTTAAAGCGGGGAGATACATACAGAGTAAAGGTAAAAGGCTGGAGCAGAATCTATTATGCTTCAGGTGAAGTCAAAAAAGCAGGGTAGCCATCCTTATCTCAGATCAAGCAAAAACAAAAATTGATCTAATTAAAAAAAGATAAGGAAGGAAACTATATCTTGTTAAAGAGTAGCATCGACAATGAAGCAATATCAATACTAAACATATATGCACCAAGTGGTATAGCATCTAACTTCCTAAAGGAGAAATTAAGAGAGTTGCAAGAAGAAATAAACAGCAAAACTGTAATAGTGGGAGATCTCAACCTTGCAATCTCAGAATTAGGGAAATCAAACCATAAAAGAAATAAGAAAGAAATTAAAGAGGTAAATAGAATATTAGAAAAAAATTAAGTATGATAGACCTTTGGAGAAAACTGAATGGAGACAGAAAGGAATATACTTTCTTCTCAGCAGTTCATGGAACTGATACAAAAATTGACCATATATATTAGGACATAAAGACCTCCAAATTAAATGCAGGAAGGCAGAAATAGTAAATCCTTTCTTTTCAGATCACAATGCAATAAAAACTACACTCAACAAAAAGTTAGGGGTACATAGACCAAGAAGTAATTGGAAACTAAATAATCTCATCTTAAAAAATGATTGGGTGAAACAGCAAATTATAGACACAATAATTTCACTCAAGATGATGACATTGATGAGACATCATACCAAAATTTGTGGGATGCAGCCAAAGAGGTAATAAGGGGAAATTTTATATCCTTAGAGGCTTACTTGAATAAAATAGAGAAAGAGAAGATCAATGAATTGGGCTTGCAACTTACAAAGAAAGAAAAAGACCAAATTAAAACCCCCCAATCAAATACTAAACTTGAAATTCTAAAATTAAAAGGAGAAATTAATAATATTGAAAGTAAAAAAAATTATTGAACTAATAAATAAAACTAAGAGTTGGTTTTATGAAAAAACCAATAAAATAGATAAGCCTTTGGTAAATTTGATTAGAAAAGGGAGAGAGGAAAATCAAATTAGTAGTCTTAAAAATGAAAAGGGAGAACTTCCCACCAATAAAGAGGAAATTAGAGAAATAATAACAAGTTACTTTGCTTAACTTTATGCCAATACATTTGATAACCTAAGTGAAATGGATGACTTCCTCCAAAAATATAGGTTTCCTAGATTAACAGAGGAGGAAGTAAATTGCTTAAATAGTCCCATTTCATAAAAAGAAATAGAACAAGCTATTAATCAACTCCCTAAGAAAACATCCCCAGGACCAGATAGATTTACATGTGAATTCTACCAAACATTTAAAGAACAATTAGCCCATGCTATATAAACTATTTGAAAAAATAAGGAACGAAGGAGTCCTATCAAATTCCTTTTATGATAGAGACATGGTACTGATATCTAAACCAGGTAGGTTGAAAACAGAGAAAGAAAATTATAGACCAATCTCTAATGAATATTGATGGTAAAATCTTAAATAAGATATTAGCAAAAAGACTACAGAAAATCATCCCCAAGATAGTACACCATGATCAAGTAGGATTTATACCAGGAATGCAGGGCTGGTTCAATATTAGGAAAACTATCAGTATAATTGGCCATATTAATAACCATATTAACAAAAACCATATGATCATCTTAATAGATGCAGAAAAAGCATTTGATAAAATCCAACATCCATTCTTATTAAAAACACTTGAGAGTATAGAATAAATGGACTTTTCCTTAAAATAATCAGTAGCATCTATTTAAAACCAGCAGTAAACATATGTAATGGGGACAAACTGCAACCATTCCCAGTAAGATCAGGAGTGAAACAAGGTTGGCTCACTATCACCATTACTGTTCAATATTGTATTAGAAATGCTAGCTTTGGCAATAAGAGTTGAGAAAGAGATTAAAGGAATTAGAGTAGGTAATGAGTAAACCAAAATATCACTCTTTGCTGATGATATGATGGTATACTTAGAGAACCCCAGAGATTCTACCAAAAAGTTATTAGAAATAATCCATACTTTTAGCAAAGTGGCAGGATACAAAATAAACCCACATAAGTCATCAACATTCTTATATATCACTAACAAAATCCAACAGCAAGAGTTACAAAGAAAAATTCCATTTAAAGTAACTACTGACAGTATAAAATACTTAGGAATCTATCTGCCAAGGAAAAATCAGAAACTTTATGAGCAAAACTACAAAACACTTTCCACACAAATTAAGTCTGATCTAATCAATTGGAAAAATATTAAATGCTCTTGGATAGAATGAGCAAATATAATAAAGATGACAATACTACCTAAATTAATCTGTTTAGCGCTATACCAATCAGACTCCCCCAAAACTATTTTAATGATCTAGAAAAAATAACAACAAAATTCATATGGAAAAACAAAAGGTCAAGAATTTCAAGGGAATTAATGAAAAAAAAAATCAAGTGAAAGTGGCCTAGTTGTACCAGATTTAAAATTAGATTATAAAGCAGCAGTTACCAAAACCATTTGCTATTGGCTAAGAAATAGATTAGTTGATCAATGGAATAGGTTAGGTTCAAAAGACAAAACAATCAATAACTTTAATACTCTAGTGTTTGACAAATCCAAAGATCCCAGTTTTGGGGATAAGAATGCATTATTTGACAAAAATTGCTGGGAAAATTGGAAACTAGTATGGCAGAAACTAGTTGACCCACACTTAACACCGTACAACAAGATAAGGTCAAAATGGGTTCATGACCTAGGCATAAAGAATGAGATTATAAATAAATTGGAAGAGCATAGGATAGTTTACCTCTCAGACCTGTGGAAGAGGGAGGAATTTATGACCAAAGAAGAACTAGAGATCACTATTGACTACAAAATAGAAAATTTTGATTATATCAAATTGAAAAGTTTTTGTACAAACAAAACTAATGCAGACAAGATTAGAAGGGAAGCAATAAATTGGGAAAACATTTTTACAGTCAAAGGTTCTGATAAAGGCCTCATTTTCCAAAATATATAGAGAATTGACTCTAATTTATAAGAAATCAAGCCACTCTCCAATTGATAAATGGTCAAAGGATATGAACAGACAATTCTCAGACAAAGAAATTGAAACTATTTCTAGCCATATGAAAAGATGCTTCAAGTCATTATTAATCAGAGAAATGCAAATTAAGACAACTCTGAGATATCACTACATACCTGTCAGATTGGCTAGAATGACAGGGAAAGACAATGCGGAATGTTGGAGGGGATGTGGGAAAACAGGGACACTAATACATTGTTGGTGGAATTGTGAATACATCCAACCATTCTGGAGAGCAATTTGGAACTATACTCAAAAAGTTATCAAACTGTGCATACCCTTTGATCCAGCAGTGTTACTACTGGGCTTATACCCCAAAGAGATACTAAAGAAGGGAAAGGGACCTCTATGTGCAGGAATGTTTGTGGCAGCCCTCTTTGTAGTGGCCAGAAATTGGAAACTGAGTAGATGCCCATCAATTGGAGAATCGCTGAATAAATTGTGGTATATGAATATTATGAAATATTATTGTTTGCTAAGAAATGATTGACAGGATGATTTCAGAAAGGCTTGGAGAGACTTGATGATGGTAAGGGAAATGAGCAGGACCAGGAGATCATTATATACTTCAACAACAATACTATATGATGATCAGTTCTGACGGACCTTGCCATCTTCAGCAATGAGATGAACCAAATCAGTTCCAATGGAGCAGTAATGAACTGAACCAGCTACATCCAGTGAAAGAACTCTGGGAGACGACTAAGAACCATTACATAGAATTCCCAATCCCTCTATTTTTGTCCGCCTGTATTTTTTATTTCCTTCACATGTTAATTGTTCACTATTTCAGAGTCCGATTCTTTTTGTATGGCAAAATAACGGTTTAGACATGTATACTTATTTAACATGTATTGGTCATCCTGCCATCTAGGGGAGAGGGTGGGGGGAAGGAGAGGAAAAATCACAGCAAAAGATTTGGCAATTATCAATGCTGTAAAATTACCCATGCATATAACTTGTAAATAAAAAGCTATTAACAAAAAACAAACAAACAAACAAAAAACAATTAAAATGTCCCATAGTCCAATAGGTGCCTTAAGAGGAAGTAAATTTCCAATTGCTAGATGTTTCTAAATAGAGATTTGACAATTAGTTAATGATGTTATAACCAAAATTCAGTCAGTAATGGGTTGTACTAGATGTCTTCTGAAGTCCTTTGAACACTAAAATTTTTTCATTCCAAGTAAGTGTAATTCTGACAATAATAAACTATGATGTACCTTGGGGCAGAAATTATAGGGCACTCTCTGGTGTATTGTTCCTCTTAAGCAAACTTTGTTTCTTTGGATATGTTGTGGGATAAAATCCCATAAATGCCTTTATATTTCCACTCTGAGCTGATGAATCTGAGAAATTCCATCTATATTAAGGTTGTTTTAAAAATATGTTACTGTTTATATTGTCATCTGACAATACTTTTGATGTAAACTGTGTCCCCTTTAACCTTTGCGGGGGGGGGGGGTGTGTGTGTCCTGATATAAATTGTGTCCCCTTTAATCTATGGGGAAGGGTGATTAAGGGTCTCAAACTCTCCTGACCTTTAGGAGGGGCACACCCTCATGTCTGTAAAGGAAACTTCCAAGATAAGTAATCTCATTCAATTTTGAATTGAATTGAATTGAAAATCAGTTTCTCAGATTCATCAGGGGCCAAAGATCAAAGCAGCCCCAATATATCTAGCACGGTATACCCAGACATTTCACAAAATCATCCTAACAGGATTCTTTGCCCACTAAGAAAGCTAACTTCTTAGCAAGCTATCTTCTTAGTGTAAATAAACCCATTCTTTGCCACAAGCCTTGTGCCTGTATTTATTGGGGTTTGTGAATTCTTTCAACAAAATCTGTGCAACTGCCCAAGGGATCCCATTACTGTTAGGGGGATCTCTTATCCTTAATTCTCACACCTCATCACTTTCAAAGAGTTTACTTATTTATTCATTCAATTAAAGAAATCAGACAACCAACTTATATTTAGCACTCATTCTGTAGGATGTGGTTTTAAGTAAACTTCAAAGTTTAGAAAATATGTAGTTTTTGGTCCTCAAGTTCCCTATCAGCTATAAATCTATGATCTTATGATCCTCAAGGAGCAAAAAGTTTAGTAAAGAGATATGAAACATGTACAGGCAATTATAATATACTGGATTGCATTGTAAGTGCATCAGAAAAATAAAGAAAAAAAGAGAGTTATATGGTCTCATGGGGAAAATCCTATTTCACTAGGAAATAGAAGTGGGTAAAGTGGTATTTTGGGAAGCTTACAAGGAGTATCAATCAAATTGGTCTTCAAAACATGTAAATTAACTTAACAGGTGAAAGGGGGAGGGAAGGCATTCCAGAAATAGGAAATTGATTAAGTTAAGCCTTAGAGTGGAAAAATGTGTAGAACTGAGTAGTTGTAAAATCAGAAAGGGCAGAAAGATGAAGAGATATTAGAGATTATTTTCACAGTATCACAGATTCTCAGAGTTGGAAAGTAACTCAGAGGTTATCTAGCCTGATTTATGTATTATTGAATTGTATTTAACTGGACAGCAACCTAGTCTTCCTTTCTCTTCATTGGTTAGTTGATGGCATTTTGAAATGTTAGATGGAGATAGCATGTACCATATGAGAAACTTGGATTAAACAAACTTGTGGGCTCCTTTCACCTCTGCAATGCCATAATTTTCCAATACAAAGCACTTTCTCATCCATTTTCTTATTAGTCTTGAATATAGCTCTGTGAGAAAGGTAACACACGTAGTATTAGCCTTATCATATAGGAAAAGGAATTGTAGTTCAGAGGAGACATATGATTTGATTAAGGTCACACAGACAATCTGAGGCAGATCTGATCTCCAATTCAGGACCACAAACCTCTCAGTTTTTTCTAGTTACTTCTACCATGATGCCGTTTTTTATTTAGTAGATACATAATATTATCCCCCAAATTGATCTATCCTCAAAGAATCTTTTTTTTTTTTTGGTTCCTAAATTGTACATTTTTGTGTGTGTGTGTGTGTGTGTGTGTGTGTGTGTTAAAGGAACTCCAACTTCAGAGCTCAGGTGAAGAAAGGCCCCACCAAGGAAAAAAAAGGAGGGGGGTGGCATTCATGCACAGAGAGTATAAACGAACTGTGTCATCCAATTATTTTCAATTACAATTCCACTCCTTTCTTTAATGTTTTCTTATGCTGATATCCAAGTTGCTAATGAAGCTGACTCTAGCTTTATGATCCCTATTGTTGCTGCTTGCTGTGCCTAATTGCTTTGTCTCTGTAACAGACAGACATTCTGAGCAATTAGACAATAATAAGAAAGCAAGATCGGGAAATAGCTTCAGATTCTCTGCCTTTAATTATGCTGATAGTGCACCCTACAGCCTAGAATCAATGCCGAAGTGCTACTATTTTTGATAGCATTCAATAACATCAAACTAGGTCTAATCAACTTATATTTCTAATGCAAAAGGTTTTTTTTTTTTTTTTTTTTTCCCTGATTTTTGACTGAGAAACATTTTGGACAAGACTGGAAATTTTCACTCAGCAATAATTTTTGATTCCCTAGCTTCCAATCCCCTCCTTGATTAATTTCAGGCAGCCTAGTAATCTCATTTTACAAACACAGAAAGTGAGACCTCTAAGAGTGAAGCACCTTGCTCAAGTGAATGCTGGGTCCAGCTGTCTAACCTCCATCTTC
The DNA here is from genome assembly GCF_016432865.1 of Antechinus flavipes. Classification (NCBI taxonomy): domain Eukaryota; kingdom Metazoa; phylum Chordata; class Mammalia; order Dasyuromorphia; family Dasyuridae; genus Antechinus; species Antechinus flavipes. Next base: position 404,845,277 of record NC_067399.1, read on the forward strand.
CCTTCAATCATCATTTTCTAATGTTGAGTATGACTTGATGAAGAATCAAGAATCTTGGTTTTAGTCTCAGCTCTGTCAACACAGGCTTGGCCCATAACCATGGACAAGTCAGTTCTTGTCAACTCTTGTGTTCTCACCCATAAAATGGGAATAATTTTTAAAAAATCTGTCTTGAGACATTACAGGAATGAAAGACCATAAAATATTGTAGGAGAGTAAACTTTTATAATTTGTATTATTGGACAAATAAAATAAAGTACTTTGTGATCTTTAAAATACTACATAAAATTAAGGACTATTGTGTTGACAACACACTTGGGTTTTTCCTTCAGCTCCTAAGAAAGCAATAATGGAGGATGTCCCTCTAGCCCCAAGCCAAGCCCATAGAAAGAACTTCAGTGCCATCTAACACAATTGCATGGATATGCTTGGCTGCCTAAATGTTCTTCACAATTACAGAGTTTCAGGGACACTTTGAGCTGTCAGCTTTCGAGGTGACATAGCAGATAAACAAGCCAGCCATGCTGCTACCACCAGGTTTTCTCTTTAAAAAAATGATTTGCATGGAATTACCATAATCTGTTATGATTTTGTTTGAAGATGATTACTTATGACAGGTTCCCCAGCCTAAATCAAGTATTTGTGGCACCCAAAAGCCTTAACCTTCAGGAGTTGCTTTGTTCATATTGGGCCTTAAAGAAAAATAATCCAATATGCAATTTTAAGCCTCAGACAAGCTCATGAAAAAAATCAGTTTTCATCTATATGAAGCTCTTGGGTTATTTTCTGTGCCTCACTTGAGGGGTTTTTGCATGAACAATATTTAACTGAGTAGCAGAACTTTACTTGGCACCAGTCTAGCAAAGACAATTCATCCACAACACCTGAGGTCTTTAATACTGTTGTTACTGCACCATTACCTGAAGGTAGATTTTCCTAAGCTATGGTACTGCCCTTGGGATAATGACCTCTTGACCCTCAGTCTCTCTGATTTTGCTGCTGATCTCTTTCATTCTTTTCTTTCTAAGAAATCCAATCTGGTAATTTGAAATTTGGTTTATACCAATAAAAATATAAATTCTGTAGATTATTTCATCAAGTGCTACAGAAAATACAAATATTACAGAAGAAACCATAGTTTCTTCCTTCATGATACTTAAATGTTAGTAATGGGATCTGACATAAATTCAATTCAACAAAAATGTATTTATTAGTTGCCTACTATGTGCCTGATACATTGGCATATGCAGAACATGAACTAGGTATGTCAATATATCCTAGGGAAATCATTTTGTTGTTGTTGTTGTTGTTCAGTTGATTCAGTTGTGTCCGACTTTTCGTGACTCTATTTGGGGTTTTCTTGGTATAGTTTGACATTTCCTTTTCTAGCTCCATTTCACAGATGAGGAAACTGGGGTAAAGAGGGTTGAGTGACTTGCCTAGGAAAACACAGCTTGTAAGTGTCTTGAGTCCAGATTTGAACTCAGGAAGATGAATCTTCCTGACTCCAGGTCTGGCATTTTATCCACATAATAATATAATATCAAGTCATGAAGAATAGGACACAACTGAAAAACAACTGAACAACAGCACAGTTAATTGGGGCTTCACTATACTTTTAAAAAAACATTATATTTTCACATAACAGTAACCATTAGACATTAGTTGGCAGCTTAGCATGGTGGGGGGCAACATGGTGTAGTGAGGTTTTTGGTTTTTTTTTTGACTGTTAGATCTGGAATTGGAAAGAATGTAATTTAAGCCTTACTTTAATCATTTACAAATTGTATGACCTGTGTTCCTTCATATAATAAAATGAAGATACACACACACACACACACACACATATATATATATCTCAAGACCTAGGGCTGGAAGTCAGTCAACCAATAAGCATTTATTAAGTGCTTAATGTGTTCCGGGGCCTTGTGCTTAGTGATGGAAAAGCCTTAGAGACCATCTAGTCCAACTACTATACCAATCTCACAATATGTTTGTGAGGGATAATCAAAATGATATAAACAAAGAACTGTGTTAATTTTAGTTATTATTCTTTTCTTCCAGGAAAAAAAAAAGTTTTTTTTTTTTTTTAGACTGATAAAGGAGGAACCTAACCTGACATTAAAATTTATACTGAATGATTTATTTTCTGTGTTTCATCTAGGTTTTACCAGTGCTGTATAATAAATGTGATTGCTAAATTGTGAAAGCATTTATCTGACACGAACACATTTGCTTTAATACGAATTCTACTATCTCAAGTTTGATATTTGAAAGGTTCTGCCTTTGCAGTGGTTTGCTTGCTGTTAGACTCTATGTCTTTCATATAGGTTAGTTAAGTATGGATTGGAGCTGTGTCCACGGGCTTGTACTTTGGAGCTATAAAAATGTTACAATATTTAATGTCTTTGGAGTCCCTCATATCATAGGCCTCAACCCCCCCCCCCCCACCTCCCATTTGACCAACTGTGGTCAAAAAATCATTTCAATTGAATTCAATAACACATTTACTAAGGGAATATAAACTCCTTGTGGTCAAGGACTGTCTCACTTTTGTCCTTGCATCCTTAGGTCAAGAGGTAGCATGTGCTGGGCACTATGGTAAGGTATGCAGAAACAGACATGCTACAGTGAACCAGCAGGGGATAGAGCTTAAATTCAGGAAGATCTGGGTTCCAGAAGCAAATCTCTAACACAGAATGGATGTATGACTCGGGGCATCAATTAACCTCTGGTGCCCTAGGCAACCATTTAAGATTATATAATTATAGTTTTGGTTCTGATTATAACAGTGGAAATTTTCTTGCTAAGTTTCCCATATTAATGAAATCACAGTTTAATTCCCTTCCATCCACAAAGAAGGATCTATATGCTTAGCAAAATTCCTGGCAAGAAGTAAGTGCTTAAATACTTTCTTGAGCTTTTGCTATGTTCAGGGCACTATGTTAAATATTAGTGAAATGAAAGCAAAAACAATCCCTGTACTTGAGGGGCCTCTGTGTGTGTGTGTGTGTGTGTGTGTGTATACATGTAATGCCGGAGAAACTGAGCAAGAGAGAGATTAGAGAACAATTTAATAGTTTATTAAATGGAGAGATTTACTGGGACCAAATGGATCCATGGTTGGTGCCAGGGCTGAACGAGACTATGGTCTCAAAGAATAAAGCCCTAAGTATTGGGACAGCAAGATTTTTATAGGATAACAAGAACAATGACATAATAGGGGATATTGGTGATATCCTAATGGGAGGAGGCACCTAGGATGACACAATGGAGGGAGATACTGGAGAGGTTACTGATATTCTAAAGATGTTTAAAATGGATAGACCTTTATCCTGTCAAACATTAAGAAGGAATGATTATAGCCTAAAGATATAAAACCTTTATCTCATCAACATTAAGAGGGAAAGGTTATAACCTGAGGCAGAGTAATTAAATAGGACAATTGGGGAAACTAGGTCAGGATATCAAAAGGGAACTGTGCAACATACACACCCACATATATGTATATACATATGTATAATATTTATATATTATAGGGTACATATATAAAATTTATATATATAAGCTGATTATATGTGTGTGTATTTATATAATGAGGGAGGGGGAATATATAATAAATACATATAAAGATAAAATATAAAATATATACAAGGCCAAATGCTTGAAAGTACTAACCTGAGATACTGGTAAGACATGAAGGCCCTAGCTTTGTATAGAAAACATTTGCAAAAGTTGTGTGTCTGGCATAACTAGAAGTCATCAAAACCCCTTCCTGCCATCTCCCAAAGAAGTAAAGGACTAGGTTCTTCTATAAATTGATTTTTCTTTTCTTCTCCAAATCCTTAAACTGTTGTCAGATTTAATTTCTAAAAGCTCCTTTAGGTGTGGTTGTTTATTTTTTTCTTTCTTTTTTCAGAAGTAAAGCTTCTAAAATAAGCTCAAAGAGCTTTTTTGTACCTCATAAACTGTTCATATTGGATATTTTTATAATTAAATACCTCATTATTGATTTCCTTTTTTTGTGATTAGGTCCTGGTTTTTCAAAGACTAAGTTACTTATATCTATATCATCTTATGGATCATTATTTCCAGTATTGACTATTGAATCAGGATTTGAAAGGAAGTTTTTTGTGTATTTGTTTATTTTCTTGTTTTTAAATAATACTTTTATTATAATATTATATATATATGTATATATATATATACATATATATATATATATATATATGAATGCTTTTTAGTCCTTTCAGTCATGTCTGATTCTTTGTGATGCCATTTGGGGTTTTCTTGGCACAGATTTTGGAATATTTTGCCATTTCCTTCTTCAGCTCATTTTACAGATAAAGAAACCAAGGCAAAGATTAAATAATTTTCTCAGAATCACACAAATAATAAGTAGCTAAGGTTTGATTTGAATTTGGGTCTTTCTGACTATAGATCTGGTGCTTTATCCATCATATCACATAGCTGCTATAATAAAATGCTATCATCCCCATTATTCTAGGGGTCTCAACATCTATCTTAAAAAAAATGATTGGAGAAGAGTGAGATATGTATTTTAAAGACTACCAAGGGTCTAAAAGTTATTTCACCTCCATAGAATTACAAACTCTAAGTTTGTAAAATGAATATTAAGATAAAATGAATCAATTGAGAATCAGTGAAATGTATATAACCCACAAAGAAGATCCACAAGATCCTGGCCCAAGATGGGCCAGGAGAGAGGATCTGTCTTTCTCATTTGGAATATGCTTTAAAAAAAAAATATATATATATATATATATATATATGAAAGAGACTTTACTTAACCTTTTAAATAAAGAGAAGTTTTAAGACATGGAGTTAAAGTATATGGCATTATTTTTTTTCTTTAGAGAATACATATTTAATTAAACACAAGAAGAACAAGTAATTCTTAGCATGCGACAGCCTTTTGCTAGCTGAGAAAAGTTGTAGCTTTCACTGCAAAGCAGTTTTGATACATTGATACCAAAATGGGCATCAGAGGGCACAGATTCAATTTCTGATATATGCTTTGATACTGACTGAATCTCTGCTCAAGTGTCAACACCAAGTTCTTGGGGTGGAGCCAAGATGGCAAGTGAAGCCAGGAAGTTGCTTGAACTTTCCCAGTTTCCTTCAAGGACCATATGAAACCAAATCTCTGAATAGAGCCTGACAATCAAATCACTCTCCAGCTCAAGATACACTGGAAGGACTTCAAGAAAGGTCAGTCTCACTAAAGTAAAACTCAGTGTCTGGGAAAGGCAATGAGAAGATCGTAATCACAACAGATCAACAACTGAGACTCTTGGTCCTAGCTCAGTAGAGAAGTAGATCAATGGGAGAGCCTCCAATTCCAGCACAGAAAGCAAATTGTCAGCCCAGGAAACCAGGTTGTTGCCTGGAGAGAGTAAGTAGAGCTTCTTTCTTCTGTGAGCAAAACACCAAACTCAAGGAGCCCCTGTGATCAAATCTAAGTCTTAGAGGTACACAAAAACTTTGGGAGAGTACCCCTTGTATACCACTTTTATGTGACCATAAAAATCACTAAATAGAAGAGAAAGAAAGAAAACGAGCAAGAAACAGGAAAAAAAAAAACTTTAACCACAGAAAGCTATTATAGTGACAAGGAAGACCAAAAGACCAACTCAGATAAGGACAAAATACCCACAGGGAAAATCTCAAAGAGTGATATGAAATGGTCTGAAGTTCAAAGAGGCTTTTGGGAAACATCCATAAATGATTTTAAAAGGCAAATAAAAAAGGTATAAGAAAAAGTGGGAAAAAAAACAAGAGGTATGCAAGAGAGAATCAATAGCTTGGAAAAAGGAAGCACAAAAAATGACTGAAGAAAACAATTCCTTAAAAATACAAAAAACCAAATGCAAAACAAATCCATTGAAACAAACAACACCCTGAAAAGTAGAATTAATTAAATGGAAAAACAAAAGGTAGAAAAGCTAACTGAAGAAATTCACATATTAAAAACTAGGACCAGGCAAATGGAAGCTAATGACTCCATGAGACATCAAAATCAGTCAAACAAAACAAAAAGAATGGAAATACAAGAAAATGTAAAATACCTCACTGGAAAAACAGTTGACCTGGAAAATAGATTATTGATCTGCCTTGAAAGCAATAACCAAAAAAGAGTGTGGACCGCATGCTTCAAAACATCAAAGAAAACTGCCTTGATACACTAGAAACAGAGGGGAAAATATTTATTGAATGAATCCATTAACCACCTCTGGAAAGAGATCCCATGAGGAAAATCCCAAGGAACATTATAATAAAATTCCAGAACTATAAAATCTCAAGGAAAAAATACTTCAAGTTATTAGGAAAAAAAAAAACAATTTAAGTATTGAGAAGCAACAGTCAGGATTACCCAAAATGTGGCAGCTTCTACAGAAAAAGGCTAGAGGGCTTGGGATATCATATTTTGGAAGGTAAAGGTCCTGAGATTACAACCAAGAATCACTACCCAGTGAGACTATGCATCATCTTTCAGGGGAGGAAAGGGATCTTCAATGAAGTAAGAGAATTTCAATAATTTTGATTGAAAAAAACAGAACTAAACAGAAAATTTGATCTTCAAACATTTTAAGAGAAGCACAGAAAGGTTAATAGGGAATACACACACACACACACACACACACACACACACACACACACATATAAAGGTTAATGGGAAAATGATCTATAACTCCTGAGAAGAACTGTATGTGTTATTGGGGCAGTTAGAAGTGGACATATATAGATGGAGGGTATGGTTGTGAATGGTCTCTGATGTGATGATATCAAAGAAAAAGACATTAAGGGATGGAAAAAAAGGATTGTTTTGGAAGAAGAAGAAAAGAGAAGTAAAATGGGACAAATTAGATTTCATGAAGAGGGGGAAAGACCTATTACAATAGAGGGGAAGAAAGGAGGGGAGTGAGCATTGTCTGAAGCTTAATCTCATCAGTTTTCATTCATAGCAGGGAAAGCATATTCATTGAATTGGGTATAGAAATTTATCTTACCCTTTAAGGAAATAGGAGGTGAGGGCAGCTAGGTGGAGCAGTAGATAGAGGACCAGCCCTGAAGGCAGGAGGACCTGAGTTCAAATCTGATCTCAGATATTTAATACTTTCTAGCTGTATGATCCTGGGCAAATCACTTAACCCCAATTGCCTTGGGGGGAAAAAAGGAAATTGGGAGAGAAAGGAGAAAGAAAAGGGAGGGACTGGATAGAAGGGAGGGCTGAAACACTAGGAGAAAGGATAAGAAAAGGGAAAAGTAGTGATAGAGGGCTAGTTGAAGGAAGGGTGAATTAGAAACAAAACACTACTAAGGAGGAAAGAGAGAATAAAAGTATACACAGGAGAGAAAATAGGATGGAAGGAAATACAGAGCTGATAATCATAACTGTGAATGTGAATGGGATGAACTCTCCCATAAAACAGAAGCAAATAGTAGAGTGGGTTAAAAAACAAAATCCTATAATATATTGTTTATAAGAAATCCATTTGACACAGAGAGACACATATAGAATAAAAGTAAAAGGCTAGAACAGAATTTATTATCCTTCAGCTGAAGTAAAAAAAAAAAAGCAAGGGCAGCAATTCTGATCTCAGTTAAAGCAAAAGTAAAAAGAGATCTTATTAAAAGAAATAAGGAAGGAAAGTATTTGTACTTTCCTTATAGTACCATATAGTACCTTCCTGATAAAAGGTACTATAAGCAATGAAGTAGTAACATACTAAATGTGTATTCACCAAGAGATAGAACAGCCAAATTCTTAGAGAAGATTTTAAGATTTTAAGTTACGGAAAGAAATAGACAGCAAAACTATTCTAGTAGGGAATCTCAACCTTCCCTTCTTAGAATCAGACAAATCTAACCGCAAAATATGCAAGAAAGAAACTAGGGAGGTAAATGAAATCCTAGAAAACTTACATATGATAGGCCTCTGGAGAAAACTGAATAGGGATAGAAAGGAATATACCTTTTTTCTCAACAATACATAACACCAACCCAAAAATTAATCATGTATTAGGGCATAAAACCCTCACAATCAAATGCAAAAAGGCAGAAGTAGTGGATGCTTTCTTTTCAAACCACGATGCACTAAAAATTACATTCAATAAAAGGCCAGGAAAAAATAGACTAAAACTAATTGGAAATTAAATAATCTAATTCTAAAGAATGAATGGATCAAAGAAAAATCATATAAATAATCAGTAATTTCATCCTAGAGAATAACAAGAATGAGACAACATACCAAAACTTATGGGATGCAGCCAAAGCATTCCTTAAGGGAAATTTTATATTTCAAAATAATTATGTGAATAAAATAGAGAAAGAGGAGATTAATGAATTGGGCATGCAACTAAGAAAGCTAGAAAAAAAACAAATTAAAAACCCCCAATTAAATACCAAATTAAAAATTTTGAAACTCAAAGGAGAGATTAATAAAATTGAAACTAAAAAAAAACCTATTGAACTAATTGATAAAACTAAAAATTGGTTTTATGGAATAAACAATAAAATGGATAAACCTGTGGTTAATTTGATTAGAAAAAGGAAAGAAAAAAAACCTAAATTACCATAAAAAATGAAAAGAGTAAACTTAACACCTAAGAAGAAATCAAGTCCCTACATCTCTTCCTTTCTCTGTCTCTGTCTCTCTTTGCTCCTCTTCTAGGGTTGTTATATGGAGAGATTTTGTTTTTTTAAAAATAAATTACATGGTATTATAAAAGTGTGTGTGTGGTACCATGGAGAGAGTACAAGAGACCTTGTATCAGAGGACCTATTTTTAAATCCTGATTCTGTGGCTTGCCACTTCTGATTTATAGTATACAATCCTAGGCCTTTAGTTCTTTATATGTAAAATGAGGGAATTTGTCTAATTGATCTCAAAATTCACTACTTTGCCTCAGATTCTATCTTCTAACCTTTCTTCCAAAAGTCTAATTGCATAATAATAATAATTATTATTATTTCAGAGAGCAGCTACCCTAAGGAATAATATTTTTTCTCCAACAATACCAAAATGGAACATAGTCAAGAAGCTGAAGATTGTTCCTTAGTCTCCTGATCCTTCTACTGCAGAAGAGAGCATCTTGAAATTTCACTGAGATGGTATGAGGTATTTTGAAATTCCTTATAGTTATCTCTATTTTAATTATGTATCTTGATCCTAAATTGATAAAGGAATAATAGAAAGAGTACTGATTTTGGAATTAAATTACATGGATTAAAATCCTGGACACTTACTATCTGTGTGATATTGGCCAAGCATTTTTTGGAACTGAGTTTCTTTAACCTAAAATGAGGGAATTTGATTCAATGATCTCTAAGGTTTATTCTAGCTCCAAATGTTATCCTTTGGTTCTATGTAATAGAACTCTATAGTCAGATTTGGAAAGATCCTCAGAAATCATCTAAAATAACTATAACCTAGGCAGGCAAACATTTCAAAATATTTTTGACAAAGAAACTCCATCAGAGATGAGCAGCTTTATAGCTCATAAGATAACACATTCTCTTTTACAGAAAGCTATGTTAGGAAATTCCTTCTTATGATTAGTTCAAATTTGCCTCCCTATAATTTCTACACATTGGTTCTGGCCCTCCTCTCTGGAGTCTCATATTATACATCTATCCTCTTCTTTAGTAATGAACTTTAAGTGATCAAATCCCTCTCCCTCAAACATTCTTTTAATTTATTCTCCAAGGACATAGAAGAAAATGGGAAAGAGAATGTTTTTATATGCAGAGGCTACATAATTCCATTATTAATTTCATAGGATTGGTGATTGTAAGGATTCTTGAGGAGACTTTATCCTCCTTAAATTCTTAAAAATTCTTGTGAGTCCCCAGATAACTTTTATTCATATGGATTATATTTAATATAGTTACCATATTAGAAATATAAACATCTTAGTATTATTATGAAAAATAACTTTGACCTTGAAGATTCCACTTTGGGGTCCTCAAACCACATTTTGAGAACTAATATCTTAGAGGCTTGGTGGGTTTTGGGTGAGCCATAAATGAACTGAATCCCTGATTCCAGAATACACAAAATGTAACTGATTTTTCTGGAGGGTGTTTGTAGAACCCAACACCTTCCTGAACAAGCCCAAATGCCAAGGTTCTTCTCCATAGGAGTCTAAACTCAGTTTGATTCCAACCTATTCCAACCTGTGCAGAGAAATATTGTGACTGCATAGGAATGTATTTTTCAATAATCTGGGAGACAGACTTATTCCTATGTCTGTGCTCAAGTATGGAAAACTGCTTGTTTATATATACTTGTTGCCTAGAGATGTAGTAAAAAAAGATAGGTGATGGAAAAGAAAAAGATTAGAAGAATAGACTAGCATATGGTCTTTGATGAACAATACATGAAAGTGATCAAAGGGGTCCTGGAGTTCTTGTGGGGGTGGGACTTGGACTTGGAAAAAAGGAAAGAGCAAACTGTACTGGAAAGAACATTGAGTGGTGAGTGAAGGACCTTTTTTCTCTCCCCAGATCAACTATTATGTAATTTTGAATAAATCAATGTGTCTTTTTTTTTCTGGAACTTTTTTCTCCTCTGTTATATGAAAGGATTGGACTAGAAAAGGGGTTCTTAATAGTGTGTGTGTGTGTGTGTGTGTGTGTGTGTGTGTGTGTTGGTATAGGTGCCTTTTAGCAATATGTTGAAACTGATATCTTCTTAGAATAATAATTTTCAATAATCAAAGAAATATTAACTTCTAGTTAGAGGTTAGTAAAAATAAAGTGATTCCCCCCCTCTCCCCCATCTAAGTTTATGAACCTTTTGAATTCTACCTGGATTTCAGACTGTAAGGTTGTTGCATTTAAAATTAGACATGAATGAAAGGAGGAAGTTTGAGAGGAGGGATCAGATTAGTTGAAAAGAAGAATTATCCTAGAACTAGGATTTATACATTAACCACAACATGAAGAAGGAGAGTAACTTTGGAAGACTCTGATCAGTGCAAGGACCTATCATAATTTAGAAGACTTATGATGAAGCACACCTCATTCTCATCTCTTGGTGAAGTAATGGACTACAGGTTCAGGATTAGATTGCTTAAGAGATGAAAAAGAGATGAAAGGAATTAGAGTAGGTAATGAGGAAACCAAATAATCACTCTTTGCAGATGATATGATGGTATACTTAGAGAACTCCAGAGATTCTACTGAAAAGCTATTAGAAATAATCCACAACTTTAGCAAAGTTGCAGGATACAAAATAAATCCACATAAATCATCACCATTATATGTACATCACACCATACATTATATATATAATCACCAACAAAATCCAACAGCAAGAGATATAAAAAGAAATTCCATTTAAAATAACTGTCAATAGTATAAAATATTTAGGAATTTATCTACCAAAAGAAAGTCAGGAACTATATGAGCAAAACTACAAAACACTTTCCACAAAAATAAAGTCAGATCTAAACAACTGGAAAAATATTAAGTACTCTTGGATAGGCCAAGTGAATATAATAAAGATGACAAACTACCTATTTATTTAGTGCTATACCAATCAGACTCCCAAGAAACTATTTTAATGACTTAGAAAAAATAACAACAAAATTCATCTGGAAGAACAAAAAGTCAAGAATTTCAAGGGAACTAATGAAAAAAAAATCAATTGAAGGGGGTCTAGCTGTACCTGATCTAAAACTATATTATAAAGCAGCAGTCACCAAAACCATTTGGTATTGGCTAAGAAATAGACTAGTTGATCAGCGGAATAGGTTAGGTTCACAGGATAAAATAGTCAATAACTATAGTAATCTAGTGTTTGACAAATCCAAGGACCCCATTTTTTGGAATAAGAATTCACTATTTGACAGAAACTACCGGGAAAATTGGAAATTAGTATGGCAGAAAATAGGCACATTTCCACACTTAACACGGTACACCAAGATAAGATCAAAATGTGTTCATGACTTAGGCATAAAGAATGAGATTATAAATAAATTAGAAGAACATAGGATAGTTTACCTCTCAGACTTGTGGAGGAGGAAGGAATTTGTGATCAAAGAAGAACTAGAGATCATTATTGATCACAAAATAGAAAATTTTTGATTATATCAAGTTAAAAAGCTTTTGTACACACAAAACCAATGCAGACAAGATTAGAAGGAAAGCAATAAACTGGGAAAACATTTTTACAGTTAAAGGTTCTGATAAAGGCCTCATTTCCAAAATATATAGAGAATTAACTCTAATTTATAAGAAATCAAGCCATTTTCTAATTAATAAATGGCCAAAGGATACGAACAGACAATTTTCAGATGATAAATTTGAAACTATTTCTACTCATATGAAAAGGTGTTCCAAATCACTATTGATCAGAGAAATGCAAATTAAGACAACTAGGACATACCACTACATGCCTGTCAGATTGGCTAAGATGACAGGAAAAGACAATGATGATTGTTGAAGGGGATGTGGGACTGGAACACTGATGTATTGTTGGTGGAGTTGTGAACAGATACAACCATTCTGGAGAAGAATTTGGAATTATGCCCCCCAAATTATCAAATTGTACATACCTTTTGATCCATCAGTATCACTACTGGATTTATATCCCAAAGAGATCCCTTAAAGAAGGGAAAGGGAACCACCTGTACAAAAATGTTTGTAGCTAGAAAATGGAAACTGAATGGATGCCCATCAATTGGAGAATGGCTGAGTAAATTGTAGTATATGAATATTATGGAATATTATTGTTCTGTAAGAAATGACCAGTAGGATGAATAGAGAATCTTGGAGAAATTTACATGAACTGATGCTAAATGAAATGAGCAGAATCAGGAGATTATTATATACTTAAACAACAATACTATATGAGGATCAATTCTGATGGAAGTGGCTATCTTTTGCAATGAGAGGATTCAATTCAATTCCAATTGATCAGTGAAAGAACACTGGGAAATGAGTGTGGACTACTTGCATTTTTGTTTTTCTTCCCAGATTATTTTTACCTTTCTGCTGATTTTTTTTTGTGTGTGTTCAAAAAGAAAACTGTATAAATATGTACACATATATTGCATTTAAGATATACTTTAACATGTTTAACATGTATGAGACTGCCTGCCATCTAGGGAAGGGGGTGGAGGGAAGGAAGGGAAAAGTTGGAACAGAAGTGATTGCAAGGGTCAATGTTAAAAAATTACCCATACATATGTTCTATCAATAAAAAAAAACTATATAAAAAAAGGATTCAATTGCTATTTCTAGACAAGCCCCTTATAAGACTCATTTTACTTGATCATAGATTTTTTTTTTAAATTGAGGACTTTTATATATGCCCTCACTTTATGTGTGCATGTGTGAGAATAAATGGCATCTCCTTATGCCAGATATAAGAATGGGGCAAACTAGTTTTAGTAATGCAAAAAAACAAAAACAAAAACAAAAACATTGTATCAGTGTATGGAGGGATAGAAGAAAGAAACATTAAATATTTTTTTAAATACATGGAAGAAACTAGAGATATTAAGAGCAGAGACAACACAAGCAGGCCAACATTAGTACAATCACTTTATTTTCTTGCCTGGGAGACTCTCTCTTCTCATTTTCTGGTTTCATTGTTTGTTTGTTTGTTTGTTTGTTTTTTTCAAGCCACAGCTAACACCTCAAATTCTGTGAGAAACCTTTCCTGATGCCCTATAACGCTAATGTCTTTATTCTGTTGATTAGATCCAATTTGTCTTCTCTAGATCTTGTTTATAAGTAGTTATTTGCATGTTGTCTCCCCCAATTAGACTGAGTTTCTCAAAAGCAGGAAATGTCTTTGCCCTTTCTTGTATTCCCAGCACTTAGCAAGGTGCCTTATACATACTAGATATACAATAAATAATTGATTATTAACATTACATTTACTATATATTAAAAGGAATAGTCTGTATGTGAGGAATCATATGTAATCATAATTTTTTGACATTCTTTGTGAATAAAAATGTTTGTGTTTCTTAATAATTTTCTAGTTCAAAAATTTTAAAGTATTTTTTAATAGAGGAAAGAACATTGGATGGAGGCCATATTGAGACATATTTACAACAAACCAAAAATTTAACATAAAGAAATCCACTCAGGAGTCTAATTTGGACTCTGAAACAACTTGCTGGTTCACTTGGATGCAATATTGGCTTAATTCTGTGAAACTTTATTAGTAACATCAAAGGCCCAAATCAGGTAAAGAAAAATATACATATACATACATATACACATAATGCAGAATAAACACATTAGCCAAAATATTTTGTCTGACCTCTGTTCTAGAAACTCTTATATATGAGATACATAAATGAGATATATAAATATGAGATATATAAAAGGGTGCAATGCACCTGGAGAAGTCTGGGGCCAGAACAGATTCTTATCTCTTTTCCTTTTCTGAAGAAGCATCTCTGCTCTGACTTGAAATAGTCTTTTTATCATTTCATGAGAAAGCATGATATAGCTCAGTGGGTTCTGGACATTGCCCATTCTGCCTAGTGGTTTGTATATGCGGAGATGGGGCTTGTAGTTGATGTGAAGCCAATAATTAAATAACTGTGATCACACTTCAGCAGAAAACAGTGGGAAAAAAATACTGGGCTTAAATCTTAAGATCTGACTCTGTGTGTCTTGGGATGAGTCACTTTACCATTGAGTTTCCTTGTTTGTAAAATTAGAGGACTGAGACATGTCTAAGATATCTTTCAGGTCTAACATTCCATGTTCTAGATCCCATTCCTAGCTGTATGATTGTGGGTAAACTGCTTTTCTTTTTTGGTTCTTATATTCCTCATTTACAAAATGAAAGTGTTAGAGTCTTAGAGTCCTTTTTTTTTTTTTTTTTTTTAAAGATATCTTCCAGTCTATTAGTCTGTATTCTAAAGTCCTTTCTAGCTTTGATATTTTTTTGTCCTGTTATCTATCAGCTATATGATTAAGGGAAAGTCTTCCTTCTCTAGACCGCAGTTTCCTCTTTAAAATAAGCCAATTGGATAGAGTAACCTCGAGGGATATCTTCAAGCTGTGAACATCATAGGAAGACTATTTTCTCTGGAGTCAGAAAACCTGGGCTCAAAATCCATCTTTAGTGTTTATTCCTTGTTCGATTTTGGACAAATCACTTTAGATCCTTGGTCCTCAGTCTCTTCATCTGTATGATGAAGAGGTTAGACTAGATGATCTCAGAAGTCTCTTATGCTTCTACACCTATGATCTTACGAATCTATGCTCTGTGATCCTCAAAAAGCACTTTATAAATTTTGAGATGTGGGACATGTACTTTCCTTCCTCTACTCCCATTAACAATGTCTTGTATCCTGCTTGTACCTGGCCCTCAGATAATTGTGATCTGGCTAACTAGAGCTAACTGTAATGGAAGATGAGAGACAGGACCTCAATCACAATTCCTGTAAGGAACTGAAAAGTCTGGAGGAGACAGGGATGAACTCCCTGACCAATTCATAGCACACCTCTCCAAAGTGTTTCCAAGTCAGCCTAAACCTGGACTTAAACCAAGATGGTCTAAAATAGCTATGCTCTCAATTTCCAGAGGCTGAGTGTTCTCTGGGAAAGCAATAGATTCAGCTTTCTTTGACAAAATGATTTCCTATTCCCTGCATTTGCTCAACCAGAGCATTGCAGAGACCCTGTCTTTCTGATGAAGCATTTGTGGATAAGATTGGAAGGGTAATTAGCTGGCAGTAAAGAACAGGATCGTGTCTGTTCTGGTAAGATCTTGCCCATAGTCAAAAATGGAGAGTTCAACTAAATGTAAATAGTGGTGGGGATGAAATAATCCTTGCAAAACTTACCCACATTTACTCAGGGCTTTTGTGCTGCAAAGATTTTATGTTATTCGAATAGATTAACCTACCTTGGAAAGCACTGAATTATATTACCTCTGCTCCCAAATGGAAATGTGGAGATGAGCATGATGAGAAATTAGTCAAGTGATGGAGGAATCATTCATGTGTCACTGAATGGCCCAGGTTGTTCTGAAAATCATTTAAAAGAACAGTATGCCCCAAAGCTGAGCTGCTCCTTAATCTTTATCTCACTTGTATCAGCTTAGACACAAGTACATAGAAACATTAGAATTGGAAGAAATGTTAAAGACAATCTAGAATAGCTCCCATTTTACAGATGAGAAAACTGAATCAATTCCTAGATTAAACAATTTGGCCAAGGTAACATAAGGAATGAGGGTCAGGAATGAACTATGAATCTTGCTCTCTTTCCATAGCAACCACACTGTTACATTGCACATTTCTTACAAGCAGGCCCTACCTCACATCTATCTTTGTATTCTTGATGCATACCCCAGCATTTTGCATGTAATAGCTACTTAATAAATATTTGTTGGAATGAATTGTTGAAAAAAAAAAGACATTAGATTTGTCTTACTAAACCTGGGACATTCATTTCACTTTGAGTTTTATATTAGAAGATGAATGATCTTTTCTCTCAATATCTCTAAAATTATCCTACTCCACCTCCTCATCAACATTATAATCATCATCATTGAAATCCTCTCATCCTGCTCTATCCTCTTACCCTTCCTTTGTCTACTGAATAAAGTCCTCATTATTTTTCCTGCTGTTCAAGGTCTCTATTATCTGGGTAGCTAGGTGATGCAGTGGATAGGGTGCTGGGCCTGGAGTTATAAAAGACTCCTCTTCCTGAGTTCAAATAGGGCCTTAGACACTTAATTTTTGTGTGAACCTGGACAAGTTACTTAACCTTGTTTGTCACAGTTTCTTCATCTAAAATGAGCTGAAGAAGAAAATGGTGAACCACTCCAGTATCTTTGCCAAGAAAACCCCAAATGGGGTCATGAGGAGTGGAACACAACTCAACAACAAAACAACTATGATATGTCCAACCTACCTTTATAATTCTATTTTCTGTTACTTCTATTTAGAGATCTTTGACTTAAGTCCTTCTCCTCTCCCTCAATTGTAAAATGTGGGTAGTCCTGAGTTCTCAAAGACTATGCTCTCAAGTACAAGCATTAGAGACTCCTAGGAAGTTGAAAAAAGCTTTAGAAATGGGATTGGAGAGTTATTCCACATCTGTTGACTAAAGTCCAGTGTAGCTCAGTATGAAGAGGCTCAGATTGGTTACAGTATAAAAATTGTGCAGCTATTACAACTTAAGAAGACTGTCTGCCAGATGATATAGAGATCATAAGTTCATTTGGTATAAAGTATATACAAATTGATGAAATTATAATTCTTTGAAATCTTGAAATATCTATCTTATGCTCCAGTCAACTTGTACTGCTGATAATTCATGGAATAATGTTTTCAACATTATTACTTCTTTCTCAGTTTTATCCATAATTAGTTGAAAAACTATGATAGTCAAGAGAGCTAAAACATTTTCTGAGAAGCAGTGTAGTACAGAGAAAAAGAAAACTGGGCCTAGAATCAGGAAGATCTGGGTTCAAATTCCACCTCAAACATTAATGACATTAATTCATTTTTAACATATTTATAATATTTATTTATTTATAAAGCATTGTAACATCTCTGTGATTCAATTTCCTCATATATAACATGAAGGAGTTGAATTCTATTACTTCTAAGATTCTTTCCAGCTCTGGATATGATACTATTATTGCCACCATCATTAATTTGGAAGTCAGAGGACCTGAATTCAAATCACATCTCTGAAAATTACTCCCTATTGATAAATCTAATAACTCAGCCTCTTCCAGTTGTTCAGTTGTCTTTTAGTCATATCTAACTTTTGACCTCATTTGAGATTATTTTGGCAAAGATACTCTAGTGGTTTGTAATTTCCTTCTCTAGCTCATTCTATAGATGAGTGAACTGAGATAAATAGAATTAAGGGTCTTTTCCAGAGTCATATAGCTAGTGTCATTTGAACTCAGGTAGATGAGTCTTCCTGATTCCAGGCCCAAACACTCTTATCTGCTGCACATTTTCATTCAAATACAATCTACAAGACCATTCTGCTATTGTTTAACATCTATGTGGGATGGTGCTGTGATTAGTAAGCTTCTTTCCACATGAGGAGTGCTATAACCCTTTCAAATAACAACAATGAACCACTCTTAGTCAATCTGTACTTGAGAGTTGAAGACTCCTTGTAATGCCAGAGAAACTGAAGCAAGATAGAGCTTAGAGAGTATTTAATTATTTATTTAAAGGGAGAGATTTACTGTGACCAAATGGATCCATGGTTTGGTTCCAGGGCTGAATGAGACTATCCTCTCCAAGAATTCAGCAAACAATGTGAGTTTCTCCATGATCTATGTACATGTGGCTCAGACTCAGGGGGTATACTGAGGCAGGGGTGGAGTCCGGGTACTGAGAGCAGGAACTGGACTCTGACAGGGTGGGATGAGCCTCCCTGAAGTTGGGGAGAGGCATCTTGATAAAATGGTATCTGACATTCCCGTAGCTTGGGATGGAGAGAGGCATTCTGATATTCTAAAACATAAGATCTTTTATCCTTACAAATATCCTGATAAAGAGGGAGGGGAGGTTTTGCAGGACTGAGATTCAAGCTGATTATTATGAACTGAAGCAGAGAAACTGAGTCAGGACTGGGTCAGGATAATTAGGGAGGCTGAGTCAGGACAATAAAAGGGAACTATGGCATAACATCCTAAGCTAAAAGCATAGCTGTACTTCTACTGTTTGCTCAGATTATTTAAATTTGACATTCATCTGATTAAAACATTTTATTTTTAGTATTTAAGTTACTCCTTTGTTGGTGGCAAGTAATTCCAACGTTCCATTTCCTTAAATGGAAAAAAAAAAAAAACTGAATGAAACCGGTGAGTAAAATGCTTTCCATCTTCTCCTTTCTCTCTACCCTCAAACTTCATCATGTTATTCTTTTCCATTAAAATCACAAACCTGTCTAGCTGAAGATTGAAAGATTGGTATCCTTTGCCCCACTTCTCCAGTGCTAGACTTTTCTATGGTCTTATTTTTATTAACATGTATATTTTTTTCTGAAGATATTGTTTGATCTGAATCATGAAGGTCACCCAACAATCAAGAAAGAAGCACAGACTGGGCACCAGTAGAATGCAATATATTATCAATAAAAATTGTACAGAAGTGACATGAATTATATGTTAGATAAATGACTAGGAAAAATGTGTCTGTTACTTGTGAAGATGCTTCATTAGTATCTCTTTAATGTCAAGAGAACTTGAAGAAGGACTTTAACATATTGGGAGTATACTAGCATACAGAGGAGAATTTGTGGGAGGATATGAATAATATGGCCAGACATGAAAGGGTTGTAATCTGTATTAGCTGGTTGCAAAGTCCCCAGTGATGACATCACAGATCTATCCAAATATTGGATTATAATATGATCATGATTTTCATTTTCAACTTCTGTCACCTAAGGCAAGATTAGGAAAGTGCTAGGGTAGGAAGAGAGCTAATTCTTATTGAAAGCAGAGTAAAGAAAGACAATGAGGAAACAACAGAGATCCAAGGAACTGAGAAGAGGAGAGCACTAGTAGAAGATTAGAATTCAAAATTGAGGAATCCCACTGAAGATTAGAGAACAATGATGTGGAGAGTTCAAATATCCTTTCTCCAAAATCAGGCAGTATATGTATTTTTATTCTGAAATTTTTATGCCTTCAATTCCAATAGACTTGTTTTAGAGAGAGCCATTTACATCCAGAGAAAGGACTATAGACACTGAATGTGAATCACAACATAGTATTTTCACCTTTTTTGTTATTGTTTACTTGATTGTTTTTTCTTTCTCATTTCTGCATCCCCTTTCCCCCCATCTGATTTTTCTCATACAGAATGATAAATAAATATATTTAAAAGAATTACACATGTTTAACCTATATTGGATTACTTGGTGTCTAGAGGGAGAGGGGAAATATGGAGTACAGGGTTTTGCAAGGGTGAATGTTGAAAACTATTTTTAATGTGTTTTGAAAAATAAAAAAGCTATTATAAAAAAAGAAATTCTTATGCCTTAATCTTAGATCCTACTAAGGACTAGCAGTTTTAGGTAGACACATCTATCTCTGGTAGATTTAATCACCCCTGTTGATTCATTGTTGTATATCATGCAACAATGTATTTTAAGCATCAGGATTAGCCTTCTATAGAACTGATAAATTTGTTGGAACCTTTCTGTGACCATCTTTCCTAGTTTACTCCTCAATTTCTCTAACTGAGAGACTATCTAAATTTGACAACCATCTGACTAAAACAGCCATACTATCCTCATTCTGGCCATATATTCACTTCCTTTCCACAAGATACTTTGACTCCAATCTGAGAGTTTACCTTGTTCTTTCCAAACACTATAACCCGACCCAGTGCTACTCATTCATAAACTTTCTAGCTTCCCTTTATGTATTGTCTTCTCCTATGAGAATGTAAATCCTTGAGGGTAGGCATTGGCCAGTGGCCTGATATAGCCTTTCCTGTGAACATTTCATAAATAATGCTGGTGTTAAACCATCTTTTCTGAATACACATTGATTCCTTTTGGGGGAAAAATAGTCTGGCTTTTTCTTTCCCTCCTACCCCCTACCCCCACCCCACTCTGAGAAATGCTGGAAACCCTAAAGTATTATGTACTTCACTATCTTGATGTTTCTATCTCCATAATATTTATCATATACATCCCCTTCTTTCCTAATATAGTTACTAATGAAAAGCAGGTTTTTTTTTTTTATCACATCTTAACCAGACTACTGCAATAACCTCCTAATTAGCCCCCCAGCCTCAAGTCCTTCCCCACTGTAATTCATTCTCTATTCTGTTACTAATGATTTTCCTCAAGTCCAGGTTTGATTCATCCCCTCTCCCCTCACTCAATAATTTCTAGTGGCTACCTATTAACTTTAGGATCACATTTAAACTCATTTATTTAACATTTAAAGTGCTTTGTAACTTGCCCCTTTCCTATACTTCTGTTTTAGATATTATTCTCTTACACATAGTCTCTGGTCTTGACATATGGACCTGCTTGGTATTCCTCACAGATTCCTCATAAGTGTTCTTTAATTTCTCTCCTAGACTATCTATCTCTTCTTCCTCTATAATGCGTAGTGCCTGAGACAGGGTAAGCGCTTAATAAATGCCTTATCTAGTAGGCAATCTCTCTTTGTAACCTCACCAGCTCCTATGAGTTTAACTATTATTTCTATATGAATGACATCTAAATATTGACATCTAGTCTTTATTCTGAGCTTCAGTTCCATGTCACCAAATATCTACTGGATGTTTCATATGGGATGTCCCAAAGACATCTTCAACTCAACATTTAAAAAGTTGAACTCATTAACTTTTCCCCTAAATCATACACTCTTCCAAACTTTCCTTTTTCTCTCACTGTCCAACCATACTCCCAAACCATACTCCCAAATTCACAATTTACATATTATCCTGAATCTTCACTTTCTCTCACTCTCCATATTGTAATCCTTTCTTTGCTGCTCTAATTTGGTTTTAAACCCCAACATCTTTGCTTTATCTTTTCCAGAAATTTGTACTTAAGCTGTATTTTTTCCTGAGGTTTTGCTTGTTGATGTTTAGTCACTTTCTTCTGAGCATTCGCATAATAGTTCTATATGATGGTATATATTTATATCTATATATCTAATATTTTTTTCAGCCTACTTTTTGACATTAAACTTTATGTTAAAGTTGGACTTCAAAACTTTTGATGGGGGGTGATGTTTGGACTGAACTTCTGTACCCTCAAGTGCTTTTGCTATTGTGTGTGTGTGTGTGTGTGTGTGTGTGTGTGTGTGTATGTATGTATGTATGTATGTGGGATATATGGGAAGGTAAGGGAGAATGAATGTTTTATTCTAGGCTCTCAGGAACAGATTGAGATCCTGCAGGCTTTCATAAAGCAATGTGATCTGAGACAATCTGAGACAAAGTCTTCTCATTGACTTCTTTGTCTGAAATCAGCAAGCTCTTGGCTCTTCTTTGGATGTGGCCAAGATCTCTGCTGGCTTGTCCCTAATTGAAAATTTCTGCAAATTCATTCTGTATGCAGGCACTATTAGCTCTTGGAGAAATTCTGCAGGTTGAGAGCTAGTGAACTTGGGTCTAGAATTCCTGTCCTTGTTATTCCATTGTTGGTTTCTCTCTGGGTTGGAGATTAGAAGTGAGTGCCTATTCCGTTTGTAGGATCAGAACCTAACAGCTATTCTTTGATTTTTAACTTGTTCCTAACTCATTACAGAAATAGGACCTCTCCCTTCTTCTCTGGGCAGGTTGCCTCCTTAAGTTGATCTTAGAGCTGTCTTTTAGAACTAGATAATGAGCCACAAAGCTGCCAGATGGTTTCTTTTCTCTATTCTGCTCTAGTTTAAGGATTCCCAGGACCTCTTCTTGCCTTAGTGCTTCCTAGTACAAAGCCTAGAGCAAACTTCATGGTGTTGAGATTGGGAAGGGACTCCAAAAGGTTGGGAGTCAGAGACCAGTGTTTTAAGGTATCTCAAAAGAATTTTCAGGCTTGAGCCCATTTCCTAGTCAAGGGGCCAAGTTTATTGTAATTGTAATGCCAATTAAAGCAGGCTAACATCCAAGATTTTAGCAAAGAAACAGAAGCAAGGAGACATATTTATCTAGTTATTCATGTCATTGATATGCTTTATAGCCTAGAGATAGAACCAAGGAGTGCTCTCAAGAATTTGGTTATCACTGAATGAGATGAGGTGAGATCTTTCAAGACAGTTGTGAAAATCGAGTAAAGCTTCATCTGCTTCAGAGTTTGAGTAGGCCTGAAGGATTTTGAGCATCAATTCAAAGGCATATCATAATGCTGGAGAAACTAAGCAAGATAGAGATTAGAGAATATTTAATAATTTATTTGAAAGAGAGAGATTTACTGGGACAAAATGGATCCCAGGACTGAATGAGACTATTATCTCCAAGAATCCAGCAGTGAATGTCAGATACAAGATTCTTTTATAGGGTTACAGAACGATGACATAATAGGAGATGTACCTGGATGGGGATGATCTAATGGGGGGAGGAACCTAATGGAGGCAGGCACCTAGGATGACATAATGGATATAGGTACTGGAGAGGCTCCTGATATTCTAATGATGTCTAAAATGGATAAAGACCTTTATTCTAACATTAAGAGGGAATGGTTATAACCTGAGTCAGAGTAACTGAATAGGACAATTAGGGAAACTGAGTCAGGACATTAAAAGGGAACTGTGGCATAACAATACTTAAGTGCCCTTCCTGCTATACTTCCATGACATCATTTTCTCCCTATTTCAACCAAATATGGGCAACTATGTACTTATTGGTCAAGTTCAATTTCTTGTGTAGTTCCTGAGTTTAGAATGTAAGACCCCCAGCCAATGAGGATGAGGGTCAGTGGTGGGAGGGGGTATGAGTGTTAGGGATTAAAGTGTTAACCCTGCCCCCAGAAGGTGCTTCCTCCCTTGATCTTCTGCTCCATGGTTGGGACCCCTTCTGGTGAGAATGTATAATAAACTTTGCTTTGCTTCTAGAGATGTCTCCAGCTTTTTTTTTTTTTTTTTTTTTTTTTTTTTTTTTTTTTTTAATTAAATGGCGACCTCTCACCATTTCTGAGCCACATAGTTTCACTGACTAACAGACACAGTAATGTTTGTAGGACTATGTAAAGACCAGAAGAATTGAAATCATTAACAGACTGATTGTTAAAACAATAGTCTCAGGATCACTAATATAGCTTCTGTAAAGTCTAAGGGAAGAAATGTTATTATATCCCTAGGCCAGAGTGCTTTTATAATCATTGACAAAACAATAGCATTCTTAGATGAGAGGGCCTCAGGATCACAGATTCCAAAGCTAGAAGATTTAGACTTACTGACAGATTGTTAGAACAGAAGCACCCTGAGATCAGGGGAACTTAAAATTATTGTTGTCTCCTCTAGAAGCTATATTACATCAATGGCAGACTCCTGGTCAGCCTCATTCCAATATCTGGAGAAATCTTTGCCTGTCTCTCTGTGCTAACCTGAACTGAAAAATTACTCATTATATTTTTTTCCCTTGCATTTCCCATTCAGTATTTGGAATGTTACATTTTCTATGTCAGAGATATAATAAGGGACCTGGGCTCCACTTCTCTCACCCCATATAGCTAATCACTTACCTAATCTTGCCCTTTATACCTTCACAGCATTTCCCACATAGATCTCTTCTTCATTCAGACACCTATCACTAAATTCAAGCTCTCATTACTTCTTTCCTAGATATTGCAACAACCTTCTAATTTCCTCCATTCCACTCCATTCCACACATAATTGCCAAAATAATTTTCCCTAAGTGCAGATCTAATCATGTGTTCCTCCTCCATTCAAACAAATCATTTGTCTTCCTATTGCCTCTAGATAAATATAAAGTTCTCTTAACTTTTCAAGCCCTACAGAATTGGATTTCAATCTATCTTTCCAGCTTCATTTAACATTATTTTATTCATTGTATTATGCAATTCAATCAAATTTCCCTCCTCTTTGTTCTTCACACAAACACACACACACACACACACACACACACAGAACACAAAATATTTTTATCTCCTTTTTTGCTTTTTTTTTTTTTTTTTGGATCAGCACACATGCCTGGAATGCACTTTCTCATTGCCTTCTCTTCACCTCTTAAGACCCCTTTTTTCCTTTAAAATGCTGCTCAAGCACTGTCTATCTGAAGCCTTGAATCTTGATTCTCTTAATCTTAGTTTCTTGCTCCGAAATTAACTCATATTTAATTAAACTGTTAAATAATTAATTCAGTAAATATTTATTAAATACCTACTATGTAACAAGGCACTGTGCCAAGGACTAGGGAGACAAAGAAAGATAATGAGGAGATATGGGGGAGCAGAAGTGCTGAATTCTCAAAATGTATTGGTGTTTCATGACTCTCCCCATATGGTTCACAAACATTGGGGAGCAGATGTTGAACCCCAAATATACATTAGGATTTTGGGCCAATGTTGCGAGATATTTCAAAAAAAATTTGTAGATTTAGACCTTAGACCTTCTCAAGAGGCAAAGGTTATATTACATTGCTGATAGTGTAATGCCAGAGAAACTGAGGCAAGATAGAAATTAGAGAGTATTTAATAATTTATTAAATGGAAGAGATTTACTGGGACCAAATGGATCCATGGTTTGGTCCTAGAGCTGAATGAGACTATTGTCTCTAAGAATCCAATAAACAATGTGAGTTCTCAATGACCTATATATACATGGCTCAGACTCAGGGGGTAGATTGAGGCAAGGGCGGAGTCAGGGTGCTGAGAGTGGAAACAGGACTCTGACAATCTGGTTTGACAGGGCATGGGGGATGGGATGACCTAATGGGGGGAGGAATCCTGGAGATGGGGAGGGCCTCTTGGCATCTTGATAAGATGGTATCTGACATTCCTGTAGCTTGGGATGGAGAGAAGCATTCTGATATTCTAAAACATTAGATCTTTTATCCTTATCAAATATTCTGCTAAAGAAGGAGGGGAGATTTTGCAGGACTGAGCTTTGAGCTGATTATTATAAACTGAAGCAGAGAAACTGAGTCAGGACTGGGTCAGGATAATTAGGAAGACTGAGTCAGGACAATAAAAGAGAACTGTGGCATAACATTAGCAGGCTAATTTCTAAAAGAGAGTTTTAGCCATTAGCAAGGGGAAAGACATGAGCTAAGTTCCCCAGCAGAACTCTCCATTAACTAGGAGAAAATTGCCATAAGGCAGGCAAAGTTCCAAAAGAATTTGCTGCCATAACAGGGCAGTGTGTAATGAACTCCCCAAAGAAGTGAGGGTATCTGTAGTTTCTTTTATTAGAGAAAAATAACCTGGAGGGTTGACATCATAACTAGGCCTTCTAATTGGATATAATAACTGTGAGTCATGATAACTCTGTCAATGCAAGGAATACAACAAGGAATTATAAAATAATCCTGTCAATGCTCCTCTTTGCTTGCCTCAGGGAGTTTTTGTTGTTCTTGTCTTTGTCCTTCCTTTTTGAAGAAAACCAAAAAGGTACCATTATGTTAGAATCTAGTTATTGTATCCAACTGTGACTGAGCAAACCAATGTGAGTTTGGAATACTCTTCCATAGATTAGATACACACAGTTCCTATGAACATTTGGGGGAGGAGGGCTTTTTTAACTTTATGCATCTTATGTTTCTTCAGAGCTAATTCAATTGTTTTGCTCATAGAGCACAGTGCCTACTCTGATATTGGCTCATCATACTGGGTGGTCCTGTGCCAGTGTTTTCTATGTCATACAATCAATTCCAAAGTTATTAAGAGTAGCCTTGAGAGTGTCATTGTATCACTTTTTCTAAGCACCTTTTGAACATGGATTTACCAGTTTTATACTGATAGTAACAATCCAAAGTGCTTTTATTATGCACTAAAGACTATTTATGGGCCAAAGACCTATGGTACCTCTCAACTATTCAATGCTGATGGAGCCATATTGGTTAGTGAAGAAAACATGATCCTAGGGAGATGGGCTGAACACTTTCATAGTGTTCTCATCAGACCATTGTCAATCAATGCTGAAGCCACTCACCATTTACCTTAAGTTGAAGTCAATCTTTCCCTAGTTGAAATTCCAACTGAAAAAGAGGTTTTAGAATGCCATTAAACTACTTTTCTGTGGCAAACCTCCTGGTGCTGATTCTATTCCAGCTAGGATTTATAGGTGTATGGGAGGTCCGTTGCTCATACAAAAGCTGACTGAAAATTTCAGATTATATGGCAAGAGGAAGTTATGTCCTAGGAATTCAAGAATGCCTCCATTGTCCATCTCTATTAAAAGAAAAGGAATAGATTGTCCTGTGACAATCAAGGAGGTGTTGGGGAGAAGGGGGTCCTTTCTCTTAGTCATTGCTGTCAAGATTCTTGCCAAAGTCCTAAATAGGCTGATTCTTTACCTGGAAGGAGGCCACCTTCCTGAAATACAGTGTGGTTTCAGAAGGGGCTAAAGAACAGTAGATATGGTATTTGTTGTCCAAAAACTCAGGAGAAATGACAGGAATAGAACAGAGGTTTGTTACAATGTTTGTAGATCTGACTAAGGCCTTCGATTCTGTCAGTCATGAGAACTTATGGAAAATTATGTCACAATTTGGTTACCTGGAGAAATTCATCAGTTTCATGATGGGTACGCTTGCCTAGATAGTGGACAAAACTCTCGAGCTTTCCCAGTCACCAGTGAAATGAAACAAGATTATATGCTTGCTTCTATGCTTTTAGCATGATGTTTTCAGTCACATTGGCAAATGCCTTCAATGAGTACAAACATGGCATCAAAGTTAGTTATTGTACTGATGATAAATTCTTCAACTTGAAAAAGCAACAAGCCAAAACCAAAGTGAAGGGAGTGTTGGTGCATAATTTTTTATTTGCAGATGATTATGCACTTTATACAGCCTCCAAAGCTGAGATGCAACAAAATATGGATTATTCTCTGCTGCTTCTGCTAATTTTGGTCTAACAATTAATACCAAGAAAACAGGTACTTCCCCAGCACCACACAATCCATATGTGGACCTTCAGGGAGTAAGCATAGGTTATTAGGTAGAGCCCATTGCAACAAATGCCCATTTAAATTTTACTTAAATTCAACAAAAGCTTTTCCTGTTAATGCCTCTATCTATGTCCTCATAACCTTGCTGAGATACCGGTTGCTAACTGGGACATGATTTGCCATCAGCATATTCCTAAGGGAGCTCACAATCTAATGGGGGGAGCTTAAAAAGCTGAAGAAGATAGAGGTTAGGATGCCTGATGTGAGGCAAATGATCTAAGGAAGTAAATGGTTGATTTAATCTTTCAAAATTATGAGTTTCTGGAGATCATGAAATCTAGGAGGTTAGCTGGGTGGGAAATGCATTGAATTCTGCAAGTCTTTCTTAAACAGTGGAGGATCAGTAAGAAGTTTTTCACCTTCTAGCCTCCACCCTCTGAAGTCAGAAGGAGGGAGAGGCTTCAGGGACAGAGGAAACTGAAGAAGTGTGAGCTTCGGAGCAGATTTCATCATACGGAAAAAATGTTAGCTAGGTGGAAAATGATATATTTTGTATGTAACATGTTTTGTAAATGATATACTTGTATAGATTTGTATATATTAACTTCATGCTGAATGTGTTTCCCTAAGTACTTATATTATCTCTTATACGAATGTAAATTTCTTGCAAATAGGAATCACTTTATCATTTGTGCTTTTATTCCCATCACCTAGCACAATGTGTGATACATAGAAAGCACTTAATAATTACTTATTAATTGAATGATGATATTCCATCTCTCAATACCATCTGGTATTGACCATGATGATAATTTTTTTCTCTTTATCCCTCTCTTTAATATTTACCCCAAGGAGTGTCATACTAAGAAAACTACCAAAAATTATTTTATAGAGCTGGAAAAAATAATAACAAAATTCATCTGGAACAACAAAAGATGATAATTTTTTTTTTTAAAAGTGAAGGAAGGTGATCTACCTATACCAGATCTCAAAGTGTATTATGAAGCAGTAATTATCAAAACAATCTGGTAATGGTTAAGAAATAGATTGGTGGATCAAGAGAATAGATTAAGCAAATTACAATATAGTAAATGATCTAATAATTTAATATATATAAACCCAAAGATCCTAGCTTTTGGAACAAATACTCATTATCCAATAAAAAGTGTTGGGAAAACTTAAAAAAAAGTATAATAGAAACTAAGCATAGATTAACATCTCATGCTATGTACCAAGAAAAGGTCAAAATGAATACATTGGCTATAAAAAGCTGTATCATAAGCAGATTAGGAAAGTATGGAGTATTTATCTGTCAGATCTATGGATAAGGTAAGAATTTAGAACCAAGCAAGATACAGAGAGTATTATAAAATGGAAATTAATTATATAAAGCTATTGATTATAAAAAATAAAAAAGTTTTTGCATAACAAAACCAATGTAATCAAAATTAAAAGGAAAACAGAAAACTGAAAGAAAATTTTATGAAAAGTACCTATAATAAAAGTTCAATTTCTCCAATGTATGGAGAACTGAATCAAATTAATAAAGAAACAAGTCATTCCCCAATTGATAAATGATCAAAGGATAAGAACAAGCAGTTTTCAAAGAAATCAAAATTATATATAATCATGAATCACTACTGATTAGAGAAATTCAAAGTAAGACAATTCTGAGATACTGCTTAATGGATTGGCTAATATGACAAAAAGGAAAATACTGGCTATTGAAGACGTAGGAAAATCTGGAAAGCTAATGCATTGTTAGTGGAGTTGGGAAGTGATCCAATAATTCTGGAGAACTATTTGGAATTAAGCCCAAGGGGCTATAAAACTGTGCATAACCTTTATCCAGAAATACTATTATTAGGCATGTATCCCAAAGGAAACAAAAAAAAAAGTGAAAAGGACTTATTTATACAAAAATATTTATAGCAGCTCTGTGTGTGTGTGTGTGTGTGTGTGTGTGCATTTGTGTGTGGTGGCTAATACTGGAAATGAAGGAGATGCGCATCAATTGGGGAATGGCTAAATAAGCTGTGGTAAATGTTTGCAATAGAATATTATTGTGCCATAAGAAATGACAAGCAGAATAGTTTCAGAAAAACCTAGCAAGACTTATATGAACTAATAAAAAATGAACTGAACAGATCTAGGGAATGTTGTACACACCCTCAAGAAAAATAAAGTTAAAAAAGAGATTGCTTCAATTTATATTCAAACTCCATTGAAGTGAGTAGCATAAATTTTCCCTTTGCTTTAAAAGTAAACCTCAACCTTTTTTTTTTTTTAATGAACAAAAAAGCAAAAAGAACTCTGACCACAGATAGTTTTTATGGAGAAAGAGATCAGATTTCAAACCCTGAAGACACTAAAAGTAGATCATCTCCAGATGAAGCCCCAAAGAATGATATGAATTGTTCCTCATCTCAAAAAGCTGCTTTGGAAGAATTCAAAAAGGATCTTAAAAGAGATTTAGAAGAAAAATGTGGAAAGGAAATAAGAACTTCATAAGAGGGTTTGGAAAAGGAAATGCAGAAATTATCTGAAGAAAACTTCTTAAAAATAGATTTAGTGAAATGGAAGATTCATATAACTCCTTACAAAATAGATTTGACAAAATGGAAAAAAGGAAACAATTCATTGAAAAACAGAATTTGTGAAATGGAAAAAAAAAATCCATTCCACAAAACAACTCATTAAAAATTCAATTGGCCAAATACAAAAGGAGCTAAAAAAGGTAATTGAAGAAGATAATTTACTAAAAATTGTAATCAAAGAAATGGAATTGAATGACCCAATGTACATCAAGAATCAGTCAAAACCAAAAATAAAAAAGAAAAATAGAAGAAAATATAAACTATTTCATTCAAAAAACAACTAACCTGGAATATAGATTTAGGAAAGACAATATAAGGATTACTGGGCTTCCTGAAAACCATGATGAAAAAAAGAGCCTAGACATCATCTTTTAGGAAATCATCAAGGATTCAACTGTCCTGATGTCCTAGAACCAGAAGTTAAAATAGCCATTGAAAGAATTTCCTGATCACCTCCTGACAGAAACCCCAAAGTTAAAACTCCAAGGAATATCATATCTAAATTTTAGAATTATCAGATCAAGGAAAATATATTACAAGCACCCAGAAAGAAACAATTCAAATATCAAGGAATCATCTTCAGGATTACCTAGAACTTAGCAATTTCCATCTTAAAGGATTGAAAGGGTTGGAATCAGATATTCTGAAAGGCAAAGCAACTTGGAATTCAGACAATAATCAACTATCCAGCAAAATTGAGCATTATCTTTCAGGGAAGAAGATGAATAGACATTCAATGATACTTTTCAGAAAGAAAAGAAAAACATATTAAAGGAATGAGACTATATAATGAGAAAACCAAATTATCATTCTTTGCAGATGATATGATGGTATACTTAGAGAATCCTAGAGAATCAACTAAAAAAAATACAAGAAACAATTCACAACTTTATGAAATTTGCAGGATACAAAATGATTCCACAAAAATCATCAGCATTTTTATATATATCAACAAAGTCCAGCATCAAGAGATACAAAAAGAAATTCCATTTAAAATAATTGTAGATAATATAAAATATTTGGAAGTTTACCTGCCAAGGCAAGGTCAAGAACTATATGAACACAATTACAAAACACTTTCCACACAAATAAAATGAGATCTAATCTCTTGGAAAAATATCAAGTGCTCATGAATAGAACAAGCTAAATAATAAAAATGACAGTACTACATAAATTAATGTTCTTATTCAGTGCCATGCCAATAACACTCCCAAGGAATTGTTTCACAGGGCTAGAAAAAATAATAACAGAATTCATCTGGAAGAACAAAAGCTTAAGAATCAAGGGAATTAATGAAACCAAATGCAATTGAAGGTATTCTAGCTGAATCAGATCTAAAACTATATTATAAAGCAGCAGTCATCAAGACCGTTTGGTATTGTTTGAGATATAGAGAGCTAGATCAGTAGAACAGATTAGGTTCATAGGACAAAATAGTCAATGACTATAGTAATCTAGTATTTGATAAACCCAAAGACCCCAGATTTTGGGATAAGAACTCACTAATTGACAAACCTGCTGGGAAAATTGGAAATTAGTATGCCAGAAACTAGGCATTGACTCACACCAAACTCCCTATACCAAGACAAGATTGAAATGGGTCCATGATTTAGACATAAAGAGTGATATTATGAGCAAATTAGAAGAACAAAGGATAGTTTTCCTCTCAGATCTGTGAAGAAAGAATTTGTGACCAAAGAAGAATTCGAGCACATTATTGAATGCAAAATGGGTAATTTTGATTATATTAAGTTGAAAAGTTTTTTTACAAACCAAACTAATGCAGACAAAATTAGAAGGGAAGCACTAAACTGGGATTTTTTTTTATTATATTCAAAGGTTCTGCTAAAGGTCTTATTTTAAAAATATATAGAGAATTATTTCAAATTTATAAGCATTCAAGCCATTCTTCTATTGACAAATGGTCAAAGGATATGAATAGGCAATTTTCAGATGAAGAAATTAAAACCATTTCTAGTCATGAAAAGGTGCTCTAAATTATTACTGATCATAGAAATACAAATTAAGACAACTCTGAGGTACCACTACATAACTCTCAAATTAGCTAAAATGATAGGAAAGGATAATGACAAATGTTGGAGGAGTTGTTAGTGGAATTATGAACTGAAGGAAAGAGAATACAAATTTATTATGCGTCTATTGTTTGCTACACCCTGTGCCAAGTGCTTTGCAAATATCTCATTTGATGTTCACAACAAAGAGGTTGGAAGAGAGGTGTTGTTACTATCCTCATTTTGCAGTTGGAGGATCTGATGCAGAAACATTAACTAAATTGCATATGGTCATATAATTACTAAGTAACTAAAATCAAATATAAACTCAGGTCTTCCTCATTCCAGGTCAGAGCTATCACTTAGCTATCTTATGATGGCTATAAGTTCAATAAAACTAAAATAATAAAACTAAGATATAAATAAACAGAAGGATTTTATTTTAAACTGATCTAAGTTTATCGTAAAATAAAATGAATAAACAATAAAAAATTATTTACACAAGAATACAGAAAGGACTTAAGTTCATAATTAAGAAAACTCTTCTCTTTTTTTATGTGGTTTTTATAGTATCATTCCAATTGATAGTACTACTCTGTATTTTGGAATTTCTAGAAAGTCATCTACTATTATCCTATACAGTTTGAATAACTCACAGAACAAGCAATTGGAAAGGTTTGGACTTATTTTTCCTCATCATTTTTTCCTGCCTCAAAAATTAATTGAATTGAATTAAATAAATAGGTTCAATTCCCTCTATTGCTCTCTTCTCTGTGGAATTTTTTCTTGTTTTAGTACCCTGTTGCTCTAGTGGTAGTTCAGTGTTTTTGTTTATTGCTAGTAGCTTCCTGATACTCAGATGTACTGTAGGGCTCTCTCTAGGACTACACATTGCTTAGCATTTTCATCTTCATTTTTTGTGGCCTCCTCAGCAGCAACCACAAAAACACCAAAGAATAAGTCAGATCCATCATATAGTACCTCATTGTCTCTGCTTCCACACTAACTTTCTGTGTTTGCTACTTCTCCAAATCTAGAAGGCATTCTTTCCTATGCTTGTTTCTGTTTTTGCCTTTAGATCCAAACCTACTTTTTATCTGTGATTGTTCTTTATAGCCTGAATGTTTTTTTTTTTATTTGAAAGCAGCTACCTAATTGTGCATTATTCTACACAAATCATCCATGTGTAAAATGAGAAATTCATACCTCCTTGGTTCTCCTTGCTCTAGGGACCCCTCCTTCCTTCTGGTTTGAGAGTTAAGGGTGTAAGGACCTTTGGGTGTTCCTTCTAGATCCATTCCCCCCCTCCCCCTTGAGGTGGGCAGTCAAAAAACTCATCATTTCCCACCTGCTACTTTTTGTGGTAGCAAAATATTGGAAAATGAATAGATGCTCATCAATTGGGGAATGGCTGAACAAGTTATTGTATATGAAGATAATGGAATATTATTGTTCTGTAAAAAATGATCAACAAGCTGAATTTTGGAAAGGTCTTGAAAGATTTTCATGAACTGATGCTGAGCAAAACAAACAGAATCAGGAATGTATTACAACAGCAAGAATGTGTGATAGTCAACTCTGAAAGACTTGGTTTTTCTTAGTGATTCAATGATCCAGAACAATCTCAATAGACTGGATAGAAAATGCCATCTCCATTCAGAAAAAGAACTAAGGAGACTGAATATAAATCAACACATGCTATGTTCATTTCTTTTTTCTGTTTTTTTTTATCTCTTTTTTCCTTTTGCTCTGCTTTTTCTTTCCCCACATGATTCATAAAACCATGTGTATTAAAAATAAATAAATTTACTAAAGAAAAAGAAAGAAGTCTAAAAATAAAGTTGTAGTAGGAGAAGTTAGGAACAGAATTCAAGCAAAAGTTAGCATGAATAGGAAAGATATATATGTATGTATGTATGGAGATGTATGCATGAAGATGTATACATGTGTGTATGTATATGTATGTATTTACATAAGTATGCATAAATATACCCTTTTAAAATTATAGCTTGCTTGGGACTGGTAAGGGGAATGAAAGGAGTTATATTTCAGATACAGATAGAATAAAATAATAAAAAAAAGTGAGCAGCAGATAACAAAAGAATAATTTGCAAGGAAGTAAAGAAAAGATGAACACTGATGAATATAATTTATTCCATTAATACATATACTTTCTTGATCTGGTAATTTATAATTTGTTGTTATATATTTTGAATCCTCTCTGATGGTCTGCTGGGCATAGGATAATGTTCTCTTTTATTTTGTTTCATTTTATTTGGTATTTCTTTTCTGTATTTCCTTTTCTTTTTCTTATTCCGTTTCTTAAAATAAATTTTAAAAAACTTCTAGGAATTCTTATTGGTCTTGTGACTAATCTGCATTTTCTATGAGGATTTATCTATAGATATTATCAAGTCATTATTTTCTTTTGTGTTGTACCTTGAGCTTCCATGTCATTATAATAGATTTTTATAGTCAGGTTCTTTTTTTCCTTATATTTTCAGTCTATTTCTTGACTTCGAACTTTATGTTAAAATTGGGCTCTGCTCACCTCTGTGAGGGTATCTCTGGCATGAACCTTTAAAAAAATATCCAGCTATTTTCACAGCTCAGTGAGAATGGTGGGCAATGTATATGACTTTTAAGTTTTTGTGCTTCCGAGATGGTGTGACATAGCAACATGCCCTCTGGTATGATCTCTATTAACTCCAGACTGAGATTCAGCTCTGTTGCTTGTGTATAGTTTCCATAGTCTGCTTCTAGACTCAGTCATTTTTTGCCTTCTGGGAGGTTCTACAAATTCAGAGATTTTGGCATACTAACCTGCCTCATTTCACTGCAGGTTTATGTTCAGGGTTAAAAGTTAGCTCTGAGTGCTTCCTCTGCTCTTGGACTCAGTGACATACAGCTAAATTTTTTGAACTTGTTCCTATTCCCATACATTGCTAAGGCCTCTCCTCCTTACCACTTCTTTTGACCTGATTCTGAGTGAGTAATGGGTGACCAAACTTCTATCTGATACTTATTCCTTTTGCTAGTGCTGGATCAGGGATCCCTTGGGATCTCTTTCTGCCCTGGTGTTTCTAGCTCTGAAGTCCAGTCATAGATCCTGGACACTAGAATACTCCCACTCACTGCTGCTGGAACTGTTGTTACCTCTGGTTCCACTTATACTTCTGCCAACCTCCACCCTGCTGTGCACAGTCCTGATTATCTTCTTAACGTGCCCTGGTTGGAAAAATGACTCACTATGACTTTTCCCTTGGTTTTCTTGCTTAGAATTCAGTTTGACACATTTTTTAGGCTGTTATGGAACACGTGTTCTCTCACTTCTCCAACTAGACTTTACCTCTTACAAAAAGCATTTTATAAAGTTTTATAAAGTATAGTATACTTTCCTTCTTTCTAACTTTCTTATTACTATTGAGGGTTCCCCTATTCTTTTGGTTACTCAGAATTGGTCTCTCAGTGTCATCCTCCCCTCCTCATTAGTTCTTTTACCTCCTATATACAAGGCCTATCAATTATATTATTTTTGTAATATGTCTCATATATACCTCATTTTTTATTCTCTAATACGTAACAACTTGGCTCAGGCCCCTATAACTTAATAACTAGATTACTGCAATAGTCTGCTGGTTGGTCTGACACTCACAAGTTCTCCTCACTCTAATCCGTTTTTCTCTTACCTTATACCAGAGTGATCTTTTTAAAGCACAGGTATGACTTTCTACCCTACTTATACCCCCCTACTCATTAAATTACTGACTCCCTATTACCTCTCTGGAATCAAATACAGAATTCTTTTTGGTGTTCAAAATCATCCAAAACCTGTCCCCCACCTTTCCAATCATCTTGTATCTTATGCCCCCTTTCCCTTGGCTACAATTTGGTAACATTGGCTTTCTTGCTTTTGTTCCTCCAATAAGTGACTCTATCTCTAGCATCAGGCCATTTTTGCTATCTGCTTCCCATGCCTACAATGTTCTCCCCCTAGCTCTGCCTTCTAGTTCCCCAAATTTTCTTGGCTTCCTTCAAGCTGAAGCTCAAAATCAGTTTCTATAGGGAACCTTTCTTGTTCTCACTTAATTCTTGTATCTTTCCTATGTTGATTATCTTCAACAAACATATATTTTGTTTTTACATAGTTGTGTGTATGCTGTCTCCCTCATTAGACTGTGAGCTCCTTGAGAGCAGACTGTCTCTTGCCCTTCTTCATATTCTTAATTCTTAGCACATAGTAGGTACTTAATAAATTTATTATTCTATTAATAAATAGACACAGGCACTTTTCCTTCTTTTTTTTCTCTTCCTCTTCCTATTCCTCCTCCTTTTCTCCTTCCCCAAAGAGCTTACATTCTGGCTTGGGATGGGTCCCATTAGCCTAATATTCCAGCTGGTGAGGCTCCACATCTTTCAGCAAAAGAATTAGTCCCACTATATTTCATTGACCTTGACTATTAACAGATCTGCTTCAACTTCACTGTGGCCAGGACTTGATTAGAGCTACGACTCAGAAGCCAATCAAAGAACCATTAAGAGGAGAAACATCTGTGCCAGTGATTATACCAACCTCCTACTCTGGCAGACAATATCAGTGTCTTCTGCCTATTCCAGTCCTGCTCAGACATAGCCAATTGTATTTGCAAAACATCCTATTGACATAAATGAATGCTCTAGTAAGGAAGCACAGCCACTATATTCAAAAGATGAAAGAACCAGATCCCAGAGAGTTGGACTTGTAAAAGAATGTAGCTGTGGGATCTGCATCTGCTGTTCCCTTTATCTGTGCTTTCCCATCCAATGCTTTTTGGAGAGAGAGACTGAGAGGGGGAGGTGACTTGCCTATAGTCACACGGCAAATTAGTGGTAGAGCTAGGACTAGAATCTGGGTCTTTTGACCTGCAGTCCAGGTCACTTGGCACTAAACCATCCAGCCCCCAAATTCTCCCTGGATAATTACTCTGTTTCTATGTTTGATAAAAGGTAAATGTTTCCAAGAAAATTATGTATCAGTCTTCAAATTCTCTGGAACCAGCAATGAATGGGTGTTTCCTTCCCTGCAACATGTTTGCCTACCCAGAAAGGCTAGTGTTGCACTGCCCTGAAATTTTGATATACACTCTTTATAAACCCTCATCTCCTGGTTGCTTGAACAACTCACCCTATACTCACCCACTTACAGCAATTTGTTTTTGCTGGCAAATTTTTATCTCCTGGAAGAAGTCTCAGTCTCATCAACGCTTCCTCCTTCTGCCCCTCCCCCACCTTCTCTGAGATATTAAAATGGGAGTGTGGTACATAGTGATGGATGAGCTCTGCTCCCATCATTCACTACCTCTTCTGGCTTGGAGTAAATATTTACTTTTTGCTGCAAAAGAACAATGAGGTTTCACGCAGGAGATGGATGTTTGGTGTATATAGAATATCATGCTTGTCTAACTCCTTAGAACACAGACCACTCATTTCCTCATTTCTCCTGGGAGTGAAACAAGGTGAGTCTTTTGACCTTTCAGAGGATGCTCAGCGAGGTTTGAAGGTTGTTGAATATGACTACTAGAGCTTCTTCTGCTAAAAGGCCAGCAGCAGAGTTTCTGTTGGTAACTGGAGCTCAGGAACCTCCTGGTGCTTATTGTTTCACAACACTAGCTCAACTGTCAAAATATAGGACTGCTTTTCTCTGGCCTATGAAGCCAAATTCATGGAAAAAACTGACTGCCAAGAGCTACAATTGCTGACTCCTCCTTTTTTTTATTCCCTTGCTCTTGTCCCTTTTGCCTCCTCTCCATTCCATCTTCTCTCAGTCTCCTCCCTCTCTCCTCTTCTCCTCACCTTTTCTTCTACTCCCTCCTCTCTTCTTCTTTTCCCTTCTTCTCTCTTCTCTTCTTTCCTTCTCTCCTCCTTTTCTTTTCCCCTCCTCTTCCCCTTTCCATTGGGCATAAAGAAGATAGGGCTCAGAGTGAAAAGTAAATTAATGAGAAAATTTTTCCTTCTCTGCATGAAAGGCAAGGTAAAAAAAGGTATCTTTGTCAGTGATCCCAATTTTTACCCATGTGAGCAGTATTATAGGTTATTTCATTCATTCAGAAAATATTTATTTTTTCCTTTTTTTAGTAAAAAAAAAACAGAATAAGAAACAAGAAAAACAGAAAAGGAACACAAAGCAAAATAAAATAAAAGAGAACATTGTCGTGTGTAGAACATCAAGGAGGAGTCAAAATATATAAAAACAAATTACCAGCTCAAGAAAGTATATGTGTGTGTGTGTGTGTGTGTGTGTGTGTGTAGAAGAAATTATATTCATGAGTGTACATCTTTTCTTCCTTTTAAATTGTTCTTTTGTTCTTTACTGTCCACCTTTTTTACTTTATTGTTTTCCCCCTTTCATTCCCTATCCACAAGCAGACTATAGTTAAGAAAGGATATATTTATGTATACATATGTAGATATATACATACACATACATATATACATATATCTTACTCTCCCTCTATATACACACATAGATATCATTCCTATCCCTGCTAACTTTTTGCTTTAGTTCTGCTCCTTAAGTTGCCTTGCTATTATACAACCTCCCCCTATCCATGGATCCCTATCTTGTTTTATTCCCTCACCCTTTGCTTTCCTGTCTGACTACCCCTCTCCCCTTGTTTCTTTTTAGGTTTTGGAGGGTCTATACTCTTTATTGTATATATACATGTGTGTGTGTGTGTGTGTGTGTGTGTGTTTGTGCGTGTATATATATGTATACACATATGTATATATGTGTGTATGTATATATGTATATATACATATATGTATACATATATACGTGTGTGTGTGTATAGGTAGTGTTGCCTATTTAACCCATTTCCAATGTGAGTAGGTTTTCAGAACTACAAATCTTTCTAATACCTTTCTCTATTATTCCTGTGCACCTCATTTGTACAGCATGATAACTAGTTTTACCTTAACTCTGCTCCACTCTTTCTTTTGAGCTATCCCACTGTTGATGTCAATCTTAAACATATGGTATAGATTCCCTATGTAAAAAAAATAAACAATTTGTCCATGTTGATTTCCTTGAAATTGATTTTTGATATTACCTCTTCTATGTTAATTTTTCTATTAAGTTCAGATTTAGTTGATAGAAAGTCCTGAAAATCTGCAAATTCTTTGAAGGTCCACTATTTTCTTGTACAATATTATTGATAATTTTGTTGGATATATTTTTGATGCAGGCCTAGTTCTTTTGATTGTCAGTAAATATGATTCCAGGACCTGTGGTCTTTTATTGTGGCTGCTGCTAAGTCCTGTACAATTCTAATTGTAGCTCCAATGTATTTGCATTTTTCCCCTTGTTTCTTTCTTTCTTTTCTTTTCTTTTAATAGCTTTTTATTTACAAGTTATATGCATAGGTAATTTTACAGCATTGACAATTGCCAAACCTTTTGTTCCAATTTTTCCCCTCCTTCCCTCCTCCCCCCCTCCCCTAGGTGGCAGGATGACCAGTAGATGTTAAACATATTAAAGTATAAATTAAATACAAAATAAGTATACATGACCAAACCCTTATTTTGCTGTACAAAAAGAATCAGACTCTGAACTATTGTACAATTAGCCTGTGCAGGAAATCCAAAATGTCGGCAGGCAAAAATATAAGGATTGTTTTCCCTTGTTTCTTGTAAAATTTTCTCTTTGATATGGGATTTTGAAATTTGGCAATAACATTCCTATGTGTTTTTCATTAAGGATTTTGTTGAAGTGGTGATCACTAGATATTTTTTATTTCCACTTTCCCCTTGTGTTGCAGCATTCGAAAATTTTTTTCTTGGATTATTTCTTGCATTATTGCATCAAAGTTCTTTTTTTGATCACAACTTTTAGGCTGTATAATTATTTTTATGTATGCTCTTTTTGATCTGCTTTCTAGATCTGTCATTTTTCTTATGTTTCACATTCTGTTCTATTTTTTCATTCTTTATAATGTTTTGTTATTTCTTGATCTCTCGTAACTTCACTGGCTTTCTCTTGTCCAATTCTAATTTTAAAGATTTTCATCTCTGAGCCTCTGTATTTAGTTTTTTATCAATGTCTCTCATTTCATTTTAAAATTCTTCTATAAATTCTTTTTGGGCAGAGAACCATTTCATATTAACGCTTTGGGATAGAAGCTTTTTTACTTCTTTTTCTTTTTTACTTTACATTTTTTACTTACTTTTTTACTTCAGTCCTCTAGTAAGTTTCTATGGTGTGATTCATTTTTATTTATCAATTCACTTTTTCCAATAAGAGTTATTAGTATAAGCATCTCTAATTGTGAAGTGAGGTGATGGTGCCCCAGGCTTCCCTTCAGCTCTCCCCTCTGTCCAGGAATCCCAAAATACTAGCAAGTGCTCAGACAGCAGCATCCCTGCTCCATTGCTTCTGAACTGACAGGTGTACTATTTACTTCCTTCTAACCCAGGGCTTTGAAGCATAACTGGGCTTGATGTTGTTAAGGAAGTGAGGATCCCTCAGTCTTCCTGGTCTCAGAAGAACTAGCTGTCCTAGAGGTAACAGTTTCTGTGATTCCTGCAGAGGCTTAGATCATACCCTATGCCAGGGCTCCTCACTTGGTTTCCTGCATAGCTAGCTTGGAGGTGGGTTTTTTTTTTTCACTTTATAGGAATTAATCCACCATCTTCTCTAACTATACCTGAAGGCCCTGTTATGCCCCAAATCTTTATTTTTTACTAGTCTATGTTCACCCTGGGGCACAAATTTGTTCTATTTGTGGGGGAAATCTGGAGAGCTTGAAATTTATAAACCTGCTTCTCCATCTTCCCAGAATCCTCCCCTCAGCAAGCATTTTTAAAGAGTTTATCTTATTCAAAGCACTGTGCTCCTTGCAGAAATGCTGAGATGTCAACCTGCCTTCCTAAAACTTACACATTCCTGTTGCCCATAATTCCTTCATTCATTCAACATTTTGAAATTGCTCTTTTGCATAGATGCTTTGCCAAATAAGAAACCATTATCACTATCTTTAGGGAGCTTGTGGTTGAATTTGTAGTAGCAGAAATATTGAGCCAGAACACTGATAATTTTGTTATTTTTTTGTTTGTAGAATATGGAAGTGCTTAAGGAAGGGACAATAAGCAATGTTGTAGGAGTGGAGATACCCCTTAGTAGGGAAAGCCCTGGTCTGAGTGTCAGAAGATCTGGGTCCACAAATAATTACTATTGCTATTAGTTTTGCAAGGAGGTAGAGATGATAAAGCCCTACTCTCTCATTTCCATTAGCCCAAGATTAGCAGCTTTCTGAAATCTTCACTTCCCAAATTCCCAGGTTCCTAGGTTCCCTGGAGAGTATAGGATGATGATACTGCTGGAGGGGTTGGTAGTGGAAGGTAGAGGGGAATGGCTTTCATTTCTTCTAAATGCTTATTATTAAACACGTACATTTGAATTGTAGTAATCGGCTCAGTGGAAATCTGAGATCAGCCCAGCCATTTGTACATTTTGTGCCTCACTGAATTATGGAATTGATTTCTTC
This sequence comes from Antechinus flavipes, assembly GCF_016432865.1. Classification (NCBI taxonomy): domain Eukaryota; kingdom Metazoa; phylum Chordata; class Mammalia; order Dasyuromorphia; family Dasyuridae; genus Antechinus; species Antechinus flavipes. The sequence continues at coordinate 404,886,969 of NC_067399.1, forward strand.
TTGTTATATAACACCACTTAATGCGCAGGTCCTCTTGCTGGTGGTGGGCAAATCTAACTGTTCCAGCAGCAGCTCATTAACTGATTGCTACTGATTGTGTTACCCTGTGTTAGAGGAAGTAATTAGCCCTCACTTTGCTACAAACCGGTCTGTGGCTATAGAAATGACTCTAAATGTATAGAGGGGGAGGGAATGGGGCACAAGGAATACTCAGGGTTGTTTAAGGCCTGAGCTAGTGGCCTCTGTCTTGTCACATTACTCACTTTGGTTATCTATGGCAAGACAAGCCTTTGACCTGGTAGAATTAAATTCTAGAGTCGGGAAAGAATGAGGAAGAAGTGGTTCTGACATGGAAAGTGTTACATTTTGAGTTTAGTTCATAGAGTTGAAGAACCAAAGCAGTTTTTGACTGAATTAGATTGTGATTTAGTCTCTTACATAGTAGGTTCTTAATACATGCTTTCTGAATTGAAATATAATTAAATTAGTATGATACTGTACATCATCTACCTATTTTCTTTAAAACCAATCTATTTTCCAATTAATAACCATTTCCTCTCTCTTCCTTCCCCTTCTGTCTGTCTGTCTCCCTCCCTCCCTCCTTTTTTTCTGTCCTTTATCCCCTCTCTGTCTCTTTCTCTGTATTTGGTGTTATTTCTCCTTACCTTTAACACTGTACTAGTTTGAATGTAGGATGTCATCAAATTTTAGAAGATCCCTAAATACAGGCTTGTCTTTAAAATGAAATTTCTTTGAATTTTATATATATATATGTGTGTGTGTGTGTGTGTGTGTGTGTGTGTATGTGTCAATATTGTCTTGATATAAATGCATATCTGCATATATATATATATATATATATATATACAGTATATATGTATATATCACATGCATTTAGATTTAGATAATACTGGTTATAGACTACTATACTCAGATTATAAACAAACCAGATTATAGGACTAAAGTTTATAGTCAGATAAATGTGTTAGATTAATGTCTGATAATGTGGACAGAGAGCTGTCTCTGAAGCCAGGAAAATTTGAGTTCAAATCCTAGCTCTGACACATGTTGAATATAAGTAACCCAGCCCTTCAAGACTGAGGCAACTCTCTAAGATTATAAATTGCAGAGTAGGTGCTAACTTACATTGGTAGAGGGAGTTTCCCTAAGAGTTTTTTGTTCTATAAGTCTTGTTTCTATCTTTTATTCCTCTTTTACATTGAAAATGTTGTTCAGTTGTGTTCAACTCTTTATGACCTCATTTGTTTTTTGTCTTTTTTTGGCAATGATACTGGAGTAGTTTGCCATTTCCTTTTCTAGCTCATTTTATAGATGAAGAAACTGAGGTAAATAGGTTTAGGTGACTCGCCCAGGTTCACAAGCTAGTAAGTATCTGAAGGAAGATGAATCTTCTTGACTCCAGGCCCAATATTCCACCTAATGCATGACCTGAGGTGGGCCAATAATGGATGAAATCTATGCTGTCTCTTGACCAGTTCTGTTATGGCTCATATTTCTTCTATTTACACTCATGAGGAGAAATCACTAGTAGGTGCTCTGAACTTATTGACCTCATTTGCTATTTTCTCTAAAACAGTTGGAAGACAAGGTGATCAAGAAGAATATTTTGTGTTCTTGGACCAGGATTAAAAAAAAAAAAAAAGGAAGTATTCACTGCAGAGGCAAACCATCTTGTTCATTAATGGGGCCAGAATACAAGCTTCCAATATCCTTCTGACTGACCATCAGTGGAAGCTTTTATACCATCTCATATCTCATCATCTCCCAAGCACACAATATTAAAACCAGCGTGTTTGTGAGATTTATTGGAAACAAATTAGCTTAAATTTATTGCGAATTATTGATTTCACCATTCAAAGGTTAATGAGGTTTGCTCCTTCATTCAGCACTTCTGCTCTAGGGAGAATAATGAGATTGCCTGAAGACACAAACCATTCAATTAAAATAAACAAATGAGTCTGACATACATCATGACTATATCTGATACACACACACACACTCTCTCTCTCTTTGTCTCTTTCTTTTTCTCTCATTCATTCTCTCTCTTTCTCTCTCTCTCTCTCTCTCTCTCTCTCTCTCTCTCTCTCTTCTCTTCTCTTTTTCCTTCATTCCTATCCTCCATAATTTCCATGGCAATTTTCATTTTTAAATTTTGATTTGAACAGAGGATTAAGGTGATTCCAAGTAGCACCATGAAAAACAGTTTTTCCTTTTAAAAGGCTATTATGTTGAGTGGTATATGGGTGTTCCACCACATCTATCAGGATTCCTTACTTTTGACACTTTTAAAGACACTCTAGTGTCTCAATGATAGAAATGTAGATGGATTGATGTTCAATTTGGCACAAAAGACTGGCAGGATGATCTAATTACATGATTAGAAGCAACAGGCAGGAGGAGATTGAAGATTTATTAGGCTTGCTAACTTTTGTTTCTTATCTTGTTTTCCAGTTTAGTTGCTCTCTGCTAATCCAGGACTACCTAGCTCACTGAATTGTGAAGAAATTGCTTTGTAAAACTGTAACCATGAGACATGAGTTATTTTTACATATGACATAAATATAAAATAAATCATCTCATGTAATATGATTATATATGTAATAGATAAAATATGACAACATAAATCATGTTATATCATATCATATGTATCAAATCATATCATGTTAAATGTTTTAATTATTGTTAATCATAACTACAAGGATAATCTTAGAACCTGTTTTCATTTCTCAGAAAAATTGTAGCACTTCTCATAGAATGTAAGCTCTTTGAGAGCAAGCACTATTTTTGTTTTTGTCTTTGTATTTTAGTATCTAGCACAGTAATTGGCTTATAGTAGTCATTTAATAAGTGCTTGTTGAATTGAGTTGAAGTAGACTGATACTCCAGTGACAGAAATCTAATCCATTTCCAGACTTATACCTTCAAAACTTTTCAGCTTTTTGCCTGGTACTCAATAAGTGCTTAATAAATGCTTGTTAATTGACTAGAATCTAACACCATAGATATAGTTCATATTTTTATGGTGCTTTATAGAATGTAAGCTCCATGAAGGAAGAGATTATTTATTTTTTGTCTTTGTGTCTCTAGTGCCTAGCACCAGGACTAGCACATAAGTATTTAATAAATGTTTGTTGATTATTATATAGTTTACCAATTACCCTCTTCAAAATAATCCATATGAGTCAATAATATTCTGATATTTTACAATTGAGGAAATTGAGGTTCAGAGTTGAGGTGACTTGTCCACAGTCACATAGTCAGACAGTGGTACAACTAAGACTGCAATTCATATTATCTGAATTCAAAGCCAATGGCCTTTCTGCCATGCTGTTCCTCATTGTTGTTAACCATGTTACCTCTTCATAGAACCAAATGACACACAGAAGTCTGTAGCAAGAGGTGGGTGATGTTCATTTGGGGCTCTTGCAGGTCAGTATGGTCATCCTTCGGGATGTACAAAAGTGCAAAGTTTCAATTGAAATAGCAGAAAAACTTTAGATCAGGACAGGATGGCTGTTTTCCATGACCTCTAATTGAGGAAGTTGAGATGCTTTAAAAAAGACAGGAAGATCCAGAGTTGCTGACTGCTAGATATGTCAGCACTTGATACACCTCAAACTGGCATTAGCCATCCGGCCTCCCCAGTGGAACAAGGTACTGAAACTAACCAACCATTTAGATGTTCAACAACAAAGTGATCCCACAGGAAAATATAACTCTTCAGGAGCATTATACGGTTCTGCAAGAAGAGTCACAGATGCCAAATAATGGAGAAATAGAGAGATAGGGTTCTTATGGAATGATGACGGTTAGCTATTCTGGGTAGAGTTGGAAACACTTGGATTTTATACAGCAGCATTTTAACTAACTCTATAGTTATGCTCCTATTCAATTATTTCTAAGACTTAACCAGTACAAAGTTGATTTCCTGAAAATAAAGCCTATTATCTACCATTGGAGTGTGGTGTAGTGGAAAGAGTTCTAGATTTAGAATCTGGAGATTGAGTGAATTATTACTGCCTTCATAAGATAGAGATTTGTTGTTGTTCAGTAATTTTTCAGTTGTATCTGACTCTTTTTAACCACATTTTTTTTTTTCTCGCAAAGATGCTGGAATAGTTTCCATTTCCTTCTCCAGCTCATTATATGGAAAACTGAGGCAAAAAGGTTATATGCTCAAGGTCACATAGTTATAGTTATGTCTGAGGCTGGATTTGAATTCACATAGATGAATCTTCTTGACTCCAGGCCCAGCACTTTTTGTACTATGGCACTACCTAGATGCCCTGGGAATGATAATATTTGTGCTAATTCATTCACAGTGTTATGAAGTAAGACAATGTACCTAAAGCACTTTGTAGAAATGAAAATATCTATAAATATATAAGCAATGGTCATTTTTGTAGTAGTGTTTCTGAGGCAGCAAGGTGTAAAGATCACTGGATCTGATTTTTTTTTATTTAATTTTATTTTATAATAACTTTATATTGACAGAATCCATGCCAGGGTAATTTTTTACAACATTATCCCTTGCACTCGCTTCTGTTCCGATTTTTCCCCTCCCTCCCTTCACCCCCTCCCCTAGATGGCAAGCAGTCCTATATATGTTAGATATGTTGCAGTATATGGACCTGATTTTTCATCCCAACTCTGAAACTTGTTTTCTGAGTGACTTTGGAAATGTCACATAACCATTCTAAATCCCAGCCTCCTCATCTACAAAATCAGGAAACTGTATTTGATAACCTCTAAGGTCCTTTTCGCATCTAAAATGAAATTTAATCCTGAATGTTTGGTGTCAGATAAGTAGGATGATACCTATCTTTCTCAGTAAGAGAATGTTAAGTATTTGTGAGTTTAAAAGAATAAAAAAAAAACTTTCCTGTCCAGAGCTATAGAATTCAAAGTTAGTGTATTTGAATTTCATGTGTAGCTTTCTGGAGTCAGGAAGAAATAGTTCAAATTTGAACTCAGACACTAGCTGACTCTGGGTTTTGAATTTTGTTTGTTTCCTCATCTGTAAAATGGGGATAATGATGATAATAATACCTAATTCCAAGATTATTTTGAACATAAAACTAAAAAGCTTTGCAGACTTTTAAAGTACTATATAAATATGAGCTAATGGCACATCCAGATGTTGCAGGGTATAGAACATTAGGATTGGAAGCAGGAAGACTTACTTTCTTGAATTCAAATCTGATCTCAAACACAAGTTGTGTGACCATGAGCAAGTCATTTAATCTTATTTGCCTCAATTTCCTCATCTGTAAAATGTGCTGGGGAAGGAAAAGGCAACCTTTGCCAAGAACATGCCAAAATGGGACCCCAAAAAGTTGGACATGACTGAAACAACTTGACAACAACAAGAAGCTATTACTAATTGCTGTTGGATTAGTCATTTCTTTATGTTGAATAATGTCTAGAACGATGTATCTGGAATGAGAAATCTAAATTCAAATCTGACCTCAAATGCTTACTAGCTGTGTGACCCTCAGCAAAACATTTAACCTGAATGTCTCAGTTTCCACATCTGAAAAGTAGAAATAATCAGAGTACCCATCTCCCAGGATTGTTGTGAGGATAAATGAGACAATATTTATAAAAGTGCTTCTCAAATATTAAAGCACTCTATAAATGCTATTTCCCCCCCTCCTGGTTCTCAGTTTCCTCCTCAGTAAGATGAAAGTATTGAACTAAACCAAATGTAGTGTCTTTTTTATGACCTTCTACAACATTTTGTACCATTATGAAAGGAAATGAGAGACTGAGAGACAAGTTTCAGAATCAGAAAGATACGGATTTTAGTGATCTGTGGCACCATGTGCAAATTACTTTACCTCTTCAATTGAATCAATGATCTAAATCAGGTGGAGGAGATTATCATACCAAGAATTCCCTGCACAGATGAAATCATAGGCTCAGACCTAAGAAAAGAAGGAAAAAAAGGAGTTGGAATTTCTTTTATGTCTCCAATCAACTGTGATAATTGTCACTGGGTGTATGGATCTTTGTAGAATAGGCTCCATTTAACAGCAGAGCTTTTCAAATGGACCACGTCCTATTTGCAGAGCAGCAGATGGTCATTTCCCCACCAAAACATGTTTGTGACGTAGGTTGTGACAGAGGTGGTAGGTAGTCCATGACAGCACATTTCCCACTTAGTAGCTGAAGAGACTGGATTATTGAGAAACTAAATAACTTGGCCAAAATTACAGAAACTTAAATGAAACTGGCTGGCAAACACCATCCAGTATTGTACTCTGTTTCCACACATTTGTGTCTGAATAAAATTCATTGCCCTTGCCTGTCTCTGGACCATTTTTGTGTTGGTCAAAGGAAATATTAAAAACTCCATATTGCTTATCATTATCTATGTTACCTTTATAACACAATATAGTTTGAATATGGCCCTCTCAACTTTTTTCTGAGTAGAGTTGAAAGAGAAGAGTATTAACTCATACAGGTTACTTTTCTTCATCCATCAGCATTTTCATTAAAATCACTCATAGGCCCTTTTCCTTGAGTGGAACAGATTGAAATTTTTACTAACTGGATCCTTTTCTTGGAGGAAGGAAAAATGATCCATTTCTGTTCTATTCACATATTGCCCCTTGATACTGCAAAAAAGGGCAGATTGTAATTTCCTGCCCCAAATTATGCCTGATTGCCATTCATTACATTGCCATTCACCACAACTATCTTATTCTCCTTTTGCTTATGTGTCATGGGGTTTGATTCTTCCAAAAAGTAGTCATATGTATTGGAAAAATAAAATTTTACCATAATTTGGAAAAATTTTGTAGTGCATATTTATGCAAATTCCAACTGCCCAACAGCCACAGCTCTAAAGTTAGATGTTATTTAGTAACTTCTGAGGACATCTATCGATTGCTTCCCAATTTCCACCAAATGGAGGAAGGCATAGAATTGCTTTTTCAGAGGAAACAATATGCATTTTACATGATCTAGTATTGTTTCATTTTATTTGTAAAGATCATCTTTTAAAGTTCTTGTCTGACATCTTATTGGAGCATGAAGATAACGTTGGTTGTGCCAGTGGACTATAAGCTCTGGAAGGTTCTCTTAAGTCAGAAAGATGTTGAGTCCAGTCTTGACTCTTGGTTAATCATGGTGAGCTTCACTGCCCCAAGGTGGACCACTAGGAAATGAATTTTCTTTGGGGGTTTCACAGCAACACAGGAAATTGTTTACCATGATGTGAAGGGACTACAATCTATAGTTTTGGTCATATTGCCTGTACCAGTGAGATCAAAGATCTTTCAAAACAACAAACATTAAGCACTTACTACTGTGCAAAACTATATGCTGGATGATAGGATACAAAACTTGGATAAAACAATGTCCCATTTGGCGTAGTGTATACATTCTAGAGAGGGAATGAGAAAAAAAACACAAATAAGTGCAATACACACCATGTTGTGAGTTCCTTAGACAATTACTTAATATTATGTAGAGTTCTATAGGGAAGGTTAATATTGAAAGAGTTAAAGATAGGGAGAGCAGGTTTCAAAAAAGTATAGGATATGGAAAGTATGGGAGAAAATCTGGGTCTTCAGAACAATGTGAACAAAGGAATGGAGGCAGAAAATCATAGATTATGTTTTGTGAGAGAGAAGGAAGAAAATAAGTTATTATAGCTGAAGTGGGGAGTTCACATAGAAGCATATAATACTGCCATATGGGAGAGGTTCTTGAATGCCAGAAAGAGGGAGGAGCTTCAGAGGCTTTTTAATTCATCTCTTCAATTACTGATGAGTAAACTGAGGTCCATGTGAACTAGGCTCAAAAGGGTAATCAGTATAGAGGCAGAATATGAATCCAGGGTCTTTGACTTTCTAACCAGTAAGTACTGTTTCTTCTATACTACACTTGGCTATAAAAAAAACAAAACAAAACAAAACAAAAAAACATTTTAATGTCTTAGTCATTAGTCTGGTTTTCCACAGTTCTGAGGCCATCTTCACAGAGAAGTCAAAGAGAATGTCAATGTCCCACTTTGCTCATCCCTTTCTACATCCATATACATTTAAGGACTTGACATTTTGGACATTTGGCCACTTTTGGTATTAGCTACTTTTCTATAAGTTTAAAAGAAAGAAGCTACAATCTATGGGAGAAGGAGAATAAGAGCAGGATGATCTGAATTTGAATCCTCATTCTGTTACCTTAGGCAGCTATTAACCATCCTAAGCCTGGTTTCTAATCTGTAAAACGGGGACCATACCCTAACAGTTATTGTAAGCATTGACTTAAATGCTTTGGGAAAGCAGGAAAAAACACTATACAAATATGCAATATTGTCAGATGTATTTATTATCTTAGGCAGCATAGTGAATAGAGCCCTGGACCTGAAGGAAGGTTCATTTTCTTGAGTTCAAATCCAACCTCACCAATTTATTAGCTATATGACCCTAGATAAGTCATTTAACTCTATTTGCTTTACTTCATCTGTAAATTGAACTGGAGAAGGACATAGCAAACCATTTCAGTATCTTTTCCAAGAAAATCACAGGTGTTACATAGAATTGGACACAATTAAACAACAACAAATCTACTTTCTGATGTATACAACCCACTGTAACAAGGTGCTGACTACCAGTGTGTGTGTATGTATGTATGTGTGTGTGTGTGTGTGTGTGTGTGTGTGTATGTGTACATTTTCTTTGGTCTGATTCTCTTTTCAGGGATGTAAGTAATTCCTTGTGGTGAAATACTCATTTGCAGTGAAGGGCAGTGGCTGCTCTGTCACTTTGCCTTACAAAGTTGCCTGGGGTACTGAAATTTGGGTTAAGCACCCAAGACTTCCTCACTTAGAGGCTGCTAACTTCTTGCCAAAGGAAGCTGAGTCTTGGTTTTCTAATAGGAAAAGAAGTGAAAAGAGAAATATAAAAGAAAAGGTCTGAGTTTATTTCCTGATTGTTCTTGTTAACCCCTCTGAACCTCAGTTTCTTCAGTTCTAAGATGAGAAGGTTGATCCACATTATTTTTAAGTTTTCTTCCAGTACTAACATTCTATGCTCTCTATTTTAAGGTCTCTTTCAACTCTGTGATTCTATGTCTGATAATCTAAAGTTCACTTAAACTCTGATATTCTATATTATATGTACTAAGTTCCCTTTCAACTCCAGCAGTCATAGGTTCTGTGAATCTAAGATGGACAAATTCTATTTAGCCCTGGAGAGTCACTTTTCTATTCAGTCACTGATTCATTGGCAGAAATTATAGCTTTTCTCAGTCGGAGGTAGACTGCTCACCATTTTGGCTCTTTCTGCTAAGGCACTGGATTATATATTACACTACTCCAGAAATCCAGGGTAGGATCTTGAAGAAAGAAGTGAACACAAATTCTCAATGCAGTCTAACGAGAGCAGATTCAGATAGTTGTTGTTATTGTCTCTTATGTGTAACACTTGAGAAAGAAGTTAGACAATCTGGAATGTGTCTAGAGGTTGATGACCAAGTGACCAGAGGGTTAGAAATTAAGACATATAAGGACCAGTTGAAAGACATGAAGGGTATTTAGCTTGGAGAAGAGAATATTTAGGAAGCATGTGATTTCTTTGTTTAAAAGCTCATAGCACATCATGGAGATCATAGGAACATGGATTTGAAGGAAGAACTTTTTAAAATAATAGCTTTTGATTTTCCAGATACAAGCAAATGTGATTTTTAACATTCACCCTTGCAAAACCTTGTGTTCAAAATTTTTTCCCCTCCCTTCTCCCTATCCTCCTCCCCCAGACAGCAAGTAATCCAATACTTGAACATGAACAATTCTTGTAAATATATTTCCACAACTACCATGCTTCATAAGAAAAATCAGATTAAAAAGGAAAAACAATGAAAAAGAGAAAAGGCAAGCAAATAACAACAACAAAAATTCTATGTTGTGATTCATTCAGTCCCCATAGTCCTCTTTCTGGATGCAGATGGCTCTCTCCATCACAAATCTATTGGAATTGGCCTGAATCACCTCCTTGTTGAAAAGATCCATGTACATCAGAATTGATCATCACATAGTTTTGTTTGCTGAGTATAATGTTGCCTTGGTCCAGACCTTTCTGAAATCATCCTGCTGATTTTTTCTTATAGAACAATAATATTCCTTTACATTCATATACAATAACTTATTCAACCATTCCCCAGGTGATGGACATCCACTCAGTTTTCAGTTCCTTGCCATTGCAAAAAGAGCTGCAACAAAACATTTTTGCACACAAGTCCTTTTCCCTTTTTATATCCCTTTGGGATACAGACCTAGTATAGACACTGCCGGATAGTTTGATATACCTTTGGGCAAAGTAAGAAAGAACTTTCTAATAAGAGCTGTCCAAAAATGGACCATGCTGCCTCAAGAGTCATAGGTTCCTCATCAGTGGAGAGTTTTACATGGAAGCTGGATGACTACTTGTAGGATGTTATAGAAAGATTTCAACTTAGCTAGGAATACTCTGGATATTCTGTGAGTTTCTTTCAGTCTGAGCTTCTATGATTCCATAATTCAATGATATTAATGGAATTAATGGAATATATATATATTAAGGGTTCCACTGGGCTTCATGTTAGACAAACTAGACATATTCAAAGAGGAGCCCAGCCTACATGAAGATTTTTTTTTTACCTTGGGTAGGTTATCATGTCACTTTGTAATTATGATTAAATGATTAGACTTGTACAGAAGTCAGTTTGCCATCATGGGAAGAGGGAATAATCTTCTCTTAGGAGATACTGAATAACTTCTTTGAATATAAAGGATATTGTACTCCTTTGGGAGTGGCAATATATTTGTATAAGGCGGTGAGTTAATGAACTATTATTCCCAGGAAATTTTGCCTGGGAAGCCTAGTGGAATACCAAAGTGTCCATTTTCATCCTTGTATCCCTAGGACCTACCACAATATCTTGCATATAATGATATTTAATAAATGCTTTTGAATGAATGAATGTAAATATAATCATTAACATCATAGGTAGCTGACAGCTTGCAAGGATAGGATATGGAGTAGGTAAATTCTTTCACTGAGGTATTGATGTCATAAATAAGATGTCTAGTAAATACTGGCAATTGTCTTAGGTCTTAAATTCTTTGTAGCACCCAACACTTAGGCTGCACTGAAAAAATCCAGACCAAAGGATAGAAAAATACCTGATTCTTTCTGCTTCTACCTATAATTTTGACTATGGGATGAAATATTTATTTCAGAAATGGTAGCCATTTGTGAAATGTTTCCTGAGATATGTGCAGAATGATCTAGAAGGTCCCTTTAAGTTTGAAAGATCTTTGTTTCTGTGGTCCTTTTCCTAATTGGAATTTTTAATTAAGCTTAAATGGAACCACAAATGAATATGTAAAGAGAAAATAAAATAGGACCAATAATGAAATATGATACAGAGAAAATTAAACTAATCTATGCACATTGGTTTGGATCCTATGGGCAAACTGGGATTAAATAACTCATCTTTTAGAAAGACCTTGACTCTTTACAGTAAGTAAATGACCTTGTCTAGTGCATTTAATGGCACTCTAATGGCTTGAAAGACTTAATGCATCTTCTCTAGTTCATTCCCTACTGATCAGTAGACCTAGTGGGTATAATGCATTTCCACATAGACTCAGGATAAATGACTAGAATGAGAAACTAGGAAGACTTATTAAACTTTAAACAATAAAGAGATTTATTTCATAGAGTTTTTAATGGCACATTTGTGATGGTCTTGATTTTAAATGCTGTGAAAACTTCCCATGTTGTTGTCCAAAAAAGGTTTTTTCCAGACACTTAAATCATCAACTGATGGATCAAGGTATCTACATAGGTGAAAAGAGTCTTTTTTTTCTATGATGTCCTCTGGGGACCTAGCTAAGCTAATACTTATTATTAGTACTAATAGTTAAAATCACCCATCAATTGATTGTAATAGAAAACATCCTTAATCAGTCATAATAAGACACAGTGAAGAGCAAAAGCAAACTTACAGATCCTTATTAATTGCTCTAGTGTTTACATTTTTTAGATGTTGAGAGAGCAGCTCACTTAGCCTAACTCAACTGTCTTTAATGTTGATATAGAAGCAATGACAGGTACCCTTGATGGTGCCAATTTTGATGTCCTCAGTATTCATCACTTACAAGAACATTAGAAAAACACCACGTGGCTAAAATTAATTGTTGGAATTTGCTTAGCTTGATAAATTTACTCAGCCTTGCCAGGGCTTTTTTTTTTTTTTTTTTTTTTAGTTCATGATAATAGTGCAGGTAGTGATCCAACATAGCAGAGAGTCTGTGCAAATATTAAAGATGCTAATTGACAATAGGAACCTTTAAGTTTCTCTATAAGAAGTGCTCCCAGAACAAAACTGGAATATTGTCATCATCATCTTCATCTTTATCCCATTACTTGTTTAAATTTATATAGTTCTTATGTATGTATAGATACACACACACACACACACACATATGCACACCTATATAGGTACACACACATTCATTTCTTTCTTTCTTTTTTTTTAGTGTTTCCTTTATTTTACTTTTTAATTATAATTTTTTTATTTACAAAATATATGCATGGGTAATTTTTCAGCATTGACAAGTGCAAAATCTTTTGTTCCAATTTTTCCCATCCTTCCCCCCATCCCCTCCCCTAGATGGCAGGTTGACCAATACATGTTTAAATATGTTAAAGTATAAGTTAAATACAACATATGTATACATGTCCATACAGTTATTTTGCTACACCCATTCATTTCTACCAAAAATCTTCTACAAATGCTTCATCATAGTATAGACATGATTCTAGCTTTTCAAATATTATGCTAGCAAGGCCCAAGTTCTGAAAGATCTAATTGAGCTGAACAGGCTACAAATATAACTACCACGATGGAATATGATTCATTGTCCAATGACCAGCCTGATCAAATCAGGTCATCCAAACACCAGTTACCAGATGATGAAGATTTTTCCCTCTTCAACCACAGCTGAAAAAAAAAATCTATTATGGCATGGAAGGATTTTGATTTACATTAGTAAATGGACCACTCCCATGGATTTAAAACCAAACCATATCAAACCACAAAATCTGGTTCCCTGAAGGAAGATTTTTTTTTTTTTTGGTCAAATGAATAACAGGTATCATATAGACACTGAATATAATAATTTCACCCAGAAATTTAACTAATGTCAATTAAATTTTTCAACAAGGAGAATTAGAGGACCCAGAAAATCCCTTAATCAGAAAATATCTGACTTAATTATGGGTAGCAACTTGGAGTAGTGGATAGAATGTTGGACATGGTGTAAAGTAGATCTCATTTAATTTCTTGCTTCAAACCTTTAGTAGCTGTGACATTGGTCAGGTTAGCTAAGCTTAGCTTAGCTTTTTCCCCTCCCCTCCCATTCCACCCTCTCCTGCTATCTGTAAAATGGAGATGATACTAGATAATACCTTGCAAGTTTGTTGTTAGGATCAAATGAGGCAATATATGTAAAGAACTTTGCAAATCATAAAGTGTTATGTAAATGTTTGCTATCATTACTTGCTAGACAAAAAGAGAGACAACACAGAGTTAGAATATAAATTTGCCTATAAAATCTTACAAAGAAGGATGATGGACAATTATGAGCTGCATCATCTCTTCAAGTGGAAAGAAACCGAGTGAAACCAGTTTAAAAGAAGCTTGGAAAGATATGCAAGAAAGCAGTGTGATCTCAGTGGTTTTTAAGGATGGAAATGAAAAATATTTGCAGAAATCACTTTGACAGAAATTTTTTTCTCTTTCCATATTTGGACCATAACTTCAAAATTAAAAATGGAGGAGATCCATGTTGGAACTAATACAGCTGTGGGGTCAGAAGGGGTAACACAGTATATCTGAAAAATAAAAAAGGAAATATATGAAAGGCATGGTCAAAAAGGGTTCAGACCCTACTAATACCAGAAAAGATGACAGAGAAAATTTAAAAACCTACTAATCTCTATAACTATTCTGTTATCAGTATAACATCTGTAAGGGAAATCTATCTATCCATCTATTTATCTATCTATCTGAATTAAGGATCTCTTTGATGAGGGAGAATATTAGTAGGGAACAAGCCAACTTTTATAAAATTAATTTTTTTTCTATTAACAAGCATTTGTTTTCCTTTCCTTTCAGCTTACCCTTCACCACCTCTCATTGAGAAAGAGAAAAAAGACAAAATAAAATCATTGTGAGGAAAACCAAGACAATAATGTGTACTGTAAGTTGTAAAAACAGGCAATTTTCAAAGATTTTCGAACTATAATCTATGAAATGACTTCTTCTTGATCTTATAGAATCAATGATTGAAAATGCTGCTTATTGTCTAGTATGATGTTAATGTTCTCAAAAATCAAAATGCAATGTATATTTTTGAACATGTCTAAAGGTTTTTGGAATTTGTTTTGCTTCACAATTCATATTTTTGCATGTAATATACAACAATAGACTATATTTTATCATTTCACAACTGAAAAACAGATGCTGCTATTCTTATAATTTGATAGTTATATTTTGATAATTCAAAAGGTATTTTGATAAATCAAAATATTAACCTAGAAACTATTTTACAGCTAAATGTCTCCACTTATACATCAAGATCACTCAATACTTTTTCAAAGAAGTAACAATAGAAATTGATTTTTCCCTTATTGTAGGTGTTCCTCAAGGCTGTGCTGGATCCTTTCTTTTCTTCTTCTCTATGCTCTTATTTATTGATCTCATCAACTCACATTTCTATGTAGTTATCATTACTATGTAGATAATTCCCAGAACTGTTACATCTAGTACTAGCCTCTCTTCTAAGATACCTTTTTAGTTCACAAACTGTTTTTTTAGAAATCTCAAATTTCAAGTCCCATAGACATCTCAAACTCAATATAAACAAAACAGAAATCATTATATTCTCTTCAAAACACTTCCTTTTTCCCAATTTTCATTTTGCTCTTGAGTGTACCTCTGTCCTCCTACTCATGAAGGCTTATAGTCTTAGTATCATTCTTGAATTCTCATTCATTCTTATTCTACACAGCTAAATTGTTGCAAAGTTTTGCTATTTCTACCTCCATAATGTCTCTTTTCTTCAGTTATATAGCTAGTACCATCAGCTATATCTCTGCACTCTAATCTTTTCTTACTTCAATCTATTCTCTGATAAGTTAATAAAGGATTTCTTAAAGTATAGGTCATGTGAAAACTTATTTAGTAAACTGAGATTCCTTTTACTTCTAGGTTCAATCATAAAATACTCTGGCATCTAAAGTCCTTTACAATTCAATTCTTCCAAGATATACAGTCTTTTTTATCTTTGCAAATTAACTCTTTTTAAATAAAAGTTTTATTTATAAAATTATTAAATGTTTGTTTTCTGCTATTACTCTTTAAAATTATTAAGCATTCATTTCCCCATCTCCCTCAATTTATATACTATATTTTTTCAGTCAAAATCCAATTTATGAGTGTTCTTTTATTTTTCAGTAAAAAATGAATTGTTATGAATATTTTGCACATAAAGGATATTTTCCCCTCTCCTTGATCTCTTTGAAGGGATATAGAATTAGTAATAGTATAATTGAGTAAAAGTGACTGCAGTTTAGTAAATCTTGGGGTACAATTACAAATTGATGTCCAGAGACAGCTCTATCAATGGTACATTTGTGTATTTGTATGCCTGCAGATCATTCAATATTGATTGTTTTTCATTTCTGTCATAGTGTACTGTAGAACCTCATATTTGATTCCATTTTCATTTCTCTAATTATTAGTGATTCAGAGAATTTTCCACATATGGCTGTAGGAGGATTGGATTTCTTGAGAACTATTTTTGATTTTTTGACCATTTATCAAATTGGTGAATGACTAATTCTAATGAATTTGAATCAACTCCTTATATATCTTGAAAATGAAACCTTTAACATAAATAGAAACTTATCATAATTTTTTCCTAGTTAACTATTGTTATTTTAATTTTAAATATCTTGGATTTTTGTTGTTTTTGTTGTTGTTGCAAATACTATTATTCTTTCATTCCCTTCTTGGATCTTGCATTCTTCTCCCATCCAAAAATCGGAAAGGTAAACATTTCTTTATTTTTGTTATATATCTTGTTTTTAGATTTCTTCAACATATTTATTAAAAGTTTTGCATTCCTTGGAACTATGCTCAAAAAGTTATCAAATTGTGCATACCCTTTGATCCAGCAGTGTTATTACTGGGCTTATATACCAAAGAGATCATAAAGAAGGAAAGGGACCTGTATGTGCATGAATGTTTGTGGCTGCCCTCTTTGTGTGGCCAGAAACTGGAAACTGAATAGATGCCCATCAATTGGAGAATGGCTGAATAAATTGTGGTATATGAATAATATGGAATATTATTGTTCGGTAAGAAATGACCAAAAGGATGATTTCAGAAAAGCCTGGAGAGACTTACATGAACTGATGCTGATTGAAACGAGCAGGGCCAGGAGATCATTATATACTTCAACAACAATACTATATGATGATCAATTCTGATGGACCTGGCCATCCTCAGCAATGGGATGAACCAAATCAGTTCCAATGGAGCAGTAACGAACTGAACCAGCTATGTCCAGCGAAAAAACTCTGGGAGATGACTAAAAACCATTACATTGAATTCCCAATCCCTATATTTTTGCCTGCCTGCATATTGGATTTCCTTCACAGGCTAATTATACAATATTTCAGAGTCCAATTCTTTTTGGACAGCAAAATAATGGCTTGGTCATGTATACTTATGGTGTATCTAATTTATACTTTAATATATTTAACATCTACTGGTCATCCTGCCATCTAGGGAAAGGGGTGGGGAGAAGGAGGGGAAAAATTGGAGCAAAAGGTTGGCAATTGTCAATGCTGTAAAATTACCCATACATATAACTTGTAAATAAAAAGGTATTATTTAAAAAAAAATAAAATAAAAGTTTTGCATTCCAAATTCTATCTTTCCTCCTATCCTGGCTCCCTGAGATGGTAAGCAATCAGATATAGGTTGTACATGAACAATTATGTAAAACACTTCTATGTTAGTCATTTTGCACAAAGACTCAAAAGAAAAAATAGAATGCTTCAATGTGTATTAAATAGTCTCTTTTACTTCATTTTGGGGGGAATTCTTCTTTTTAAATTTTGATACTAGTAATTTGCTTTTCTTTTTTCATCAAATCATCTAGAATATATCCTATATTTCTTTAAAATATGATCCTAATTGTTATACTAATTTATTTTTTACCTACATATTTTTACCTAAATTAATTTACTTACTCAGTACCATACCAATAAAATTACCCAAAATTATTTTTTGAAGTTGAAAAATTATTGGAAAAAACTCACCTGGAAGAACAAAAAAATCAAGGAAATGATAGAATAAATTAAAAATGTGAAGAAAAATGGCTTAGTAGGTAGGGGCGGAGCCAAGATGGTAGATAAGGCACACACACTTTCTAACCTCCTCTCATTCCCCTCATAATCAACTATTTAATTCAACCTCAAAAATAGCTCTTCTCTGCTTAAATTCATGAAGATTAGAAGCACTACAATTTACCAAGAAGAAGTCAATCTGGAAAATCGCCAGGAAAGGTTTGTCCTGAGGGGCCAGGAACAGACTAGCCAGGCAGTGAGAGACTAATGTCCTGAGCAGACTAACGTCCTGAGCAGACCAGGGATGGGGGGCGGACCTCTGTGATTAGAGAAATTATAGAGATGACTCTGCTATAGGCTAACTGCTCTGCCTTGACTACAAAGCAGTAAACTGGCAGAGAAATTAAAGCCTAAAACAGAAGGTTCTCTAAAAAATGCCAGAACGTAACAAGATCTGGCTATAACCACTCAAACCCGGATGTTGCTCAGGCAGATTGTAATGCAGCCCTGGAGCCACATCCTGCAGTTCGGGGCTTTTGCAAGGGCAGTTACAAATCTGCACGGCAAAGGGGCACAGCCTGGGCAGCCTCTAATTGGCACAGTGCGGGGCTCGGTCTGGGGCAATAGAACTTCCCCAGCAGACTGTGCTTCCCCAGGCAAAGAGCTTCCAGTCCCTGCAAATCCATTCACTGCTCAACTGCTAATACCCACAGCTCCAGGGCAGGCTTTGGCTTGGGGTAGTGAAACTCTCACTGCTCAGTGTCTAGCCCCAGGGCAGTCATTATCTCACCCAGCTGCATTCTTTGAGGGCACTTTCCCAGGTCAGCCCTGCAGGCCTGAGTTACTTCCGGGTGGGGAACTCTTTCCCAGAATACTCCATTAACTCCCGGCTTTTTGTAGCTGGCTAGCAGGACGGCTAGGAGGACAGCTACCCGTCCATACACCTTTAACTGCTCTGAAAAGGAAGCTGGTAACCTCCTGGCCCTGAAGGCAGACCTTACAGGCTTTTTAAACAAAATAAGTAAAAAAATCAAAAGAACGATTGATAGTTTCTATACAGAAAGAGAACAGCTGTTCAACTCTGAAGAGACTAATAGCAGATAGTCTTCAGACAATTGTTGGTCCCCAATATAAAAGGCTCTCCTAGGAGAGACTATTAAAAACCTTAAAAGAGAACTAGAAGAAAAATGGGGAAAGGAAAGAGAAGCTATGCAGGAAAGTACAGAAAAGGCATGTAACTCACTAAAAGAAAAATCTGATAAAGTGGAAAAAGAAAACAACTTCCTGAAATGTGAATTGGAAAAGGTAAAAAACTCCCAAGAAGTGCAGGGAAACAGAATTTGTGAATTGGAAAAAGAAAATAACTCACTAAAAAAAAAATTAGTGAAATGGAAAAAAATTCCATAGAGCAAAACTACTCATTTAAAAACTCAATTGGACATATACAAAAAGAAGTTAAAAAAAAAAAGCTAATGAAGACAATAACTCACTAAAAATCAGAACTGAACAAATAGAAATCACTGATTCATTGAGACATCAAGAATCAGTCAAGCAAAACCAAAAAAATGAAAGATAGGGAAAAAATGTCAACCTGGAAAATAGATCTAGGAGAGATAACCTGAGAATCATTGGACTACCCAAAAATTATGATGAAATAAAGAGCCTAGATACTATTTTACAGGAAATCATCAAAGAGAACTGCCCAGAAGTAATAGAACTGGAAGGTAAAGTACACGTTGAAAGAATTCATCGAACACCTTCTGAAAAAGACCCTAAAATAAAGACTCCAAGGAATATTGTGGCCAAACTTCAGAATTTTCAGACTAAAGAAAAATTTTTACAAGCAGCCAGGGAAAAATAATTCACATGCTGAGGTGCCACAATAAGGGTCACACAAGATCTGGCTGCCTCAATATTAAAGGATCGAAGGGCCTGGAATCTGATATTCTGAAAGTCAAAAGAACTTGGAATGCAGCCAAGAATAAACTACCCAGCTAAGCTGAGCATTTTTATCATGGAAGAAGATGGACATTTAATGAAACAGAGGAATTCCATTTATTTCTAAGGAAAAAACCAGACTTAAACAAAAAATTTGATCTCCAACAACAGGATTCAAGAGAAGTAGAAAAAGATAAAAGGAACTCTTTAGAACTATATTTCTGTTGTGGATATACATAAAAACCAAATGTATAATTTGATTTTACTGATATAACATAAAAAAGGGAAGTAGAAATGGAAAGCGGATAGTGTCAGAAAAAGGGAAAAGGGGAGATAAAAAGAGGGAAACTACATGTGACAATGAGGTAAAGGAAACCTATCATATCTGAGGAAACTTAGAGAGGGGGAGGAACACTGTGTGAATCCTACTCTCATCAGAGTTGGCTCAAAGAGGAAATAATTGACATATTTGTTTTACAGAGAATCTTCTCTCACCTCATTAAAAAGTGGGAGAGGAAAAGGGAAAAGGAAAAAGAGTAATAAGGGAAGGGTACAAGAAAGGGGAAGGGATCAAAGGGAGGAGGGAGGGACACTAAAGAGGGAGAGCTGTGTGACTCAAGTGGGACCAATAAGTTTAATACTAGGAAAGGGGGGAAGGAGGGCAAGAAAAAGAAAAGAATAATTGGGGATATTAGAATGGCAGGAAATACAGAATTAGTAATTTTAACCATAAATGTGAATGGGATGAACTGTCCCATAAAGAGGAGGTGGATAGCAGACTGGATCAGAAGTCAGAACCCTACAATATGTTGCTTACAGGAAACACATTTAAAACAGGGAGATACATACAGAGTAACAGTAAAAGGCTGGAGCAGAATCTATTGTGCTCCAGGTGAAGTTAAAAAAGCAGGGGTAGCCATCCTTATCTCAGATCAAGCAAAAACAAAAATTGATCTAATTAAAAGAGATAAGGAAGGAAACTATATCTTGCTAAAGGGTACTATAAACAATGAAGCAATATCAATATTAAACATATATGCACCAAGTGGTATAGCATCTAACTTCCTAAAGGAGAAGTTAAGAGAGTTGTGAGAAGAAATAGACAGCAAAACTATAATAGTGGAAGATCTCAGTCTTGCACTCTCAGATTTAGATAAATCAAATCACAAAACAAATAAGAAAAAAATTAAAGAGCTAAATAGAATATTAGAAAAATTAGGTGTGATAGATCTCTGGAGAAAACTAAATGGTGACAGAAAGGAGTATACTTTCTTCTCAGCAGTTCATGGAACCTACACAAAAATTGACCATATATTAGGACATAAAGACCTCAAAATTAAGTGCAGGAAGGCAGAAATAGTAAATGCTTTCTTTTCAGATCACAATGTAATAAAGACTACATTTAAACAAAAAAGGTAGGTGTAAATGGACCAAAAAGTAATTGGAAATTAAATAATCTTATCTTAAAGAATGATTGGGTGAAACAGCAAATTATAGACACAATTAATAATTTCACTCAAGATAATGACAATGATGAGACATCATACCAAAATTTGTGGGATGCGGCCAAAGAGGTAATAAGGGGAAATTTTATATCCTTAGAGGCTTACTTGAATAAAATAGAGATAAGGAAGATCAATGAATTGGGCTTACAACTTAAAAAGCTAGAAAAAGATCAAATTAAAAACCCCCAATCAAATACTAAACTTGAAATTCTAAAATTAAAAGGAGAAATTAATAATATTGAAAGTAAAAAAAAAAAACTATTGAACTAATAAATAAAAATAAGAGTTGGTTTTATGAAAAAACCAATAAAATTGATAAATCTTTGGTAAATCTAATTAGAAAAAGGAGAGAGGAAAATCAAATTAGTAGTCTTAAAAATGAAAAGGGAGAACTTTCCACTGATGAAGAGGAAATTAAAAAACCAATAAGGGGTTACTTTGCCCAACTTTATGCCAATAAATTTAATAACCTAAGCGGAATGGATGACTACCTCCAAAAATATACGTTTTCCAGATTATCAGAGGAGGAAGTAAATTGCTTAAATAGTCCCATTTCAGAAAAAGAAATAGAACAAGTTATTAATCAACTCCCTAAAAAAAAAATCCCTTGGACTAGATGGATTTACATGTGAATTCTATGAGACATTCAAAGAACAATTAGCCCCAATGCTTTATAACTTATTTGAAAAAATAAGGAATGAAGGAGTCCTACCAAATTCCTTTTATGACACAGACATGGTATTGATACCTGAACCAGGTAGGTTGAAAACAGAGAAAGAAAATTATAGACCAATCTCCCTAATGAATATTGATGCTAAAATCTTAAATAAGATATCAGTAAAAAGACTACAGAAAATCATCCCCAGGATAATACACCACGATCAAGTAGGATTTATACCAGGAATGCAGGGCTGATTCAATATTAGGAAAACTATCAGTATAATTGGCCATATTAATAACAAATTAACAAAAACCATATGATCATCTCAATAGATGCAGAAAAAGCATTTGATAAAATCCAATATCCATTCCTATTAAAAACTCTTGAGAGTATAAAAATAAATGGACTTTTCCTTAAAATAATCAGTAGCATCTATTTAAAACCAGCAGTAAACATATGTAATGGGGACAAACTGCAACTATTCCCAATAACATCAGGAGTGAAACAAGGTTGGCTCACTATCACCGTTACTATTTAATATTGTATTAGAAATGCTAGCTTTGGCAATAAGAGTTGAGAAAGAGATTAAAGGAATAAGAATAGGCAATGAGGAAACCAAATTATCACTCTTTGCTGATGATATGATGGTATACTTAGAGAACCTCAGAGATTCTACTAAAAAGTTATTAGAAACAATCCACACCTTTAGCAAAGTTGCAGGATACAAAATAAGCCCAAATAAGTCACCGGCATTCTTATATATCACTAACAAATCCCAACAGTTAGAGTTATAAAGAGAAATTCCATTTAAAGTAACCACTGATTGTATAAAATATTTAGGCATTTATCTGCCAAGGGAAAATCAGAAACTTTATGAGCAAAACTACAAAACACTTTCCACACAAATTAAGTCTGATCTAACCAACTGGAAAAATATTAAATGCTCTTGGATTGGGTGAGCAAATATAATAAAGATGACAATACTACCTAAACTAATCTATTTATTTAGCGCTATATCAATCAGACTCCCAAAAAACTATTTTGATGACCTAGAAAAAATAACAACAAAGTTCATATGGAAAAACAAAAGGTCAAGAATTTCAAGGGAATTAATGAAAAAAAAAATCAAATGAAGGTGGCCTAGCTGTACCAGATCTAAAATTATATTATAAAGCAGCAGTTACTAAAACCATCTGGCATTGGCTAAGAAATAGACTAGTTGATCAATGGAATAGGTTAGGTTCAAAGGACAAAATAGCCAATAACTTTAATAATCTAGTGTTTGCTAAACCCAAAGACCCCAGTTTTGTGGATAAGAATGCATTATTTGACAAAAATTGCTGGGAAAATTGGAAATTAATATGGCAGAAACTAGGCATTGACCCACACTTAACACCGTACACCAAGATCAGATCAAAATGGATTCATGACCTAGGCATAAAGAATGAGATTATAAATAAATTGGAAGAGCATAGGATAGTTTACCTCTCAGACCTGTGGAAGAGGAAGGAATTTATGACCAAAGAAGAACTAGAGATCACTATTGACTACAAAATAGAAAATTTTGATTATATCAAATTGAAAAGTTTTTGTAGAAACAAAACTAATGCAGACAAGATTAGAAGGGAAAAAATAAACTGGGAAAACATTTTTATAGTTAAAGGTTCTGATAAAGGCCTCATTTCCAAAATATATAGAGAATTGACTCTAATTTATAAAAAATCAAGCCATTCCCCAATTATCAAATGGTCAAAGGATATGAACAGACAATTCTCAGATGAAGAAATTAAAACTATTTATAGCCATATGAAAATATGCTCCAAATCATTATTAATCAGAGAAACGCAAATTAAGACAACTCTGAGATACCACTACATACCTGTCAGATTGGCTAATTTGACTAGACATTATGGCTAGAATGACAGAGAAAGATAATGCGGAATGTTGGAGGGGGTGTGGGAAAACAGGGACACTGATAAATTGTTGGTGGAATTGTGAACACATCCAGCCATTCTGGAGAGCAATTTGAAATTATGCTCAAAAAGTTATCAAACTGTGCATACCCTTTGATCCAGCAGTGTTTCTACTGGGCTTATACCCCAAAGAGATACTAAAGAAGGGAAAGGGACTTCTATGTGCTAAAATGTTTGTGGCAGCCCTGTTTGTAGTGGCTACAAAATGGAAAATGAATGGATGCCCATCAATTGGAGAATGTTTAGGTAAATTGTGGCATATGAATGTTATGGAATATTATTATTCTGCAAGAAATGACTAGCAGGATGAATACAAAGAGGCTTGGAGAGACTTACATGAACTGATGCTAAGCAAAATGAGGAGAACCAGGAGATCATTATATACCTCAACAATGATACTGTATGAGGATGTATTCTGATGGAAGTGGATTTCTTCGACAAAGAGATCTAACTCAGTTTCAACTGATCAAAGATGGACAGAAGCAGCTAAAGTTCTAAAGAAAGAACACTGGGAAATGAATGTAAACTGTTTGCATTTTTGTTTTTCTTCCCAGGTTATTTATACCTTCTAAATCCAATTTTCCCTGTGCAACAAGAGAACTGTTCGGTTCTGCACACATATATTGTATCTAGGCTATACTGTAACCTATTTAACATATATTGGACTGCTTGCCATCTGGGGGGTGGGGTGGGGAGAGAGAGGGGAAAAATCTGAACTTTCTATTCTGTTCTGTCAATAAAAAGTTATTTTAAAAAATGGCTTAGTAGTACCAGATTTCAAACTGTGTTACAAAATGATAGTCATCAAAGTAATCTAGTACTGGCTAAGAAATAGAATGCGAGGACACTGGGATTAGATTAGGGAAGCAAAGAATATTTTACCTGTCAGATTTATGGATAAGGAAAGAGTCCATGACAAAACAAGAGATAGAGAAGCATTATGAGATGTAAAATAATTTTGATTATATAAAATAAAAAAGGTTTTGAACAAACAAAACCAATGCAACAAAGATTAAAAGGAAAGTAGAAATCTTGGAAACATTTTGGTAAGTGCCTTATTTCTCAAGTATATAGAAAATGAAATCAATTTTATAAGAATACACTCATTCAATTTATAAGAATGCAATCATTCCCCAATAGATAAATGATTAAAGGATATGAACAGGTACTTTTCAGTAGAAGAAATTAAAGCTATCAATGGTCATATGAAAAAAATGCTACAAATCATTATTGATTAGAGAAATGGAAAGTTAAGCAACTCTGAGTTACCAACTAATTCTTATTAGAAAAGAAATTCTTTTAGAGAAAAAGAAAATGATAAATGTTGAAGGAAATGTAGAAAAACTGAGACACTAATGCCCTCCTAATAGAGTTGTAAATTTATCCAAACATTCTGAAAAGCAAATTGTAACTCTGCCCAAAGTGCTATAAAAATACATGTCCTTTGACTTTATGCGTAAAGAAACTATATGTGTAAAAATATTAACAGAAGCTCTTTTTGTATGGTTAAAAAACTGGAAATTAATAGGATATCAATTGAGAAAAGGTTGAATAAGTTATGGTTTATGATTGAGATGGAATGGTATTAGACTATTATATTATTTTCTAGAAAAACCTGGGAAGACATACATGAACTTATTCAAAGTGAAATTAGTAGATCCAAAAGAATGTAATCAACAGCAGTATTGCATGATGCTAAATTGCAAATGGCATTTGTTTTCAATGATCCAAAAGAATTTCTAGGAATTTATGAAAAAGGCTATCTTCCTCTAAAGAAAAAACTGTTGAATTATTAATGAAGATTGAAACATGTATAAAAATCTTTATTAATCTTGTTTGGTCTGCATGTTCTTTGCAATATTTTCTAACATCAAAATGTTTTGTATGGCAGCAGCTCCATAATGTAGTAGATAGAGTACTGACCCTGGAATCAGAAGGATCTGAATTCAAAAATAGCCTCAGACATTTAACACTTCCTAGTTGTATGATCCTGAGGAAGTCACTTAACTCCAACTGCCTCACAAGATATAAAGAAAGAAAATTATTTGCATTATTGCACATATATAATTTATATAAATTTATTTGCCTTCTTAAGGAGGGACAATGAAGAGAGGCAGATAGTTTGAAAGTCTAAATTTAAAAACTATATATAAAAATTTTTGTTTAAATGTAACTGAGAAAAAAAATAAAATGAAATTTACATTTTATTTTGTTAGGTTTTCTAGGTATTTTTAAAGGTGTGTGCTCCAATTCATTAATCTGTTTCTTCTCTCTTGTTAATGATGAGAATGGTTAGAAACGTATAATATTCTCTATGGATTTCTTAGTTTGTATCCCAAAGATTTGATTTGTTGTCCCATTATACTTAACGAATTATTTATTATTTCTTTGATTTGTTTTTTTTTGCCCTACTAGTTCTTTAGAATTAACTTATTTAGTATCCAGTTAATTTTTAATCATATCTCCAATGGTCTTTTATTTCATATAATTTAATTGTGTTGTTGTCAGTAAAGTATATATTTAATATTACTGCTTTCCTGTACTTTTGTGAGATTTTTATAAGTGCAACAAACAGCTGAGAAATATATGCATATTTATATTCTCATTTTTGACTGATCTATTGAACCAGTGATCTATTGAGCTTTTCTAATTTAATTTACTTTTTCAACACCTTTCTTATTTTTAAAATTATATTTGCATTGCTCTGAAAGGGGATACAATGAGGCATTCCACTAATATGGCTTTATTGACTGTTTCTCCTTTTTTCTCAGCTTTTTGTTAAGTATCAAGATGATAGGTCAAACAGTGCAAATTTATCTTTTAATTAGTTCTTTTTTGCTATTTTCTTGATGATTATGATTGAAACTACTGGGTTTTTTTGTGTATTCAACTGAGGCATAATGTATTTTGCTTAAACACTTTAACTGTGTATCTTATTTTTAAATGTATTTCTTATAAACATATTATGAGTCTACTTTCAAAATTTTTCCATTATTTTCCATTTTATGGATGCGATTATCTAATTTATAATACAATTTTGATCATTAATTGTGTATTTCCTTCCATCCTGTTTTCTTGTATTTTTCTTTTTACTCCATACACCTTACCTTACCCTATCCCTCACTTTTTGTCAGAGATTATTTCCTTTTCTTTATTTAATTTACATTACTCTTTATTTTTTCCCTTTTGAGTGTAGGATTTATACTCTGGACTAATCCTTCTTTTTAACTATCTCTTATTCCCCCTCTTTTCTTTCTATTACATCCTGTTTCTCTGTTAACTTGAATACATTTCCAGTTCTCTCTCTCTCTCTCTCTCTCTCTCTCTCTCTCTCTCTCTCTCTTTCTCTTTCTCTCTCTCTCACTCTTTTGTAGGCTTTTCTCTTTCTGACACATAGAGGTTACCTTCCCCTCACTGCTAGCACTAGATTTGACTCCAAGACATTATACACAATATACATTCACCTGTAGGCAGACTGCCACCAGGTTCTGTCTATAATGTCCCCTATTTGCCTTTTCATTCTTGCCCCTCCCAAATTTCCATGTTCCCTTCTGCCTCCTTGGGTATATGTAGAAAGACTTCTTAGAAGTCTTTTACTGGTCTTTTTGTTCTCAATTTATTCTTGTCCACTGCATTTATTCACTCCTGCATTTCTTGTGGTTTGGTATTCAAAAGGCAAATAATTTCTTTAGTTCTAGTTGTCTCTGTAAAAAAATTTTCAAACTCTTCCTGATCATGGAATATTCACCCTTTTCTTAAGCCCAAATTTTCAGGATGGTCTCTCTGTGCTGTATCCTAAGCTCCATTGCTCTTTGGAACACATTATTCCACTCCCTCCTCCTTTTTCTAGTATGTACAGAATAGTCTTGCATTATTTAAATGTCTTTTCCTTTTTTATTTGAAGATCTTTTTCTTGATGCTTTGGAAAACTTAATGTTTATGAATTGAATGGTTACATTCAGCCACTATGTGTCTAAACATTTGCAATTTTTTTCCCTCTGGAAATCTATAATCTGAAAGCACCAATACTACAAAGTTTTGGACTGGCTATGCCAAGAAAAACAGGCTCTTAACAGTCAAAACCAGGCCAGAGAACTGAGGAACAGAGGCAATGAAACAGATCAGCAATTCCTGACACTGCTATAGGAGGTTGAAATTTCATTTTCTATGTTCAGAAGTTCTGGCCAGTTCTATTATTCATCATTATGGCATTGTGATTTTGTTTCTTTTCTTTTGTTTCATTTTTTAAAAATCCTGTAATGTTATTTTTGGGAGATTTTTGATCTTTAGGTTATCTCTACATATTTTCTAAATCAATATGTTTGTCTTGCATAGGTAGCATATTTTCTTTTAATATTATTGGTATTTGCTTCTTTTCTTCTAGGTTGTCCTTCACTTCTGTGCATTTTCATTTTGCAACTATCATTTCCTTTTTTTTATTTTTATTTTTGGTGAGGCTTGCTATTGCAGATTATAGGTTTTTTTTTAAAATTATGCTCATATCTATCTCATTTCTTTTTAAATCACTCAAGAAGAGTGTGTGGAGATTCCATGTTTTCTCACATTGCAAAGGGTCCTCTCATCAATTGGATGATTTTTTAAAAGAAAATTTGCAGCATATATTCATAGTCACCTGAACTAATTTACTAGATATGGAGGCCATATTTCTTTCTGTTGTTATTATTTTTCCTATTGATTTATCTGTTAATAAATCTTCTTGTTTTCTTCTTGAAATTTTTGATACTTTCAGATTCCCTTTTCTATCCCCTAACTTAATTTTTTATCATCCACTTCCTGAATCTCTCCCCTCTGATTGGATTATTTTTGGTGGCTGGGTTTCCAAAATGTCTCAACTTCCTCCCACACAAATTGCTTCTACTAACTTTTGGATGATCAGAACTGGTCCTGTCTGGGTTCTATGTTATTTATTTCAGGCTTGATGGAAGTTTGTGTAATTTCCTATGGGCATAGTGTTAAGTTTTGGTGACCTATCTACCCACATTCCTCAGTTCTCTGGCTTGGTACTGGCTGTTCAAAGCTTGTTTTCCCTGGGATAGTCTGTCCTGAACTTTATAGCATTGGTGCTTCCAGATTGCACTGGTAGGCTTTTGCTCCTGTGAGCAAGCTGGCTATTGAGCCCTTGAGCTGGATATTGAGCTATTGAGAAGAAAACTTCTGTAGTCTAGATCTTGAGTCCCCAAGAACTGGAAATAGGAAAGGGAAAACTCTGGATCGGGGGTGAGCTTTGATGCAAGCCTGTGTTCTACCATTGGTTCTGCCTGGAGTGTGAAAAATGTGGGAGGGGTTCTGAATGAGCTAAGCATCTTTGAACATCAATTCTTGTTTTTCTAAAAACTTTTTTTTTTGGATTATGGATGCCTTATATCTTGGAGATGGCTATAATTGCTTTTTTGGGCACAAAATTTCAGTTTTGAAGGGATTTGAGTCATCATGGAGATCAGAGAAAATATCCAGTCCACCTTATTGTTGCATATATGACTCAGAACTCTTCAGCCCAGTGATTCTTAAATGATCAATATGTTTTCAAAAAAGTTTTTTTTTTTAAATCAGTTTTTTTAAAGTTTTTTTTTAAATCAGACACCTTACATTTCTCCACATTTTTCAATTTTTTAACTTTTTAAAAATATATTTTGATTGCCTCATGGAGTCAGTCATTTCTGTTTGATTCATTACATTCTTCAATAATTTTCATGGAGTCTGTTACTTGGATAATGTTTTGAATGTCTTCTGATAAGCTGTTAATTCTTCTTCAAAACCTATCTTTTATAATCCACATTTTATTTCTTTCCTCAAAAGCTCTCATTTCATTTTTAATTTTTAAACTCTTACTTCATGGCTACTAGAAATTTTGATTCAAATTGTAGCTAAATTATGATTTTTAAAAAAGGTTTTGATATAGGTATTTTAGAAATTAAGGGGGTATCCATCATTTGAAGAATGATTGAATGAATTATGGTATTTGTATATAAAGGAATCATATTGTGAAAGTGAATATGTAATAAGTCATAATGTGATGAGTAGATTCAGGAGAATAATTTATAGTATAAAATTAAAATTAAAATTTTTAAAAGATTTAAGAATTTTGACAAACTCAATTATCAATCATAATTCTAAGTGACTAATAAAAGAATGTTACTCATCTTCTAAAAGAGAGGTTATTAACTAACATGCAGAATGAGATTCACATTATTTGCATGTGGATAATATAGTAATTTGTTTTGTTTGACCATGCCTGTTTATCATAAGATTTTTTCTTTTTTGATAATATTTTATTCCCCCAATAACATGTCAAGACAATTTTTAGCATTCATTTTTTTATTATAGCTTTTTATTTACAAGATATATGCATGGGTAATTTTTCAGCATTGACAATTGTAAAACATTTTATTCCAATTTTTCCCATCCTTCCCCCCACCCTTTCCCCCCAGATGGCAGGTTGACCAATACATGTTAAATATGTTAAAGTATATGTTAAATACCATATATGTATACATGTCCATACAGTTATTTTGCTTACAAAAAGAATTGGACTTTGAAATAGTGTTCAATTAACCTATGAAGGAAATCAAAAATGCAGGCAGACAAAAATAGAGGGATTGGGAATTCTATGTAGTGGTTCATACTCATCTCCCAGAGTTCTTTCACTGAGTGTAGCTGGTTCAATTCATTACTGCTCTATTGGAACTGATTTGGTTCATCTCATTATTGAAGAGGGCCGCTTCCATCAGAATTGATCATCATATAGTATTGTTGCTGAAGTATATAATGATCTAGTCCTGCTCATTTCACTCAGCATCAGTTCATGTAAGTCTCTCCAGGCCTTTTTGAAATCATCCTAGCACTCGTTTTTTAAATAAGATTTTGAACCCTCAAATTTTTTCTCCTATCTTTCTCCTCCACTCTTCCTAAAACTGTAGGCAATTTGATAAAGGTTAGACATGTGTTATCATATAAAATATATTTCCACATTAGTCACAGTTGTGAAGGAAAAAACAGATCAAAAGAAAAACACATAAAAAAGAATAAAACAAGTGAATCTTTGATCTTCATTCAGAGTCAATCAGTTCTTTATCTGCATGTGGATAATATTTTTCGTCATCATGTCTTTGTACTTATCTTGGATCATTATGTTGCTGAGAAAAACTGAGTTGTTCATAATTAATCATCACACAGTATTGCTGATAACATGTACAAAGTTTTTCTGATTCTAATTATTTTATTTTGAATCCGTTTGTACAAATCTTTCCAGGTTTTTCTGAAATTCTTTCTTATTTCATAGTAATATTCCATTTATATACTGAAACTTGTTTAGGTAATTGATGGGTGTCCCATCAATTTCTTTAGATGTAGCTGCTTCTGTCCATCCTTGATGGATAAAATCTAGGCACAATTTGATGTCCTTTGGGCATAATTTCAAATTCCTCCCCAAAATGGTTGGATCAGTTTATATTCCACCAATAGTGTATTAGTGTCTCAATTTTCCACATCCTCTCCATCATTCATCATTTTCTTTTTTTCTCATATTAGTCAATTTGAGAAGTGTAAAATGTATCTTAGAATAGTTTTAATTTGCATTTCTCTAATCAAAAGTAATTTAGAGAATTTCTTCATATATCAATAGATAGCCTTGACTTCTTCATCTGAAAACTGCATATTTACATCTTTTGACAATTTGTCAATTTGGGAATGACTTGTATTCTTATAAATTTGACTCAGTTATTGGTATATTTGAAAATAAAACCTTTATTTGAGACACTTGTTGTAAAGACTCTTCCCTAGCATTCTGCCTTCCTTATAATCTTGGTTGCTTTGGTTTCATTTGTACAAAAACCTTTTAATTTAATATAACAAAATTATCTATTTTACAATTCATAATTCTCTTACACAGGTAATTCACTTAACTTCTCTAAGAATTTGGATGCTATGCCATTTGTTGCATGTATATTTTGTATTGATATTACTTCATTGTCTATGGTACCTTTTAGCAAATGTAATTTCCTTCCTTTTTTCTTTTATTTATGTCTATTTTTGCTTTCGCTTTGTCTGAGATCAAGATTGCTATCTCTGCTTTTTTATTTTGTATTTCAACTAAAGGATAATATATTCTGCTCCAGTCTCTTACCTTTACTGTTTATGTGTCTCTCGGCTTCAAGTGTGTTTCTTGTAACAGCATATTGTAGAATTCACTTTTGTTTTGTGGGAAAGTTCATCTCCTTCCTAATCAGAGTTATAATTACTAACTATATATTTCCCTCCATCCTAGTTTTCCTCTTGTTGGTTCTCTCTCTTTTCACCCTTTCCCTCTTAATTAGCATTTTGCTTCTGTTTACCACTTTCCCTGATCTCCCTCACTTCTGTCAATCTCCCTACTTTCTTAACTTAATCTCCCCTTCTTCTGCTTTCCTGTCAGATTAGAAAAGTTTCTTTATCAAATTATTGTGTATATTATTCATTCTTTGAGCTAATACTAATGAAAGTCAGACTTAATCAAAACCAATTGACCACCTTTGCATCTTTCTCTTCACTTTAACAGTTTCTTTTTGTGCCTCTTCATGTGAAGTAATTTACTCAATTCTTGCTTTCCCTTCCTTTTTCACCAGTATACTCTTCTTTTTCATCCATTAACTATTTTATAACTCATTCTCTCAAATTTACCTTATCCTCATACCCTCTGCCTATATATAGTCCATCTGCCATATAACTAGTCCATCTAGTTTTACTATTAGTGTACAATTTTAAGGTATTAAAAGTATTGTTTTCTCATGTAAGGATCTTCAATTCCATTGAATCCCTTATGTTTTCTTTTCTCTTTTTATGTTTTTAGGCTTCTCTTGGGTCTTGATATTGGAAGTCAATTTTTTTATTCAGTTCTGATCTTCTTATGAAAGCTTGAAATACTTCTATTTCATTGAAAGACCATTCCTCATTACTGTTCTGTAAGAAATGACCAGCAGGATGAATGCAAAGAGGCTTGGAAAGACTTACATGAACTGATGCTAAGCGAAATGAGCAGAACCAGGAGATCATTATATATCTCAACAATGATACTGTATGAGGATGTATTCTGATGGAAGTGGATTTCTTTGACAAAGAGATCTAACTCAGTTTCAACTGATTAAGGATGGACAGAAGCCGCTACATCTAAAGAAAGAACACTGGGAAATGAATATAAACTGTTTGCATTTTTGTTTTTCTTCCCAGGTTATTTTTTACCTTCTGAATCCAATTCTTCCTGTGCAACAAGAGAACTGTTTGGTTCTACACACACATATTGTATCTAGGATATACGGTGACATATTCAACATGTATAGGACTGCTTGCCATCTGGGGGAGGGGGTGGAGGGAGGAAGAGGAAAAGTCGGAACAGAAGTGAGTGCAAGGGATAATGTTGTAAAAAATTACCCAGGCACGGGTTCTGTCAATAAAAAGTTATAATTATTAAAAAAAAAAAAGAAAGAAAGACTATTTCTCCCCTCCCCCTTGAAGTATTATGTTTAATTTTGCCAAGTATGTGATTCTTGGTTGTAGTTCTAGTTCTTTTACCTTCAAGAATTCCATGTTCTATGACTTCCAATTGTTTAATGTTGATAATGGCTAAGTCCTGTATAATCCTGATTGTGGCACCCTGATATTTGAATTGTTCTCTGGCCAGTTGCAGTACTTTTTACTTGACTTGATAGTTCTGAAACTTGGCTATGATGTTCCTTAGACTTTTCCTTTTGGAACGTCTTTCTTGAGGTGATTGGTGGATTCTTTCAATGCCTATTTTGTTCTTTGGTTCCAGCTATCAAAACAGTTTTCTTTGATAATTTCTTTAAAGATCCTTCTTTTGATTATGGCTTTCAGGTAGTCCAATGATTCTGACATTGTCTCTCCTGATTCCATTTTCCAAGTCAGTTGCTTTTCCAATGAGATATTTTACATTTTATTCTATTTTTTCATTCTTTTGGATTTCTTTAATTGATTCTTAATGTCTCATAGAACCATTAGGTTTGACTTGCTCAATTCTAACTTTTAAGAAATTGTTTTCCTCAGTTAGCTTTTGTACTTATTTTTCCATTTGGCTAATTCTACCTTTAAGCAGTTCTTTTCTTTTTCAAAACTGTTTACTCTTTAACAAAGAAATAATTCTCATGTATCACTCTCATTTCTTTTTCTAATGTTTCTTCTAATGCCTTTTACAAGATTTTAAACTTCTTTTCATTATCTTTCAAGAGTTCTTTTTGGTCTTGGGACCCCTTCCTGTTTTTCTTTGGGGTTTAGCTCATAGGAATTTTGACATTGTTATCCCTTTCTGAGTTTGTGTCTTGATCTGTCCTGTCACCATAATAGCTTTTTATGGTTTTTGTTGTTGTTGCTTTTTGTATCTTTTTTTGGCTTTCCCTCTTTCTTTTAAATTTGAACTTTGTTTATGGTAGAAGGGACATTATTTTAAGTGTTTTGTGCCTGGGACTGTAGGCCTTGGCAATTTGCCTGGTGATACATTGATGTCTTGAAACTCGGAGAGTGGTGATCATGTCTGGTATTTTGCTGAGGGAGTCAAGGGTAGGGTATGTCTAGCACTGCTGAAGGCCATAAGGGTCAAGTGGCTTACTGGTACAGAAGCCAGGGTCCTAGTGGTAGTGTCTGGTGTACACTGAAGCAGGTGGGCTGTTTCTGTGTTTCTTCAGGGCTACATTGAAGCACATGATAGTCTGGCCACTGGAGATTGCCTGTTTGCCCAGATCTATTCTGATGCAAGTGGTGGTTTTGAGTTGATATCTGCCTATTCCCCTGGCTATTCTGAGACATGCTTTTGTCTGTTCCACTGTACTGGGACATTGGATCTTCCACAGTTTTGCTGAAGTGGGATTTGCTGCTTGCTTGCTGGGTTTTGCTTTTTGTCCTGGATTGTGCACCTCTTTTATCCAAGTGAGACAGATCTCTCTTGCTGATCTTTCAAGTTTCTTGGACTAAAAGATTGTTTAATCCCATCTTTTTCTGGTTTTACTGTTTCAGGATTTATTCTGGGGCCTTATTTTATGGTTTTTTGGAAGTGAATATGGGAGAGATGCAGCAATTTACTGCTTATTCTGCCATCTTGGTTCCTGGAAATTCTTTATTTTATTTTATTTTATTTTTTCTGAGGATGGGTGGAATGAAAAAAAATATTTAAAATATATGTTCTTTGAGAGCACAAATTGTGCTTTTCCCCTTTTTCTTTGTGTCCCTACTAATTATTGTAGTACCTGACTTACTGTAAGCACTTAGTAAATACTTAATGATTGACTGCTCAATGACCTTATGATAAACATCATCTAAGTGAGATTAAATAACATACTCAACACAAATATTCTCTCTTTTTTTTAATATTATAACTTTTTATCGACAGAACCCATGCGTGGGTAATTTTTTTTTTTTTTTACATTATCCCTTGCACTCACTTCTGTTCCGATTTTTCCTTTCTCTTTCTTCACCCCTCCCCCAGATGGCAAGCAGTCCTATACATGTTGAATATGTCACCGTATATCCTAGATACAATATATGTGTGCAGAACCGAAGTTGTCTTGTTGCACATGAAGAATTGGATTCAGAAGGTAAAAAATAACCTGGGAAGAAAAACAAAAATGCAAACAGTTTGTATTCATTTCCCAGTGTTCTTTCTTTAGATGTTGCTGCTTCTGTCCATCTTTGATCAGTTGAAACTGAATTAGATCTCTTTGTTGAAGAGATCCACTTCCATCAGAATACATCCTCATACAGTATCGTTGTTGAGGTATATAATGATCTCCTGGTTCTGCTCATTTTACTTAGCATCAGTTCACATAAATCTCTCCAAGCCTCTTTATATTTGTCCTGCTGGTCATTTATTACAGAACAATAATATTCCATAACATTCATATACCACAATTTACCTAATCATTCTCCAATTGATGGGCATCCATTCATTTTCCAGTTTGTAGCCACTACAAACAGGGCTGCCACAAACATTTTGGCACATACAGGTCCCTTTCCCTTCTTTAGTATCTCTTTGGGGTATAAGCCCAGTAGAAACACTGCTGGATCAAAGGGTATGCACAATTTGATAACTTTTTGAGCATAGTTCCAAATTGCTCTCCAGAATGGCTGGATGTATTCACAATTCCACCAACAATTCAACACAAATATTCTCAACTGTGATGGAAAAGACCTAGTGCAAGTCCAGATCAAACAAATATGGATGTTGAGGTCTAGATGATTCTCTTGGTAGATGATATTGATTAAAACCCTATAATCTCCAAAAGAGAAACATAATAATTCAAAGGAGTTTGCCCTTTTATCCATTTAGAAAAGACCAGGTGTATGAAGAAGATCTATTACACAGATTTCAATATGCATCTGAGTATATACCTTATAAATTTTGTTCAAATTGGTTTACAATACACATGGAGAATAAGTTGTGCCTGGAATTGGAAAGAGACAAATTGGTTGGATTGCTTCCAGAAAATTGTGAAGTTTTAAAAAATTTAATTAACCTAAGCTTTCCATGAAATCAAAAGTTCATGTTTTCAATAATAACATTTTATTGGTGCTGTCATATGGTGGCTAAATGTGGAATACCACTGTTTTTGAAGAACTAAAATTATGTACCACACAATGAACAGTGAAGAATTTAATAGTCAAGGTGGGGATCCATAACATATCCAACAATGAACTCTGAAGAGAAAGAAAAAGAATGAAATTAAATAACTAAATGATAGAAAGAGAATATGATCTGCTTATGAGGAATAAGTGGGGGGAAAATCCTATCTTAGAAAGAGATATTGAAAAAAAATTACAAATAAGCTCTTTAAGAAAAAAATCCCCAAGATTAGATGGACATAAAAATGAGTTCTAACAACTATTTAGGGAACAATTAATTCCAATACTATATTAACTCTTTGAAA
Source organism: Antechinus flavipes (assembly GCF_016432865.1). Taxonomy (NCBI): domain Eukaryota; kingdom Metazoa; phylum Chordata; class Mammalia; order Dasyuromorphia; family Dasyuridae; genus Antechinus; species Antechinus flavipes. The sequence continues at coordinate 404,923,407 of NC_067399.1, forward strand.
AAAATAAATAAAGTATCCTATCAAGTTCCTTTTATGACACAAATACAGTTTTTATACATAAACCAGAAATAGCAAAAACACACAGAGAAAAGTATGTCAATTATCTAGCAGATTAAAGCAATAGGTCACAATGATCATATAGTCCTATGATGTGAGATTTATACCAGAAATGCAGAACTGGTATAATATTAAAAAAAAACTGTAAATATAATTGGTCACATCAATAAAAACAGCAAAAAATATTATGATTATATGAATAACTTTAGAAAAAGGTTTTTGAAAAAATAAAATATTGATTCCTGTTAAAAACACTAGAAAACACAGGAATAAATGGAACCTTTTCTTTTTTCCTCATTAGCATTTTATTTTTTCAAATATATATAAAGGTAGTTTTCAACATTAATTTTTGTAAGATTTTGTTTTCCAAATTTTTTTCTCCTTCCTTATCTTTTCCCTCCCCAAGATAGTAAGCAATCTGATATAGGATATGTGTATATACATATATATATGTATATATATATGCAATTGTGTTAAACATTAACCCCATTAACATCAAGTTGTTTGTAATGGGCCAAAACTCTGTACTTGAAGCAAAGATTCTTACAAGGTGTTAACTCAGTGGAATTGATAAGACAATGGTTATCCAGTTTAGCATGGTGATTAATAGTTCTTTAGTTCAATATGAATGAAAACAAATAATGGTTTTCTAGTGATGTAATGATTAGTTTATACTCAGTATGATGAATGGATTTAATTGTAATAGAGTATTTAAGAGGTTAGAGTCCAACCTAGAGGGGGAATCGGAGTCAGACTCAGAGAAGACGGAGGACTGGAGGCTGGAGCTCAAGGTCTTGGAGGCAAAGGGAGACATTTCATCTTTGATCAGGCTCCTGGTGGCTGGCCTGGGCTCCTGCTTCCCTCATTGAAAGCAATTACCATCTGAAGGCCCTCCAGAAAGCTAGCCAGGCCCCAAGTGAAAGAGACAGACTGTGAAGGAGATAATAAAGAATTTGGACTTTACCCCTGATTATTCTTGTGGTGATTACCCAGCTGAAACGAAGGCTGTTCAAAAGACCTACAGAAAGCTAACCAGAACATTACAGTTGTTAAAAAAAGAATCATAAACACAGAGAAAAAAACAATGGAAAAAAAAGCAAACAAGCAAAAGAAGTGAAAATACTATGCTTCAAATCACATTCACTCTCCATAGTTCTCTCTCTGTATGCAGGGACCTCTGTGTATTAGGCTTTTTTCAACACAAATATATTAGAATTCCCTTGGATCACTGCATTTTTTGCTTGGAAAAGCTGCCTCTATTATAGTTGATCAAATAATCTTGCTATTACAGTGTACTATGTTCTGTTTTTGGTCACTTCATTCAGAATCAATTTATGTAAATATTTCCAGGCTTTTTTCAAATTAGTCTGTTCATCATTTCTTATAGAACAATAATATTCAATCACACTCATAAACCATAACTTATTTAGTCATTCTTCAATTGATGGGCATTGACTCAATTTCCAATTTCTTGCCCATTACAAAAAGAGATACTACAATCATATGGTGGGTCCTTTCCCTTTATTTATAGTGTCTTTGGAATAAAGAAACAGTAATGATACTGTTGGTTCAAAGGATATACACAATTTTATAGCCCTATGGGCACAATACCCTTTTTAAGAATGATAAATAGTATCTGTCTAAAACCATCAGCAAGAATTATCTGCAACAGGGATAAATTAGAAGACTTTTTAATAAGATCAGGGGTGAAGCAAGGATGTTTATTATCACCACCATTATTCATTGTTGTTCTAGAAATGCTAACCACAGCAATAAGAAAAAGAAATTAAAGGAATAGGATTATAAGAAAGAAAAAAACTAACACTGTTTTTGCAGATGATATAGAAAACTCTAGAAAATAAACTAAAAAAACTACTTGAAACAACAATTTTAGCAAATTTGTAGGATATAAAATAAACTCACATAAATCATTAACATTTTCATATATTACCAATAAAATTCACTGGGAAGAAATAATATTTAAAATAATTGCAAGCAATACAAAATACTTGGGAGTCTTATCTACAGGACAAATTCAGGGTCTCTATGTACACAAATATAGAAACTCCACATAAAGATTGCCTAATCAGTCAGGGAAATATGAATTGCTCAAAGGTAGTTTGAACCAATATAATAAAAATGATATTTATCTAAATTAATTTACTTATTCATTGCCATATTATTCAAGCTGCAAAAATTGTTTTGTAGAGCTAGAAAAAATAGTAGCAAAATATATCTGGAAGAGCAAAAGGTCTTCATTATAGCATGGCACTTCTGGATTGATAAGAATAAGGATTCCTTTGAAATAATATCTCAATTATCACAACAATACTGCAAGATAGGTTATGCATGGATTATCATTCCTTTTTCCAAAATAAGGAAACTGAGCTCTGAGAGGTAAGATGAGTGCTAAAATCTCTTAGAAATAATGTATTTCAGTTCTTCACTTGAAGAATAATTTCTAGCTATAATATCCCAAAATTTGTCATTCCACCCTCTAGTGACAAAAGACTCACAACTTCCTAAGGGACTTTATTCTAATTCTTTAGCTTTATCCAAAAATATGACACTCTAGAGCTTCTCACCCTTGGTCCATATTCTGACCTCTCAGGCCAGCAGTATACATACACACACACACACACACACACACACACACACACAGAGATTGGGAAAAAGACAGAAACAAAGACAGAAAGAGAGAGAGAGAGAGGGAAAGAGCGAGAGAGAGAGAGAGAGAGAGAGAGAGAGAGAGAGAGAGAGAGAGAGAGAGAGAGACAAAGAGAGAGAGAGAGAGAGAGAGAGAGAGCAAGCATGTGAATTTATGAAGTGGCTAATCTAATAAGTGTTAGAGATAATTAGGTGTCAATGAATAGAGTGCTAAGCTTGGATTCAGAAGACTCATCCTTGAATTAAAATCTGACTATCTTAGGTATATCACCCTGGGAAAGTCACTTAATTTTTTTAAATCTCAGTTTCCTTGTATGTAAAATAAATTGGAGAAAGAAATGCCAAAACACTCTAGTATCTTTGCCAAGAAAATTGCAAGGGGGTCACAAAGAGTTGGACATTTCTGTTACAAATAAACATCAGCATAGTATAAGCTAGGCATTTTGCTAAAAGTTAAGTATACAAATGACCAAATAAAATCATCTCTGGCCCAGAAGCTTACAATTTAAAAAAAAAATGCTTTTAAAAAAATTTCAAACTTAAATAGAAAATGAGAAAAGAAGAAAATTACATATGCAGCAGACCAGGATTCAGTACAAAACAATAAATTTCCATTTCAAGGAAACATATAAAAATTCTACACATTGTTTCCAGAATTGTCCAGCTTTTCTTTGCTTCCATAGTTGGTTTTCTTTTGTTTTCTTCTATATGGTTTTTACTTTATCCTCTTCTCCCCATAAGAAAGTTATAATTAAGTATGTGTGTATGCAAACATAGATTTAGTTATCTATATCTATATCTATATATATCTATATATCTATAAACATATTACTCATATACACAGATGTAAGACTCTTCTTATTATCTGTTTCTCTGAAGGTGAATAGCATCTTCCTTCATAAATACAAGTCTTTCCATATTTTTCTAAATCAACAATCTCATCATTTTCAATTCCACAGTAATATTTCAATGCAATCACACATTTCAGCTGTGAAATTATCTATGAAAGATTTCCCCCCTAACTTTCTGCATCACAGCTATTCTTTTCTATATAAGTTTTATTTATACATGAAAATTTTAAATAATTTTATATTATTTTAAATAATTAAATATTTGAATTATTAAAATAATTTAAAAATTTTAAATTAAATTGAATTTATGATTGAAATTAACCCCTCTACCCTTCAACAATGTTCTTATGTACTTAAGTACATATGTTCTTAAGTACGCTTTACTTTACATAGTTTAATACAGTTTATACAGTTTAAGGATTAATATTACTAAATCTACTTCCTTTATATCTTTCCATTCTCTCTGACCCTGGTTTCTTTGAAGTTCTTGACTTTTTGTTCTTCCAAATGAACATTGTTAATATTTTTTCTAACTCAGTGAAAGTTTTTTTTAGTAGTTTATAGGTTAGATAGGTAAAATTGTTATTTTAAATATTATATTTGCTTTATCTACTCATAAATAATAAATATTACTTCCTTATTTAGATCTGAGTTTATTTATATAGAGTATTTTATTTTTATATTTACATAGTTCCAGTGTCTGCTTTGGCAGATGTAGACTTGGGCATTTTTTATTGTTTCAGTATCTTAAATGGTCTAAAACAATACTGAATACTATTGCTGACATAATATGGCTTCTCTATTTTTCACTTTGGAAAAATCTATTTTAACTTTTACTTTGCTTGGTATCATGATTACAATCCCTACTTTTGTATGAATTACATTTTGTTTCTGCCTTTATTTTATCTTTTGGACTATCTCTAATTTTTATAGTGGTTTTTGAAATTTGTTGAATTCAAATTTTTAATCTTTTGTTTCCATTTTATGGGTAAATTTGTCTCACTCACATTCTAAGTTACAATTACTTGTTGTGTATTTTCTTCCTTCCCATTTTTTCTCATCCATTCCCAATGAAAGTAAGGTTCTAGCACTAACCCTCTCTCCTACTAGCTTCTTCTGTATCATTTCCCCTTTTAAGTCTCATTTGTATGATATGGTTTCTCTTTTTAAATCTGTCCTTGTACAGTTTTAGTTTATTTATTTTGCTGAGACACTTGGGGTTAAGTGACTTGCCCAGGGTTACACAGTTAAGAAGTGTTGTGTCTGAGACCAGATTTGAACCCTGACTTCAGGGGTGGTGCTTTATCTACTGCATCAACTAGCTGCCCCTCAATTTTATTTTATTTTATTTTATTTTTTTAAAGAATCACTCTATCAATTTCAGAGAGGCCTGGAGAAACTTACATGAACTGATGCTAAGTGAAGTGAGTAGAACCAGGAAATTATTGTACACAACAGCAAGATTATGTGATGATCAGTTCTGATGGACATGGCTCTTTTCAATAGCAAGGTGATTTCAGACCAGTTCCGATGGTCTTATGATGAAGAGAGCTATCTGCTTCCAGAGAGAGGATTGTGGGAACTGAGTATGGATCACAGCTTAGTATTTTTACTCTTTTAGTTATTGTTTTCTTTCTCTTTTTTCCTTTTTGATCTGATTTTTCTTGTGCAGCATGATAATTGTGGATACATACATACATACATACATATATATATGTATATGCATATATACATATATATATGTATGAATATATAAAAGAATTGCACCTGTTAAACATATATTGAATTACTTGCCATTTGGGGGAGAGGGTGGGAAGAAAATTTAAAATATAAGGTTTTGTAAGAGTGACTGTTGAAAATTATCTATGCATATGTTTTGAAAATAAAAAGTTTTAATTAAAAAAAACACTCCATCAAATTCTACTCAGTCATACCTTTCTTCCAAACTACTTAAATAACGATGACTATCATAAGAGTACTGTTAATATTTTCACATGTACAAGGTAAAAATTTGATCTTATGGAGTCCCTTAAAATTAGTTTTTAATGTTTACTTTTTATTTATTTTGGATGTTATATATCAAAATTTTCCTTAAATCCTAGAGTTTTAGTCACAAACATCCTGAAAGTCTTTGAGTTCATTAAATAACCATTTTTTTTTTCCATTCAGGATTATACTTGTCTTTGCTGAGTAAATTACCCTTGGTCATAACCCCAGACTTTTTGCTTTATGAAATATAGTATTTTAAGAGTATGGTCTTTTAATATACTAACTGCTAATCTTGTGAAATCCACATTGAAGCTCTATGATATTTAAATTTTTTTTTTCTTGTTGTATCCAATATTTTATTTTTAATCTGGGGAGCTTTGAAACTTGGTTCTGATATTCCTGTAGGTTTTCCTGTTGAAGATTCTTTTTTAGTGGCTATAGATGGATTTTTTCTATTTCTATTTTGCCTTCTTGTTCTAGAACCTTGGGGAAATTTATTTTGATAATTTCTTGTACTATTGTATTAAGATTTTTTAATTGCAATTTTAAGATAGTCTGATTATTTTTATATTCTTTTTTCTTGATCTCTTCTCCAGATCAGTTGTTTTTCTGATGTTTTACTTTCTTTTCTTTTTTTTTATTGTTTTGATTTAATTTTATGATTTCTTGGTGTCTTAGAATCCTATTAATTTCCTCTTGCTCAATTCTAGCTTTCAAGGAATTATTTTTTCCCTTAAGTTTTTGATTCTCTGTTAGTTAATTGACTTTCTTTTCATAATTTCTTGGCTTGTTCTGCTATTATTTTTCTAATTTTTCCTTATCTCCCTTATTTGATTTTTAAAATCTTTTGAAGTTCTTCCAAGGACTTTTTTTGTTTGGAACCATTTGACATTTTTCATTGAAAAAAGAGTCACTTTTTTAGCTCCATTATATTCCTCTTCTCCATCCCCAGAGTAGTTATCTATATTTTTCTATATTTATATATATTTTACACATATATATATATATCCTTTGATCACTCATTTTTATTTATTTTTGTTATCTCTCTTTCTCTCTCAAATATTAGTATGATAAAGTTGTAGTCTTGAGGTTTGGGGAATGATGCCCCAAACAACACATCATTCTTACTGTTTTTTTTTTCTTGAGATCCAACCTTGGAATCCCCTCTCTACTTCTAAACCACTTCTAAGGGCTCTAGTCTAGTATTCTGCAAATAATCTTACTCACTGCAGTTCTTCCACTGGCTGCAAAATACAGCTGTCCTCTCTGCCCTAGAACTGAAACCAGAGATTCTGCTCTTCTGCAAGTGCCTACAGTCAACAGAATCCTTGCTCTCATTAATATAATCACCAGGTGCCTGTGCTAGCTCCTTCTCCCCACATCTTGTCTTTTTAGCACAGCTGTTCTTGCCATTCCTTGACAGTGGATGGTCCTTCAGTTTTCTCCTATTCATCTCTTAGACCTCATACCGTCTTCAAGAAGAAAATTTCTAAGGCTGAGGTGGCCACCCAATCCTAGCCACCTGAGGGCTTATTGTTTGTTAATTCTGTAGGGTAGGCCTGGAGGTATATATATATATACTTCACTTAGACTAACCTTTCACTCTTTGAGTTGGATCTTTCCTGGAATCTTCTTAAATTGTCCTAGGAAGAAAGCTATTTTACCCTATTTTTATTTCTGCTCTCTGAAGCAATGTTCTATCTTTTTTAAAGGAAAATTTGAATCTGAATTTATATTCCTCTTCTTCATCCCCAGAGTAGTGATCAATGTCAAATTTAGAACTACAGTCAAATCTGACTTTTCAAGATTCTCCACATAAAATATTTTTTTATTTAGATATTTAAAAACCATTGAGTTTTAATTGATTTTCTTTACATCAACATATTTTCTCCACTATGCCTAGGAAAGCAACTATGGTATTAGTAATATAGCCTAAGACGGCATGAATTTCTATGTTGCATCATCAATTTAGGTTGAGTTCTCATTTGTGAAAATTCTAAGATCTTTTCCCATAAGCATTTCTTATGAACATAAAAATACACTTAGGACTTGTTAAGCTTTATAAACTAACATCTTATTTAAGGGAAAATGAGAGTAATACATTGTAGAAATGAAATAAATTGAATTTTAGATTTGTGGTGCTGTGAAAAGAGTTCTGCCTTTAGAGTTAGAAGAATTCAATTTGCATCTTTCCATCTATCACTTATTGGCTTTGTGATCCTTACAACTAACTTAATCTCTGCATTCCAGTTTCCACATCTATAAAATGAAGATTAGATGATTTAAAAGTCTTTTATAAATCTGTGATATTTTTTGGACAGCATGCATTCACACATTTTTCAGAGTACTGAAAAGATGGTTTTTATAGAAGATTAAATTGAAATAATAGAGTTTGACCAACGCACTGATTTATCACCTCAATTCTTATTTAAACAAAAATTATTTAGAAGATTTTGTATGGATTGTTTGGGATAGTTTTAAGTCAGTTTTATATCATAGGAAAAACATTGGATTTGTAGTGAAAGAAGAACTAGATTCAAGTCTCAATTCTACTCCTGACTTTGTAAACTTGGAAAGCTATTTTACCTACAAATTTCAACTTTTTCATCTATACAATGGGAATCATGCTTGTTTCAAGGGAGTGGTTTTGAAAATCATGTATTCAAAGTGCTTTATAAAGTGAAAAAAAAAACCCACATGGAATTTGAAATCAACAGTTCTGACTCATATTCTCTATATGTCTTTGTTACTTTGTCTCTGTTTTCTCTTGTATAAAATTATGGAGTTCAACTAGACAATTATTAGGGTCCATACAATTTTATATTCCGTGGTCCTGTAACTTCTATACAAATGGAATGCAAGATTATTATTTTCATTGCCATCATTTTTGAGAATAGATGGAAACTCTGCATATTGGATCCCCTGCAAGCAGTGTCTCTAATAGCATTGTGAACTCTGAATTGGTGCAGAGGGATCCAACACAAGCTGAGTTATGCAAATGCTCTTAAAAACAACTTCAGAAGGTGAGCCTGGGATATGCCCCAGGGTACTTTAGAAAGACCTTATGCATTTTTGGATTTGGTTCTAATCCCACCTGTTCTCATAAATTTAAATTGCTGACTAAGAAATAATTTAAACATACAGTCCCTTGAATCTTCCTTCTCACCCTAACAGTATCTGTCTATAAGGATTCCAATAACATCCATCAAAGTATGCTAACAGCAAATCAAATTGTATTGCAACATATTTTAAAACAATTTGACAGAATGCCAGCATTTGAAAACAGGTAAAATGATGCTTCAGGAATTTAAATGAAATTTAATTTAAGCCATGCAACAGAGAGTGGAAAAAGCTCTAGAATTCGAGTAAGGAGATTTAGGTTCAAATCCCAGATCTGACATATGCTAGTTATATGATTGTTTAGAGAATAACCTATTAGTTTTCAAATAAAAGTTTCTGAGAACAAAGGAGAAAGGGATTTCCTATGGGTGGTCATGTTATCAAGATGCTCCTATTTGTAGATAACTTTTATCACTCAAAAGAATGTGAATAATCTATCTACACAGAAAAATAGATGAAAAATGCCTCTGTTTAAATTATAAAGATACAATTGGAGACATTGCCCATGGAGCTGTACCATTAAGACATACATTAAATGGATAAGATAAATGGATGTTGAACTATGCTTAGAATCAAGGAGAAATAAAGTTGTCTGGATTGCTTTTAGGAAATTGCACAATTGAAAAAAAAAAGAATTTTATTTTTTCTTAATATATGTGAAATATTTTCTTCTCTCTTCATCCTCTTATCACTCCTGGCTTCTACTCAAAATTTAGGCCTATCTTTATTTAAAAAAATAAATCACATCATTTTATTGATGATTCATGGCTGAGAGTCATAGAATGCCACAATATCTAATGAACAATGGAAAGGTGCATGATGGACATGACATAACTAATGATGAACTGAGAGAGGAAAGCAATATAAAGGAAGCCATTAGAGAAATGTACACCACTAACTCTGTGTAGTAAGACGGAAAGATATCTGCTGGACTATTCTAATGTTCTATTGATAGTCACACAATGTTATGAAACTAGAGGAAATGCACCCTATGTTGGATTGTGTGGAGGATTTATAAGAGGAGATGGACAAGAATCCTATACAATAGATATGTGCAATTTGATTATAATTTGCATCAGTGTGATCACTGATCCATCAAAGTATTAAAACATTTCCCAATAACTGTCATCTTAAAAGGGATAATAATAATGATAATAATAATAATAATAATAATAATAATAGTATTACCTACTTCACAATGTTGTGAAGAAAATACTTGGTAAATTCTAAAGCACTGTAAAAATGTAAAATATTGAAAAATACATGAGAGAAAACATTTTATTTCTTGAGTTTTGAGGAAGAGAAATTTGCACTTCTTCCCTTACCCCTATTCTCCAGTTTCTTCACTTGGAATTTTTCCATGAATAATCTGTAATGTACAAAAAATCTAATTTATTTTATTGCTTTAATAGCATAATATGTAATCTGGGTAGGAGGAGTTAGGGAAGATCTTATACCATGAAACAAAAGCCAACTTTCACACTTGATCACACATAGAAAGTAGAGAATATTTCAAATAGGAGACATTGATTTTATTAAAAATCTGTGTTCTCATTAGAGTTATTAAAATTTTTAGTGTTTTAATAAGAACACCTCCATACTCAGTTTTTTTATTTCATCTGCCTGAAGTTGTTCTAAAATAACAATTCTGTTTTGGTGACATTCATCCTGGACTCTACAGTTGAATTCACTATTCTAATATCTCAGCATCACTTGAGAAAGGCAAGTTGAGCTATAAGGGATAATGAATTTTTTAAAGGGCTTTGTGAACAAGCAGCTCTGTTAAGAAATGGGAAAAGACAACCCCAGTCATGTCTGGGAAAATAGATTTTGATGTTCAGCAAATGTTTTGGCTTCAATACAGCTTTTTCCTGTCCATTTGAATGCCTCAGAGAGGTTGAAGGGGAAATTTAATCCATAGCCTTCTAAGTTATTAATATTTAATTTATCAAAATGTTAGAAGGTGAACTCCCTTCAGCCCTTTGCCTCTTTCCTAGGTCATTTTAATTCTTTGCTTCTTACCAGTAGGAAGTAGTTTTGTGCTACTTATATATTAATATCAACAGAAGATGATGGATTTGGAATAAGAATCAAAACTTTAAAAGGACTGAAAGGATTTAAACTTTGGCACCACATCTTCACTATTCCTCTTTAGAAGAATAATTAAAAAAAATAAAAGTGCTTCTTTTTATTTCTGTTGGATTTGGATGTTTTCTCAAAGGGAAGTTATTCTTTAATAGAGAATTAGTGTAAGCTGAATGAAAGTAAGTTATACATTTTTTCTCTATCATCATTGAATTAAAAGAGAGGGAAATCAAGTTTTTAGCCACTGTTAAAATTATTATTGGGTGTGAATTGGAAACATTTATAGGGTCATAGAATCCCAGAGTTAAAAAGGGATTCAAGGGGCCTCCAGACAAGAATCTCCTTTACCACAACTCCATTTTGGTGGTTTTCTATCTTTACTTGAAAACTTCTAGTAATGAAGAACTCATTGCCTTTTTAGTTTTCTCAGTTTTTTAAAGTTGTTTTTGGCCAGCCTTAGTGAAATCTCCACCCATTGCTTCTATTTCTGTTCTCTGAAATGAATTACTGAAATCTAAAAGTTGATATATTTCTCAGAATGTACTTGCTTAAGAATACCCTCTACAAGCCTTTTCTGGTCTGCCCCATTGCTATAATTTCCTTCAAGATTACCTTGTATTTCATGTAACTATATATGTAAATGTTTGTCGTCTTCCTTGTTAGAATGTAAGTTCCTTGAGGACAGAGACTGCTATGATTTTGTCTCTCCCATGCCCAGAATAGAGCCTGGCATATAGAACTTCAATAAATGTTGTTTCTGATTAAATAATCGAAAAAAATCCTTTCTACAACAGATCTGAGAAATGATAATCCATTCTTAGCTAGAAGACCTCCAATGATGAAAAATTCACCATCTCATCAGCAATCCCATTTTATTTTTAGATAGTTATCATAAGGAAATTCATCCTAACAGAAATTCTAAACCTGCTTTTTACACACACATTGATTCTACTAATGTTCTCCAGGGCTAAGCAGAAAAAAAAAAATGGAAATGTACTTCACATTATTGAATGACCAGAGTCAGACAATGTCTTCTTTATCTCAAAGATACCTATTGCAAGTTCTTTCAATTGATCTTCTTATAGCATAATCTTTCTCTTGACCATTCTGATTATTCTTCTCAGGATTGACTTCAACTTGTTTATGTCTTTCCTAAATGTGGTGCCCAGAACTGAAGGCAACAGTACAAAATGAATATGACCAAGATATAATACAATAAAACTATTTTTATATTACTTATGCTAGACACTGTCCTTTCTTAATGTACCCAAGAGTAACATTAACTTTGTTGACTTTGCTGTCACACTGTCACCTTTTATAGAATTTGTGGTCCATGAAATCTCCCAGATCATTTTCATATATACTATGTGTTTTATCCCACTCTATAAAAAAAGGCAAAATGTCAATATTCAATTATATACAAAATATAGGGTTAGGGCCTAGAGCAATAACTTCTTCAGTAAAAGTAATTCTCAGATAAGGAAACCTCCTTCACCAATGCTGGTAAACACCTTGCCTGTAATTCATAGTCTTAGATAATTGCCAGGAATCCTATGAGGTTTAGTGTCCTGTCCAGGGTAATCCACATAGAATTTATCAAAAATGGGACTTGACTGTGTCATATTGGCCCTCACAAAAAATATGCAAAATGAATACCTTGTAATTTGGGGGGGATGAAGAGAGGTGGAAGTCATGTAATTTTGAACTTCACAGAAAGCTAGGATTTCTAGAATCAGAAGAGGAGTTCATTCCAGTAATGGAAAGTTCAGTCTATGGAAAGGCATATTGATGAGAGATGAAATATATAAGGGTCAGCAAAAAGATGAGTTTTGTGGGCTATTACATAGGTGAAAGGGATAATAAAGTTACACAGGTAGGTTGAAAACAGGTCATGAAGGACTACAAATGATAGAGGAGTTTTATAAAAATGAATCCTGGAGATAAGAGGGAGCATCTGGAGTTCAGTGAACAGAGGAATGTCACTGTCAGACTTGTCCTTTGGGAACATCACTTTGGCAGCTGTATAAAGAATGGATTCAGGGTAGAAAAAACTTGAAGGAAAGAAGAATATAAACATTTATAAAGCACTTGATAAGCACCAGACACTCTGCTAAGATACAAATGCAAGGAAAAACACTCTTTGGCATCTGCTTACATTCCACTTGGGGAAGCTGACATACAAAAGAACATTAGAAAGGGAGGAGGTGGGGTGGGTGAAGATATTGAGAACTAGAGCCGGATTTTAAAGTCCAGAAATAAGAAATGAATGAAGGCCATATGTCCAGGGCTTCTCCATAAAATGGACAACCCAGTAGGAATTCACCAGTAGAATAAGTATTCATCCCAACAAAATGATATTTTAGGTTAGAAAAGCTATGTGAATTATTTGATATTCTAGGACAAGGATATATCAACTGCTAAAAAAGTACAAGAATGAAACAGCAATTGAGGCAATGTTTTGATGTTTAGAAAGATAGGAACAGATTTATGAGAGGAATGAAGGCTCTCTGGCATGGATCCTTCCACAAAATGGAGGGCCAATAAGACCTTATCAATGAGAGAAGTAGGGATACTAAATGGGAATTTCTTGCAATAAAGTCCAGGTGAATACCTGAATTGTAATTTTGTGAGAGGAAAGAAGGAGATAGATGCAAAAAGTATGGAAACAAAATTAATAAGACTTGCCAAATGATTAGATATGTAGGGTGAAGAAGAGTGAGGCCTAGAAAACTGCTGTTTCATAGGTTGTAAAAATGGATGATTGGAAAAAGTAATAATGACCCTGGAAAGATGGCTTTTTGGGAAAGACAATGAAATTTGTTTTAAACATGTTGAATTTGAATTGCTAACAGACATGATTAGAACTATAGATATGTGAATAATTTACATAGAACTGATTTAAGTATCCAAGAAATATTGTATAGAGAGAAGAAAAGAAGACTGAAAACTTAGTCTTTGGGTAAACCTAGAGGTAAGATATGAATGATGACTAGCATTTTTAATATCTCTCAGTGTTACAAAATTTGATATCTAAAGTTAATTTTTTGAAATTGCAATTTTGCTCAATTTAAAATAGGACAATTCAGAGAAATAAATTCTTTTTGTTCAGAGATTCTCAAAATGCAAAGAAGGATGAGAAAAATAATTTCCCCATTGTTTACTTCTAATTCTAACTATGTGAATTTCATTTCTATTCCATGCCTTTTCTTTTCTTTTTAAAAAATATTTTATTTTTCACCAATTACAAAGACAATTTTTTAACAATCATTTAAAAAATGGATTCCAAATTTTCTTCTCCCTCCTTCACTGTCTCAGATGTAACAAATAATCTAATATAGGTTATATAAATTCAATTATGCAAAACATATTACTGTATCTGCATGTTATAGAAAAAGCACAGATCCTCTAAAAAACTGCAAAAGAAGAAAGTGAAATAGTATATTTTGGCCATCATTCAGACTTTATTAATTCTTTCTTTAGAGTTCATAGTAGTTTTTATCATGAGTCTTTTGGGGTGTGTGTGATAGTGCTGGTAAAACAAGATGGTTTAGAGAAGTCAGGAAGTTGCCTGAGTTTTCTCCAGTTTCCTTAGGCAATAACATTAAATCAAGACTCTAAAAGAATTGTGGAATGACAAAAATCCACAAAAATAGAGTGAAACAGTTTTCTAGCCTAAGATAATTTAGAAGGACTTCAGGAAAAGGTCTTTGGGAAATGGGGAGTCTAGTTCAATACAGCCAGTATCCCAGGCAAGCCAATGGGATCTCTTAACCATAGCACAGAGCACCAACTGAGGCCCCAAGGTTCTGACTCTACAGTCCAATGGCATAGCAGACCATAAATGAGGGCTTTGGCCTCAGTGAAGCAGGCAAACTGCCATCTCCAGAATCCAGGGCACATTTGGTGATACTAGACTGGAGTACTCTAGCAAGTGGGCAAATCATTAGTCCCAGGGGCCTTGGTGCAAATATTCAATTACCAGACCCATGGTCTCCAGTGTAAGCAACTTGGGATAATACTCTCTATATCCTGGGGACAGAGTTCAACTTTAAAAGATGAGCGACAAAATAAAAAAAAAAAAAAACAAAACAAAAATAAAAACAAACCCAATGGCAACAGGGAAGATGAAAACAATTAAGCAAAATGGGACAATGTGAAAATCCCTATATATGAAGCACCAAAAGGGAATATGTATTGGTCTCAATCCCAAAAAGTCCTCTTGAAAGAGCTCAAAAAGTATCTTAAACATCAAGTAAGAGACTTCTGGGGGCAGAGCCAAGATGGTGGAGACAACACACGATTCTCTCTGACCTTCTTTACAACCCTCACAATAATTATGAAATCCAGCCTCTGAATTACCTCTGGATAGGCAGAACCCATAAATATTGGGAGTGCAACAAATTATCAGCAGAATATAATTTCAAAGATTGTCAAAAAAGGTCTGTTTCAACTGGAAATGGGAGGGAGACAGTTAGGGCAAGCAATACAAATGCCAGCACAGACAACTCAGAGTCCCTGGACAGAAAACTTACGGGAGGAAACAGACCAGAAAAGATCTGTTTCAATTAAAAATGGGAGATAGGCAGTGAAGCACAAACAGCTAACCACAAATGCCAGCACAGACAGAGAAGAGCCCTGGTTCAGAGCAGTGTCAGTGTGGCAATGAGTGGCAGAGAGTTTGTGGGAGGAAGAAGAGACGATAAGGTCTGTTTCAATTGGAAGGAGAGAGAGACAGCAAATCCTGGGCAGCTGACCACAAATGCCAGAGCAGATTGCACACAGCCTCAGGGCATTGCTGACTCCACCAGTATTGTAGAATCCATGTGGCAGACCCAGCAGCAGGAGTGAATCAGCACTGACCCAGTGCAGCTGCAGTCAGTTGGAAAACCTCTCCCACCCTAAAGGCAGACCTTAACTTAACTTTAAAAAATGAGTAAAAAACTAAAGAGGGCTCTACCAATTGACAGCTTTTATGGTGAAAAAGAAGAGATTTCAAACTCTGTGGAGACTAAAGGCAGATTGTCTACAGATGAAGCTAAAAAAGGTGATATAATCTGGTCCCCATCACACAAGGCTCTCCTAGATCCTAACGATCCTAAGGATCCTAAGATCCTAAAAAGGATCTTAAAAGAGAGCTAAAAGAAAAATGGGGAAAGGATATGAAATCCTTGCAAGAGAGTTTGGAAAAGGCAACACAAAAAAGACATTGTGAAATGGAAAAAAGCATATAACTCATTAAAAGATAGATTTGATAAACTGGAAAAAGAAAGCAACTTCCAGAAAAACAAAATTTGTGAAACAGAAAGAGAAAATAACTTCTTAAAAAACAGAATTTGTGAAATGGAAAAAAATTCCATAGAACAAAACAACTCATTCAAAAATTCAATTGCACAAATACAAAAAGAAGTAAAAAAAGTAAAGGAAGAAAGTGAAATGACACACTAAAATTCAGAATTGATCAAATGGAAATGAATGACGCAATAAGACAACAAGAATCAGTCAAGCAAAAACAAACAAACAAAAAAGAAAAAATAGAAAAAATGTAAAATACCCAATGGGGAAAACAACTGACCTGGAAAATAGATGTAGGAGAGACAATCTAAGGATTATTGTCCCTGAAAATCATGGGGGAAAAAAGAGCCTAGACACTATCTTTCAGGAAATCATCAAAGAGAACTGCCTGGATATCATAGAAACAGAAGGTAAAATGACCATTGAAAGAATTCACCACAAATATCCTGAAAGAGACCCCCAAATTAAAACCCCAAGGAATATCGTGACTAAATTTGAGAAATATTGGACTAAGGAAAAAATATTATAAGCAGCTAGAAAGAAACAATTCAAATACCAAGGAACCACAATAAGGATTACTTAGGACCTAGCAGCTTCCCTTTTACAGGATCAAAGGGCCTGGAATCTGATATTCTAAAAGGCAAAGGATCTTGGAATGCAGCCAAGAATAAATTACCTTTCTGAAATGAGCATTTTATTTCAGGGAAGAAGATGGACATTCAATGAAACTGGTGAATTCCATGTATTTTTGATGAAAACACCAAAGCTAAACAAAATTTTGACCTCCAACTATAGAACTCAAGAGAAGCACAAAATGGTAAAAATAAAATAAAACAAAACAAAGAAAATTCTTGAGAACTGTATTTCTGTTATGGGTATACATTGAGAATACATGTATAATCTGATTTTACTGTTATAATATTAAAAAAGAAACTAGAGATGGTAACAGGATTGTAACATGGAAAAAAAAAAGGAAAGTGGAGATAAAATGAGGGAAATTGCAATTCAGGAAGAATCAAAGAAAACGTATTATAATTGAGGGAAAGAAGGGAGGGGCATGGACATTATGTTTGGCCCAAAGAAAAAATATTAGATATATTTGGTTTCACCAAGAAACATCTCTCATCTTATAGAAAAGTGGGAGGGGAAAAGGCTAAATAGAAGGGAAAAGAGAAATAGTAGGGGAAACATATATAAAAAGGGGAGGGTCTCTAAAGGGGGAGAACTGCTTGAGGCAAGTAGTGCTCATAAGTAAAATATTGGGGAGGAGGGAAAGAGGAAAAGGAAAGAGAAAAAATATAATTTGAGATTAATAAGATGGCAGGAAATACAGAATTAGTAGTTTTAACTGTAAATGTGAATGGAGTGAACTCTCCCATAAAACATGAGCGGATAGCAGACTGGATTATAACCCAGAATCCTACATTATATTGCTTACAAGAAACACATTTAAAGCAGAGAGATATAGAGTAAAAGTAAAAGGCTGGAGTAGAATTCTATTATGCTTCAGGTGAAGTAAAAAAAAAAAAGCAGGGCTAGCTATCCTCATCTCAGATCAAGCAAAAGCAAAAATTGATCTGATTAAAAGAGATAAGGAAGAAAACTATATCTTACTAAAGGGTACCATAGATAGTGAAGCAATATCAATATTAAATATATATGCACCAAGTGGTATAGCATCTAAATCTCTAAAGGAGAAATTAAGAGAGTTGCAAGAAGAAATAGGCAGCAAGACTATAATAGTGGGAGATCTCAACCTTGCTCTCTCAGAACTAGGTAAATTAAACCATAAAATAAATAAGAAAGAAGTTAAAGAAGTAAATAAAATACTAGAAAAACTAGATATGATAAATCTTTGGAGAAAATTGAATGGAAACAGAAAGTAATATACTTTCTTCTCAGCAGTTCATGGAACCCATAGAAAAATTGACGATATATTAGGACATAAAGGCCTCAAAATTAAATGTAGGAAGGCAAAAATAGTAAAAGCTTTCTTTTCAGATCACGATGCAATAAAAACTACACTCAATAAAAAGTTAGGAGTAAATAGACCAAAAAGTGAAACTAGATAATCTCATTCTAAAGAATGAATGGGTGAAACAGCAAATTATAGACACAACCAATAAATTTCATCCAAGAGAATGACAATGAGACAACATAACAAAATGTGTGGGATGCAGCCAAAGTGGTAATAAGGAAAAATTTTATATCTTTAGAGGTTTGATTACATAAAATAGAAAAAGAAAAGATCAATAATTGGTCTTGTAACTAAAAAAGCTAGAAAAAGAACAAATTACAAACCCCCAATCATACCAAACTTGAAATTCTAAAAATAAAAGGAGAGATCAATAAAATTGAAACAAAAAACTATTGAATTAATAAATAAAACTAAGAGTTGGTTTTATGAAAAAATAAACAAAATAGATAAACCTTTAGTTAATTTGATAAGAAAAAGGAAAGAGGAAAATTAAATTGTTAGTCTCAAAAATGAAAAGGGAGAACTATGCAGCAATGAAGAGGAAACTAGAGCAATTATCAGGAGTTACTTTGTTCAACTTTATGCCAATAAATTTGACAACCTAAGTGAAATGGAGGAATACCTACAAAAATATAGATTGCCCAGATTAACAGAAAAGGAAATAAATTATTTAAATGGTCCCATTTTAGAAAAAGAAATAGAACAAGCTATTAATCAACTCACTAAGAAAAAATCCCCAGGACCAGATGGATTTGCATGTGAATTGTACCAAACATTTAAAGAACAATTAACTCCAATGCTATATAAACTATTTGAAAAAATAGGGGATGAAGGACTCCTGCCAACTCCTTTTATGATTATTATGTACCAAACTTGATACCTAAACTAGGTAGGATGAAAAGAGAGAAAGAAAATTATAGATAATCTTCTTAATGAATATTAATGCAAAAATCTTAAACAAAATATTAACAAAGAGATTACAGATAATCATCTCCAGAATAATACACCATGACCAAGTAGGATTTATACCAAGAATGCAGGACTGGTTCAATATTAGGAAAACTATTAACATAATTGACTATATCAATAACCAAACTAACAATAATAATATGATTATCACAATAGATGCAGAAAGAGCCTTTGATAAAATCCAACACCCATTCCTTTTTTTAATAGAAATTCCTATTCAAAACACTAGAGAAGGTAGTAATAAATGGACTTTTCCTTAAAATAGTCAGAAGCGGATGCCCATCAATTGGAGAATGGCTGAATAATGTGGTATATGAATATTATGGAATATTATTGTTCTGTAAGAAATGACCAGCAGGATGAATACAGAGAGGCTTGGAGAAACTTACATGAACTAATGCTAAGCGAAATGAGCAGAACCAGGAGATCATTATACACTTCAACAATGATATTATGTGAGGATGTATTCTGATGGAAGTGGATTTCTTTGACAAAGAGATCTAACTCAGTTTCAATTGATAAATAAAGTCAGATCTAAATAACTGGAAAAATAACAATTGCTCATTTGTAGTCCAAGATAATATAATAAAAATGACAATTCTACCTAAATTAACTAACCTATTTAGTGCCATACCAATGAAATTACCAAAAAATTGAGAGCATTAGAAAAACACAGTAAAATTCATCTAAAAGAACAAACAGTCAAGAATATCAAGGGGAATAATATAAAATATTGTAAAGAAAGGTAGCCTACCTGTACCAGGTCTAAAATTATACTACAAAGCAGCAATCATCTGGTTAGGTATACTAGACCCAATAGTAAATGAGATAATAATTTACTGTTTGATAAACCCAAAGACTCTAACCTTTGGGATAAGAACTCGCTTTTTGGCAAAAACTGCTGGGAAAACATTATAGCAGAAACTAGATATAGATAAACATCTCATACCATATACAAAAACAATGTCAAAATGGGTAAATGATTTATATGTAATGGATAATATCATAAATAATTTAGGTGATTATAAGAATTTATGACCATACAAGAGATAAAGAACATTATAAAATACAAAATGGATAATTTTGATTACATTAAATAAAAAAAGATTTTGTACAAACAAAACCAATGCAACCAATATTAGAAAGAAAGCAGAAAGAAGGGAAATAATTTTTATAGCACAGGTGTCTAAAAATGCTTCCTTTCTCAAATACATAGATGCTTGAGTCACCTTTATATGAATACTAGTCATTCCCCCAATTGATAAAGGGTCAAATTATATGATAAATTATCAAAGTTTTCTGATGAAAAAACTAAAGCCATATGAAAAATGCTCTAAATCATTATTGATTAGAAAAGTGAAAATTAAAGCAACTCTGAGATATCACCTCACACTTATCATATTGGCTAATATGATAGAAAAGAATGATAAATGTTGGAGAGGTTGTGGGGAAATTCAAACACTAATACATTTTTGGTAGAGTTGTGAACTGATCTAACCATTCTGGAGTGCAATTGGAACTATGCCCAGAGGACAACCAAACTGTGAATATTTTTGATCCAGCAATACTACTACAAAAGAACTCACATGTATAAAAATGTTTATAGGAATGCTCTTTGTGGTGGCAAGAATTGGAAATCAAGAGAATGTCCAACAACTGGGGAATGGATGAACAGACTGCCATATTTGAATGTAATGGAATATTATTGTTCTATAAGAATGTTGAGTAGGTGTATTTCAGAAATACCTGGAGAGACATATATGAACTAATGCTGAGCAAAGTGAGTAGAACCAGGGGAGTATTGTACGCAATAATAGCAACATTGTGTGAGGATCAATTCTGATAGACTTTGCTCTTTGCAACAATACAATGATCCAAGACAATTCCAAAAGATTCATCATAGAAAATGCCCTCCATATTGAGAGGAAAAAAAAAAAAAAACTAATGAAGTCTGAATACAGATCAATGCATACTATTTTCTTTTTTTGTTTGTTTTTGTTTTTTCTTTCTCATGGTTTCTCCCTTTTATTCTGAGTCTTCTTTCACAATGTGACGAATGTGAAAATACATTTAGTATGATTATTCATGTATAAACTATATCAGATTTCTTGCCGCCTCGGGTAGGTGAATTGAAGAAAGGGAATGGTTAAAAAAATGAAAATTAAAATCTTACAAGAATTAATGTTGAAAACTATATTTACATGTAATTGGAAAAATACTATTAAATGGAAAAAACCCCAAACAAAAAGAATCAATATACCACAACTTGTTCAGTCATTTCCCAATTGATTGATATCCCTTCATTTTTCAATTCTTTGCCATCACAAAAAGAACTGTTTTAAATAATTTTGTACAGATAGGTCCTCCTCCATCCTTTTATTTCTTTGAAATACACATCTAGTGATAGTAGTACCATGTCCCCCCCACTCCCTTTTAGATTATTTTAAATTTATTTTTTTTATTCTGGACTTTCAAAATAAAGTGAACATTTTTATAACATAACAGAATAGAAAAACAAAAAGATTGTACACAAAACTGAAAATCTATTATGTACAACTTGTTATTCCTTTTAAATATGTAATAAAGTTGTATAATGCATCAGGAAAAAAAAAGACCCTTAGTTCTGAACTAGCACCTAAATAAAAACTAATTTTTTTCACTTAATAAATGAACAATAGTCAGTTGATAAACTAGTATATATGAAATGCTTACTTTTTGCTAAATATTAGTAATAGAGCTACAAATAGGTACTCCCTCATCTCAAAGAGATTACGTGTTAGTGAGGGAAGATAATACATAAAAGAAAACTGAAAGAGTGGATGAGTGTGGTGAGGGAGGATGGAATAATAGAGGAAGCCTGGAGATGTCTTACTCCTCCAAATAGAAATATTAGGAAGAGCAATCCTATCAAGATGGAAAGCCACAGGGATAAAAGGTATTTCCTGTGTGTGAATTTCAGGATGAAGAGGTGGGGAATGGTAGAAGTTTAGAGTATAACCTAGAGAGGGATAAGTCACAGAATAATTATACATTTTGAAATAGAGGGCAGAATCTTTCATTATGCATGTTCAGAATTGCAGTTCTCAAATCTCCCCATGAGTTAACACCAAGTAGAGAAGATTGCCTCTCTCTCAAGAATTCTTTGACCATTTCCCTGATACATTCAGATGAGGAAAATGAGGTTAAAAGGTGTCCTTAGGGTCACATAGCTAGTTGACATCTTGAAATAGGATTAGATTTCACGTTTTCCTTGTAACACTCCCAGACACTTTCCTATGAAACTGTGTTCCTCCTAGAGATCTCGTTTGTCCTTGGTATTTCTCCAAATTTTCACTATCTGCCTATTCTAGAATTCTTCTTCGTTGGGTATAATTTCTCTCTCAGATTTCGGGTTGAGGATCTATGACCCTTAGCCAGAAATACTCACCACAGAAACTATCTATAATTCTGAAATGGATGGCTTGGTTCTCTATCTGAGAATATTAGTCCCCACACTTGGAGTCATTTGACCATGGGAGCAACCATAATAATAGCTATTCACTTCATATATTTTCAGTATTGCTATGAATTCATTATCTATGATTATCTTTGTTAGCAAAATGTATTTTTCCTATTTATTTCTTTTCAGTAGTTCTAGTTTTGCTTTTACTTTTCTTGAGATTATGATTGCTAGTCCCTTTTTTACTTTAGGTGAATTATAATATATTCTGCTCCAGCATCTCATTTTAACTCTGTGTATATTTTTCTGTTCCAAGTGTTTCTCACAAACAATGTATTGTTGGATTTTGGTTTCTTATTCGTTGTTATCCTATTTTATGAGTGAGTTCGTCACATTCATATTCAGAGTTATGATTTCTACCTGCGTAATTCCCTCCAACCTATTCTCTTATACTTACTCATCTCTTCCCCTCTTACCCCACCTCTCACTTTTTAAAGAATGTGTTTAGCTTCTGAATAATGCCACTCAATCTTCCCCTACTCATTCCTTCCCTTATTTTTGACACTCCCCCCCCCCCATTTCTCTTTTGGGTTAGATGCAATTTTGTACCCAACTTGTGACCAAGCTGCACTTTTTCCCCCCTCACATTTATTTTATATTGTATTCCTATTTATATTTATATATTCTTCTCTTCCCCTCTCCTCCCTTCAGTGTGAGTTCCTTGAGGAAATGAGGTGTTTTGTGTCTCTCCTCTTATCACAGTGCCTGCCCATCAATAACAGGTGCTTAATAAATGTTTCTTGATTTGTTGGCAGATGAAAGGATAGGAGAATGTTAAGAAATAATGAATGGAAAAGAAGCATTAATTTGATTTTTAAAAAGAAAAGATAACAAATAAATTCCAAATTCTGCATTGCTTCTCAAGGGATATTAAAAAAACATAGAAGAAGGTCTCCATCTCATCAAGTGCGTTTCTGAAATTTTCTGGGAGGATGTGAATAAGAATTTGACAGAATGAGAGCACTGTCCCTGAAATAAAAGAGCCTGGGTTCAAATCTCACACCTGACACTTACTACTTGTGTAACTTTAGTTTTAGCAATTACAAAATGGGAATATTGAATTAAATGGTCTTTGAGGTACCTTAGATTATTTTTAATTTTCTTAAATTTCAGACTTAAATAAGTAGAATGGGCATTATTTGCATAATCAAAAGAAAAAGGGGATGAGAAATGAAATAATAATGGGGAACAGTATGGAAATGAAGCCAAATGACCATGGATATTCTTTCCACAGATAATGGCACCATGTTGTTTGTGGTCATTAGAAAGATTGAATGATTTGTTATAGACATAAATAAACCTACTACTGAAGAAGTAGAACACTTTATTTTCTAGATTTTGAATAGAATAAAAGCCAAGAATAGTAAGGAACCTGCAGAAAACATCATAGTCATTATAGAAGCCCTATATAATGTGAAATTTTTATCTTTCACAATGGGTAGACAATCAGATGGACACAGAGGGCTAGCATATTGAAAAATGCATGGGATATAGTGAGAGGCATTGTCATACAGTGGAAAGAGTACAGGATTTGGAATATTAGGATCTGGGTTTAAAAACTATCTCTGTCACTTATGTTGGGCAAATTGCTTAATTTTCCTGGGTTTCATTTTCCTCATCTACAAAACAAGGGAGATTGGATTAGATGACTTCTAAGGTCTGTCTCATTCATAAGTCTATGATCCAAAATGACCTCTATGATTTCTTCCAGTCCTAAATTGATCATCCTTTTGCCCATCCTCCATTGGGATTTATATACATCGAATACCTCAGTATCTAATACAGACACATCTGAGACAGTTACATTTCACTGTACCCTCCAGCATGTACTGCTTTCTTGAGAATTTCCTTTAACAATTTTCTTCTGGGAAAACATGGATTGAAGCTCTTTGGGAATGAGATTTTATCAGAACATCTTTCATGGTGTTTTTGCTACACAGCTTTTATAGAGAAGAGCAGTTTCAAATTTTTAGGAGAAATGAGGAATACCTAAAGTGAGACACTTTTTTGAATTCATTATCAGCATAGTCATGTGCCTTTTAAGGTTTCCCTCCACCCTATTATTTCTGCTTTGATAGATGCTGATATTACCATGTTCCTGATTAAATGCCTTGATTCCTATCTTTTTTTCTTGATTAAATGAGGTTTTAACAAGGCTTATGGGGTGATTCTTTGTCATTAAAATAACAAATGCTTTGAAAAACGCCTTCTGTCTCTTAGAAATCTACCAGCATTAGTGGACCATAATCCAGCTGGTAGCTGAACAACTGAATAATATGGAGCTATTGATGGAAAGCAAATGCACGATTTACTGTGTTTTCTCAGTAGGGATGGGGAGTCTCAAATGTTTCAGGCTAGGTTGGAGATTGTGATTTTCTGTGAATCCAATCCCTACATATGTGATGGGAGATCTCTTTAGAAAGGACAGGATACTTTGTGATAACTTGCTTTGCTTTGTGCTTGTACAGTCATAGATAATTTAGAGAATGTCAATGGATTCGGAGAGCCAATAGTAAAAAATGATAGGTAACAGAGTCATAGGGTGTGAGAGTGGGAAGTGATCTCAGAAGTTTGGTTCAGTGCAACAAAAACTGGATAAAGTGACAGAGTCCAAATCTGTGCTGTACTTTTCACTTCCTCTGTAAGCTAGGTAATTATCTTTCCCAGTTTTAGTTTCCTTATCTATAAAACAATGGGGAAGCACTAGCCTTTAGATACCTTCCAGCTCTAAATCTGTTGAATGTGTATAAAATGTCCAAATTGGAAGAGAATTTTGAATAGGAAAATAAATTTTGAAGAGGTAAAAAATCAGGTAGGGAGAGAGAAGGGGGAGAAAGAGACAGAGAGACAGAGAGATTGAGAAAAAAAGAGAGAGAGACAGAGACAGAGAGACAGAGAGAAACATACACACAACAGAGAGACAGAGACAGAGAGAGACAGAGACAGAGAGAGACAAAGATACATAGACATACAGAGAGACTGAGACAGACAGAGAGGCACATACACAGACACACGCAAAGAGACAGAGACACAGAGAGATAAAAGAGAAAAGAAAAAACACAGTTACTGTAGTCCTTTTGTTTTACAGAAAATAGGGGCTCAAAGAAACAACTGAGAATATATTTTTCTAAATCTCCAAAATGGAGTAAGTAGAATGAGCATTATTTTGGAAGCTAAAGCCAATTGTTTTTCAAACTTAAGGGAAGGTTCAAAGTTGGCCCTGGGCAGAATGTGGAAGCAACCTGACAGAAATTCTGTTTCAAGTCTGGAGAATTCCTTCAACAGGCAGAGTTTTGAATCTGAAGTCTGGAAAATTTTAATTCAGTTGCCTAGAGCACCAGTTTCCAAACTGGAGAATGTATACATGGTGAGGAATGCAAAAAGATACATTGGGGGTACACAAGGGCACAAGGAGAATATAAGAACCTGGGGGAAGTGATATGTCTGTTTCATGTGCTACATCTCTTAGAGTGTGCCCTTGCCTCTATCCATCCAGGGGTTTTTCATTAGGTGGGCAAGGAAGTAATTCCCCATCTCTGGCTGCTGTTTACTCTTGTTATTCCACCTAGCTCCACCACAGCAGTACACATCTGCATCCATCACACACCTAGCATGTCATCTGGCTCATCTGGTTCTGGAGAGGAGTGGGAATTAAGGTACCATCGTGAGTAATACATGAGTTCCTTGCTATCCACCTGGTTATTTTTGCTCTCAACCCATACTTCCTCAGAACAAGTTGGGGTATTTTGTGTTAGAACTGGGAGGAGATGCAGCAAAGAGTTAAGAGAGGAGCAGGCACCTCATTGGTAAGGATTGGGAAAGGGAGCCATAGCAGCAACTAGCAAAAAGGGGAGAATAAGCAGAGAAAAACTGCTTAGGAATTAGGAAATTAGGGCTTCAATAGTCAGGCATAGATTTCCCTCAGTTCTGAAACCCTGCTTTGGATATATTTTACAACACTCTCTGCAGATGTGGGAAACAAAAAAAAAATATATCATCTGACACCAAGAAACAAGGTATCTTAAAATCTCCTTGTGGTCCCTTTCTCTCAAGTTGAAACAGCTACCCTCCTGATAAGGAGGGAATTTACTAGTCAAATTTCAATAAAATAATTTTTTTTGCATAATTAATGGAATTGAAAGAAAAAAAGGAATGTGATTTTGTAAGCCACAACCAATGATGCACTTATTCCATGAGGATTTATTAATTTTTGTAAGGTAGCTTTCTCAGCTAAGACAACCATTAAAATCAATAGCATGATTAAATGACCTTAGAATAAGACCATTCAATCTCTCTACTGCAAAACATTAACCAAGGTTTTAAAACATAATGAAGCATATTCAATCATGTTGGTCTCATGAAAATGTGCATTATACATATATATATATATACACATATATATAATTTTTCATAGCAAGAGCAAAACAATTTCTATGTCAATAAACAAAATTTAAAATATTTATTTCATCTTTATCTCATTATTTTATTTTTCCTTGTGCATATTTTAAAATATATGTTGTTTATAATATAATAGTATATAATATGTAATAATAATTATATCATAATTTTTATATAAATGAATTAGGGGCTGTGCTAAAACTTTTAGTAACTGATGGCATGCATGATTAAAAGACAGTTTGATACTATGGACATAAACTCACCTAGAATAATGGAACTAAAGATACATCTACCAAAAACAATGGCAACTCCACCACCCAGTTCCTGCCCTTGTTTTAGGAGGAAAATCATTTTTGAGAAAAAGGTAGATTCTATCAACAGCAAAACATAAGTTTCAACATCCCTAATCACAGAATCTTTTTTTTTAATTAATGACTACAAAGGAGAAAATATATTTGAATTAACTTAAGGAATTATCACAGAATTGAAGAGACATTTGAGGTTATCTGATCAATCACTCAGCCAATGCAGGAATAACCTATTTGATATTCCTACCAGTTAATTATCTGTCTACTCTAATAGAGCACCTACACTGACAGGCAGTTCACTATCTAATGAGGAAGCCCATTTGTGAAGTTCTTTTTTTATAATGAACTAATATCCACCTTCTTGAAATTTCCATCCATGATTCTACTTATACTCTTTCAAACTAAACCATACATATCTAATTTCTCTTTCAAATCTTTGATTATTTGAATATAGTGTCCATGTCTTTTTTATTAAAAACAAAACAAAACAAAACAAAAACAAGCAAACAAGCAAACCAAAAACTCTAGTTTTTTCAACCAATTTTTATATCACTTGGCTTTCCAACCCTACACCACTTAGTGGTCATCGTCTTCTGGATGCATGGAAGTTTGCCATTGTGTTTCCTAAAATATGGTTGCAATAACTAATCAAAATATTCCAGTTATAGTATGGTCAGAAAAGAGGAAACCAATATTTCTTTTAATGGGATTGTTTTCTATTAATGCGATTTGTGATCCCATTTTATATTTTGCCTGCTAAATCATTCTATTGAGGGAAATGCTTTTTGTTTTTGTTTTTGTTTTTTTTTTCTCTTGCCAGTTCATATTCCACTAATTCTTTAGCTTATATTTCACTATCTCTATGATGTTTTCTGCTCCTATTCTATATCATAATGACCTCTCCTTTTCCTGAACTTTAAAACCCAGACTCTTAAACAGTGGTTCATGACCATATATGGCATCTCATAACTGAATGTGCTAGTTGAAAAATTATGATTTATTATTAGCAAATGTTTGATTTGTACACCTATTTTATATATTTATACACCCAGTGTCACATAAAAATTTCTCAGTTGAAAAGGAATCAAAAATGGAAAAAGTTTAAGAAACTTTGTTCTATGGAATACATATAGTTTATTATTTGATTGTACTATATGCTGTGTGTGCTTTTCTCAAGATGTTGCTTACATATAAATATTTTCTTAATTAGACTGAAATCACATTAACCTTCCCTATAGCTCTTAGTACAGTGCTAATCACATAGAGAGTATTAAATTTGAAATCAGATACATGGTTTTTAGTTCTGGTTCAAACACTTATTATGATTGTTAATGAGTCATTTTATTTCTTTGATGTTCAGCTTCATTTTCCACAAAATGGCTATGATAATATTTGAACTATTTACCAACATACAATATTGTAGAGAAAGAAACTAGAAAATTATAAGAAAGCATTATAGACAGATGAGCTACCGAGAGTTTGAAGTATTATTAGAACTGTTCATGTTGATATGGTGTAGTTTTGATAGGTGGAACAAGGATGGTTATCTGTGGAGATTCACACTGAAAGGATTGTTTAAACATTGAGTTTACCTTCATGTTTAGTGTGCTTTGCCACCAAATATATCCATGCAAATATATTCATTTTTCATGTATTTTAAAGAACTGGCCAACCTTGAATTCATAGTTCTCTCTATAAAGAATTAATACTGTATGGTAAATGGACTTTTTAGTCCAGCTCAGTGGAAATAGGAAGAACATAGTTTTCCCTGGAGAAAAATTATAAGAAGAATTTCAGTTTCTAAATAAGAATTTGAAATCTTTTAAAAGAATGCATTTGTGTGGATGGCCAAATCTATCTGATAATATTTTTATTTTAAATTTATGGAATAAACCAAGCATTTCTGGAACATATTGTAATAAAAAATGCATATGAAACTGCAAATCTATGTACACCTTACTATTCCTTTCAAATGCACAACACAATTATTATGTAAAATATCTTTTTTCTCTTTTTCCCCTTCCCATATCCTAGGGATGACTGCCATTATACACAAATAGATATATACATGTAAAATTATCCTATATATGTTTTTATTTTTCCATTCCCCCCCCCCCCCGGATGCAGATAGCATCTTTCTTCATATACCCTTTAAGTTAATTTGGTTATATAATTTATAATTTGGGTATAATATTTATAATTTGGATATATATATATATAATATAATATAATATAAAATTGGGAACTATTCCTTCCAAAAGTCTTCCTTCCTTGTTTCTGATATAAGTGATTCAGTAATTCTGCAGAAAGTTCTCCATCCAAAGTCTAAGATCATTGATTTAGGCATATGGAATGAAATTGTCAGGATTGTATGGAAAAGGAAAGAAGAGAAGACCATAAATACACAATGAGAAGAGACATCAGAGTGATTATCCTCATTTTATAGCTAAGGAAACTGAGATCAAGAGAGATTGAAATAATTTGCTCCAAGTCACAAATAGTTAATGTTAGAGAGAGATTTTGTGACTCTAGACATGTACTTTTCATTGTACAAACCTGCTTCCTGAGTATAATAAATTTTATCCTTTCTGATATTTTGTTTGGGTAACTAGAAGTATTAAATTAAATTTCTTTTTTGTTCAATATTTGAAATTTATACATTGTTCCAGAAGAGAAATGGGTATATTTTAGGGGAATCCAATAATTACTATAAATATGAATTGAAAAGATAATTTGCTAAAGGGTGGCTAGGTTCCGATTCCAGATTAAAAGGCCTGGATTTGAGATCTGTAAATTACTGGTCAGTGTGAATTTTCACATTATCTCTAATTTTTCTGAACTTCAGTTTTTTTATCTATTAAATGGGAATAAAAACATAAAATCTATGCTGTTTACCTCACAGAATTGTGGGAAGGAATTATTTTGCAATGCATTATGGAAATTACCATTGTTCTGAAAGAATTCAGATGGGGAGATCTTAATTTCCATCCTAAGGAACAATTAGAAATGGTGACGGGAGACCTCACCTCTGGCAGGCATGAAAGCCTCCTTTCTGCTACCATGGCCTCCATCCCAGTTTAAATTACTGGCACTTTCCCAAATTTTCCATTTTCAGTTTTTAACTAAATGTTCAAACCTTTTGTAACATATTAGCAACAACATAAAACATTATTTGGCAGTGCTCTGAGGCTTTGAAACGCTGCATGTCTGACAGCAAGGTTTATGGACGGTTGACAATAAAAGCTCCCAGGGTATAGTTTATAATTAAAAAGTGGCACTGTTTGTTTACATCCCAAAGTTTCAGATGTTCGGTTTTCTCATGGGCTGCTGATTAATTTGAACCTTGGCCACCAAGCAGGGAAATGTCCAAAGGTGCCCAGTATGGCCTTAGTTTATCATTGAATTTTTTCTCTCTCTCCCTTTGGCAATACATAGTCATTGCTCTAGGCAACATAGCTTCATTGCTAGTGAAAAAGAGACCGGGAGATTACTAATAGTCATGCCTCAATGTGAGTTCAATGCTTCCCCAAATGGCATATAAAGAAAAACAAAACTTCTCAGGGAAAAGGATTAGAACCTTGGACACTAATTCAACTACAATACTGACCAACATTGTCGGTATCACCCTCTTTATTGTAATTACCTTTACTTTAAGAGGGGCTACCTGCCATGGGAGGGGCATATATGGAACTTCTACATTTATCAATTTGAGAAATTACACGGCTGGCTTTTTTTCCTCCCTAAGAACTGTTTTAGGTGGTAGATTTCCAAGCATAGAAGGAGAAAGGAAGTCATATACAGAAGATGCCAAAGAACCTTTCAAAAAGAAAATTAGTCTTATCATTATTAAGAAGGCAGGGAAATTGATATGCAGAACAGGATAACAGTAACTATAACAATAAGCCTAATTAGAGTACTAGCTTTTCTCTCCCTTTGAGACTGCCTATATAGTCAGACTAAAAATTTTGCCTGGGCTTCTGGGCTGATGTTTCTAAACTGGTTCTATCTTTAGAGCTGACCTCGATGTCAGCACAGAGAATCAGAAATCCAAATATATCAGAGCAATGTTGCTCTAAAGAGTCTAGCTACTCATGTAATTTTTCATATGTACCCAGAGTTGTGTCCATGAGGAGTGAGCAATGGCTGTGCTGCAAGCTGCTGGAAGTCTTAAGACAGCATACATGGACAAGGCTAGGTAATGAATTTGCTGTGTTTCAAAGAAAGCACCACTTGTGTTCTTGACAACACAACTAGAGTCCTTCTCTATTGTCTCATCTGTACCTGTGCCAGAGTGTGGAGGGCCACAGATAGTGGGGGAACTCTGGGTGAGGTGTTAAGACCCTTCAGTCCAGAGGAAACCTGTTGACAATGTCTGGTTCAGCTCCCCATCTCCCTTAAAGGCTCTTGACCTTCCTGAGAAGTCAAGGGGCAGTGACAACCTGTGCTGTAGTTGAAGCAGAGTGATACCAAATGGCAAAGAGTCATCTACATGCAATAGCAATGTGGTCCTACATGTGCAGTGTTGCTTTGGTTGTATAAAGTATTAGGGTATATAAAGCTGAGAGAATTTGGAATAAATGAACTCCATGGTTGACCATCCACATGAGTCCTGCCTCATCACTCCTTTTCTAAGATCAAGAACTCGGGCTGGTACTAAGGTCCTCCAGATAGCCAGTCCAGACACAACAGCAGAGATCATAGGATTTTGTCTCATTCTGTCAAATAGTGGTTTTGTCTATATATAAGCAAATAACTGGTTTGACTTATATTTTATTGAATTGGCAGTGACAGGTCTATACTCACTTTATTACTACCATAAATGTCTTAATAATCTTTAACAATACCAGAAATAAATTCACATTTATCTCTATGATGCTTTGAGATTTAAGGTTTCTTGTATAAAAAAAATTTTTTTTGATTCTCACAATAGGTTTACCTGAATGAATAAATGAAAACTTGTTAAGTATTTACTAACATTCAAACACTGAAATAAGCAATGAGAATACAAATAGAACAGAGAAGGCAGTTCCTGCTCTCAAAGAATTCACATTCTAATTGGAGTGCTCCATCTCACCACCACATAGAAAGTTTTTAGCAGCAGAATAAATGGAAAGGCCTAGGAATCTTTAGAATTCTTCATAGTGTCTGCCTTTGAAAAGACAGGAAAAAAAACACCACAATTAGAAAGTAGGGGAATCCAACAAGGATTGGAGTGGGGTGAGGATTCTGTACTTCTTCTGGAAAGAATGAGAATAAGTAATAAGTGAAAGGAAAGAAAAGGAGATTAGGAGTGAAGTGTGGATGTCATGGAGCAAGGGCAGAGAATGGTATATATTGGTGATTTAATACTATTCCCAATTGATGGCTAAAGAAACTGGGGTTTAGAGAAGTTGAATTTACCTTCCAATATCATATTTAATTAGTGGTGCATATATTATAAGCCAAATTCCATCTCAGTTTTAATTTTTGAATAAAAATAATTAAGCTAAATTGATGTATAACATATACATAATGTGTTAGTAAGGGAAACTAAAATATTTTGAACACATCTGTGAACAATGATGTTGATTTTAAACAGGAAAGTTATGCCCTTTCCAGTATATCCTTTAGTATCACCATCAAAGTTGCAAACTTTAGTAGAAAGAATAGCAGAGATATATTGTTCCTAATTTTCTCTCTTGAGCTCCAGTGTAATATCTGTAACTACCTTTAAAATATCTCAAAATGGATATCCTTTAGGGATCTCAAACTCAGTGTCCAAATCAGAATTCATTATCTTTACCTTTAAATCAACCTCTTCCTAATTTTTTATTACTACAAATATAAAACCGTCTTCCCATTCATCAATATTCCTTTTGTCCAGCCCTAAACTTTTCATTTATATTTATGCTACATAATGAATTTGCCACCAAACCTTGTCATTTCTAACTTTACATTTCACACACACAGACACACATATAATATATATATATGTATGCATATATGTGCGTATATTTATGTATATATGTATATGCATGTCTATATATGTATGTGTGAATACAAATTTATAGATGTTTTTGTTTGTCATTTTTGAAGAGGACTAATGATATCACAGTGTTGATGACTGATGATGGCCTGGGATGTAGTAGATGGCCTCCATATATTTGACATTTTATTAAATTCTAGTTGTTCTATCTCATCTGCTTTAATCACTTTCATGGTACTTGGAACAAATTGTTTTCATTTATCTTTTCCACAAGGAAGGCTTTTTACTTTCTTGAAGTAGATATCCCCTTAACTATGTGATAAGTTTGAAGTTTGTTGGTTACCCTCAGCCTGCTTTAGCCTGTCTGCCAAGATGGTTTACTGGGGTATGGCTACTGTGCATGCCATAGCTTCTTAGACCCACAGGTGAAAGTAAGGTGGTGCCTGCCAAAGATAGAGGAACAGCCCTGAAAAGGGCTCAGTAAGCCTTCACACCAGAGGATACACACACACACACACACACACACACACACACACACACACACATATGTTTATACACACATACATATAAACATATGTTCACAGATACACACACTCTCACCCATATTTACACCTCATGAACACATCCTTTTTCCATTTAGCTACCACCCTAGTTAGTCCATACATTTTACCTAGAATGCGACATTCACCTCTTATTTGGTCTCTTAATCTTGAATCTCCTCCTATTCCCATCATCCAACCAACTGCCAAAGTGAGTTTTCCTAAAGATAGGTACCTTCAGGCTTAAATGTAAAGCCTTTTTCATACCCCTTCACTCCTGGGATCTTCCTACCTTTCAAGTTTTCTTACACTTTATTCTTCTTTAGTTGCTAGGTACATTGGCTCACTTGCTCTTGTTTCCACAATACTCCACATCTTAATTTTGTACTTTTTCAGCTATGCACTCTTGCTTTGGAATGTTCTCCTTCTCTACTTCTCTTAATCTCCCTGGTTTATTTTAAAACTCAGCTACAATCTTTCCTTCTTTAGGAGGTATTTCTTGATTAACCTTGTTCCTAGTATCCTTCCTCTGAGGTTATTTAAATTTACAATGTATATATGTGCATATAATGTTTTGATATATTATGTACATAATAGATAACATAATAATATAATATACCATATATGTAACTATATATAATATAATAATATATTAGATGCACATAATCATTTACATGGTTGTATCCCTAATGGAATGTGAACCCCTTAAGGATTGAGATCATGTTTTTGCTTTTCTTTGTATCTTTCCAGCTCTTAGCATAGTAGACATTATATAGTAAGCCCTTAATAATGCTTATTGGGTGACTATTTCTATAGTTTTTTATAGTTTAAAAAGAACTTTTCCTCAAAATAATATTGTTAATTAGGCCTAATAAATTTTTTCATCTTCATTTTATATTTGAAGAAATCGAGGCTCTGAGAGGTTAAATGATATGACTTCTAAGTGGAAAAATACAGATTTCAATCTACATCTTAAACCACTCAATTCAGGACCTTGTGATTTTTTACCTTGATGCTCCTCAAATCATATTTTGGTTCTGATACACTGAGACAGTTCCAAATCCCATTTAAAAATTATTATTTTAAATAAATTTATGTAATTGGCAGGTTGATTTGGACATCAGAGAAGAAACTGGTATGCTCTTTACCTCTCTATGGTCTACCTTCTTTTCATTCTTGATTATGCTTGAGTTATCTTTGTCTATAATTATTCTTTCTTGTATCATGTAGATTAATCCATTGAAATGGTAAAACAGCTTTTTATAGTCTCCTTGATAATGTTCTATGGCTCTCACCATGGTGAAGAGGAGCTGTTCACTCTCAGTGAATCCATTTTTAAATAATGAAGTGGTCTTTATTGAAGATGCTCTAACTGCTTGGTAAATCTTCATTAAATTAACATTTGAGAGCTGCTCATTATTCCTATTCCCTAGTGCCATACTTTCTGTTTGGACACCAAGTGACCACTGCATGGTCTCCAGGGTGAAAAAAATAAGTCACATGACACAACTACATGTAGTATTTGGTAGGGAAGGATATAAACTAAATTTTCATGTGATTCTAGATCTCAAGGAAACCCCTAGGTTTATTATGCTTTTAAATTTTTGGACTCAAAAGGAGCTTACATTTTCAAGTACTTTCTTTCTTTCTATCTCTAAAATATAGTGTTTTGATAAAGGATCTTTAAGACTCTTGAGACCTTAGGTCTTGAAAAGAATTTTACTTATAATAACTCTGAAAGGTATAAGTGCATGAATGATTATCCCCCCTCACACTTTATAGATAAGAAAACTAAGAATCACAAATAGAATAATAAAATTTGTAAACACAAGAGCTCAGACTATAAACCAGATTTTTCTGACCCTAACTCTAAGAGCACTATTTTTCCTACTATACCACACTACCTCTCTTCTTAGTCAACTTCTTTTTTAAAGATTCAAAAACAAAGCACCATCTAGTCTTATTTATATTTGGTAGGTTTATAGCAATGATAATGATAGTAATAATATAACAATAATAATGAGGAGGATAAAAATTTCTATAGCAATATAAAGTATCAGAGATTTATAACTAGAAGGGACTTTAGAGGTCATCTAGTACAATAGCCCACATTTTACCGAAATCTCACAACATCCTTATGAGGCAGGTAATGAATGTATTTATCAGTTCATTTCACAGATGAAGGATCTGAGACCCATAGATGAGCAATAACTTATTCAACTTGTTGTAAGAAAGACTTATTCAACTTCTGACTAATATGCTGTATCACAGCTATGTCTCAAAAGCATGTTTCCTTGGACTTTCTGAACTTTAAGTAGGAGTCTTTGATGCTTTTGTGGGCTTGGTATACATTTTGGGAAAAGGTTCCATTTAGGACCTTCTTTATTCAATCTTGCCCACTTTTGTGATCATACAAGCATTCCTCCTACAAAGCACACAGAAGAGTAAGAATGGCAAGACTAGATTAAAGATAAATCCTAAAAAAAAAAACAAGATGCTCAAAGAGTCATTGAAAATTGGGATTAGGTAGGTAAAAGGTGATATATAAGGTTTGTTCTTGAAGACATTGAGACAACTTAAATTTAATGAACATTTCTTAAGGATTTATTTTGTAAAAAACCTCATGCTATATGTTAAGAGATACATAAAGATAAATAAAATATAGTTCTCACCCTTATGTAGTCTATAATTTAGAAGGGGATAAGGTATATACAAAACATCTCTAATTTAGAATGTCATATAGAAGGAAAAAAAAACCAACCACAGAGAATTATAAAGAAAGGAATCAATTTTAACAGGAAGACTGAGTTCAGAAAATCTGAAAAGACTTCCTGGAAGAGTAGGATCTTTAGCTTGGGAATCTTCAGTGATACATACTGTTTCTCTCAATGTGAAATAAACATTAAGAGCCATTTTGTTGTATAAGGCAGTCTTAAGCCCATCTCATTTAGCAATAGTATGTCAATAATAATCTTGGACCTGGCAAGGGTGATCATAGTGAATAAGGCTGAATTTGGAATTTTTCTGAGGTGGAGGAAGTGTTTCTTTGGGTCATTTAAAATTCATTGAATTCTTTTTTCTTTCCCTTTTAGTAACTCCATCAGTGTCTTGCCTGCTCTGTAGGTGCTAATGACTACTCAAGGGAAATTCCAAGGGGCAGGCCATGCTGCAAGGTTATTCCTTATTGAAACTCTTAGGTGACTTGGTTAGATTATGGTGTTACATATATGTCAAATATTAAGTGGCATATGCAGAAAGTTTTGAATTGGAATTGGGTTTTCTAAACCCTCTTCTATCATCACTTCACTATGTGAACATGGCAAGCCACTCCCCCTGTTTGGTCCTGAGTTTCTGAATCTGTAAAATGATAGGGAATGTGGGATTGGACTAGATGATCTCTAAGTGTCTTCCAGTCTATGATATGTGTTCCAAATTACTTTCCAGCTTTGCCATCTTATATATCCAGAGGTTTGTCTTGTTATTTTCATTCTAGGTCCTTTGCTTTAAAACATTTTTAAATGCTAATATTCATTTATTCAAAAATGTATTTGAGAACCTACTATATGCCAGGCATAAGACACAAAGGAAGAAAACTGAAGTAAACCCAACTCTTAAGAAGAGTTTATTTTACTGGTAAAAAGAAACATGTTTAGGGCAGGTAGGTGACACAGTGGATAGAGCACCAGCCCTGAAGTCAGGAGGATCTGAGTTCAAATCTGGCCTCAGACACTTAACACTTCCTAACTGTGTGATCCTGGGCAAGTCACTTAACCCCAATTGCCTCAGGGGAAAAAAAAACCAACATGTTCATAGGAAAATAAATACAACATATTTTCAATACAATTGCAAGATTATTGTGGGTAGAGAGAATACTGACAACTAGGGAAAATCAAGAAAGATTTCACAGGAAGTGGAATTTGAACAAAATTTGAAGGATGTTAAGGATTTTTAGAAAAGGGGAAGAAGAGAAACATTGAAAGCATGAGGGACATCTGTGCAAAAACAAGGAAATAGGAGATAGAATGTCATTTACAGAGAACAAGTAGGTCTATTTGGCTGGAACATACATTGAATGATGGGTAGTAATGTAAAATCACTCTAGAAAGAGTGGTTGGTTCCAGTTTATGGAAGACTTTAAATGAAAAAGTGGCTCGTAATTTATCCTACAGGCAATAGAAGGCTACTAAAACTTCTTGAGTGGGAAATGATACAGTCAAACCTATGTTTTAGGAATACAACTTTGGCAGCTATGTGGAGAATAGATTTTAGTGCAGAATGACTAGAGGCAGAGAGACCAAAGAGGAAGTTATTCCAATAGGCTGGGTGAGGTAACAAAGACATGAACCAGGAAGCAGTGACTTTTCAGGGGAGAAGAAAAGAAATGCAAGAGTTTTTGCAGAGGTAACTGATTACATACAAGAAGGGTAGATGAGAGAGAGTAAAAGTTTGAAGATAACCTCAAGATTGTGAATGTGGGATCCTGGAAGGATGGTGGTGCTTTTGATTTCAGGGGAAATATATTGAGTTCCTTTTAGAATATTTTGAATTTGAGATACCTATGGGGCATATTGTTGGAGATGTCTAACAGACAAATGGTGATGCGATATTGTACCCAAGAATAAAGGCCAGCACTAAATAAAAAGTTCTAGAGCATTATCTGCCAATAGATGATACTTGAGAGAGAGACAGAGTGACAGAAACTGAAAGAAAGGGAAGAGATAGAGAAAACAGAGACAGCAAAAGAGAGACAGGGACAAGAACAGAGACAAAGACAGAGAGACAGAGATAGAGAAACAGAGACACAAAGAGGCAGAAAAAGAGAGACAGATAGACACAGAGAAAGAAACAGAGATTCAGGTGGGGGAAGGAGAGAAAGAGAGAGGGAGAAGGGGAGGGAGAGAGAGATGGATAGGGAAAGAAAAGAGGGAGAGGGAGAGGAAGAGAAGAAAAGGAGAGGAAAAGGGAGGGGAAAAGAGGAAGAGAGAGGGAGAGAGATAGAGATACAGGCACATAGAGAGAATGAAAAAGAGAAAGAGAAATTCAGAGAGAGAGAATGAGAGTGAGGGACAGAGAAATAGAGATGAAGAGAGAGAGATAGTGAGAGACAGACACAAACACACACACAGAGATAAAGAGAGACAGGCAGAGAGCGAAGAAGTAGAGAAAGACAAAGGCACAGAGAGAGAATGAATAGAGACAGAAAGATTCAGAGAGACAGACAGACACATAAAAATAGAGACAGAGAGAAAGAATGAGAGTGAGAAATAGAGAAGAGAGAAATGCAGAGACAAAGAGAGACAAAGACACAGAGACAAAGACAGTAATAGAGAGGCAGAAACAGAGATACAGAGACAGAGATAGAGAGACAGAGAGAATGAGTGAGAGACAGAGAAAGACATACAGAGACAGAGATGGGAAGAGGCAGAGAGAAACAGAGAAAGAGAGACAGAGAGAGACAGAGATGGACAGACAGAAAGAGAAGAGAAAGAATGAGAGACAAAGATCCAGAAAGACAGAGAAACCGACACACACAGAGATAGAGAGAGAAAATGAGAGTGAGAGAGAAAGAAAGAAGAGAGAGAGAGATACAGAGAGCAGACAAAGCAGTGTCATAAAAAGAGAAATGGTGGTTAATAGGAGCAAACAGAAAACTCCAGGAAGATGAGAAATAAGAGTAAGTCATTTGATTTAGCAATTAGGAGATCACTAGTAAGCTTGGAGAGAGATGTTTCTTGAGTGATTGAAGTTGGATGATGAGTGATGAGGTTGGAAGCCAGATTGGAATGGGTGAAGAAACGATTAAGAAAAGAGGACATGAAGATGATGAACAGTGTCAACAGTTTTTAGAAGTTTGACTACAAAAAGTTTGACAAAAAAGAGACACAGGATGATAGTTTCAGGGAATGATAATACCATATGAACATTTTTTTTTTTGAGGGTGAGGATACATGGATATGTTTGTATAAAAGAATGAGGAAGCTAATGGATAAGGTAAACTTGAAGATTAAAGAAAAAATAAGGATGATTGAAGGAACAAGCAGTCAGAGCAGATGAGAGGAGGGGATCAAGGGAAAAGCTAGAGGTATTATCCTTTATGGGGACCAGGGAAGCCTCTTCATCAGAATGAGAGATAATACTTAAAGTGTTTAAGTGGCAGAATGGGAAAAAAGAAGGTGCTCATAATGAAAAAAAACCACAATTTTTTCCCCCAGTTAAATATAAGATCGGGTCTTGACTGAGAGGAGAGGGTGAAGTGGTAGTTGAAGCTTAAAGAGAGAAAGTTTTCAACAACCACTGTTAAGAGTGTGAAAGAGAATCATTATTAAGAAAGAACAGAAGGAATCATCACACATTGATGAGAACTCAAGAAAAGTAGATGACTTAAGTCAACCCAGTAAACATGATTCTGCAGTTTCATTTTTCATTGTTCATGAGAAAGTGAATAAAGAAGAAAAATAAGACTGTAGGAAAAGGCCTGGATTTGGTCTTCAAAGAACACATATTCAAATTTCACTTGATTCTGACTACCAATATGACTTAGGTAAGTCCCTCAAATTTCCTAGATTTCGGTTTTCTTATTTCCAAAATAAGGGAGGCGGTAGGGAGCGAGTGGAGGCATTTAGATGGTACAGCAGATAAAGCACTGGTCTTGAAGTCAGGATCTGGGCAAGTCACTTAATGCCAATTGCCTTGCCAAACACCCCTCCAAAAAACAAAAAATCCCAAAAAACAAAATAATGGAGTTAGACTTTAAAAGGGTTTTGAGATTCTTTATAGCTCTAAATTTGGAATCCTTTGAGTATAAAGGAAAAGTACTAAAACACTCGACTTTTCTTTTTCTGTCTTTTTTTTTTTTTTGAAGTTGTTAGTTGTTTCTCTTGTGTCTGAGGCTTTATGACCCAATTTAGAGTTTTCTTTGGAAAGACACTAGAATGATTTGCCATTTCCTTCTCCAGATCATGTTACAGATGCAGAAACTAAAGCAAATAGCGTTAAGTGACTTATCCAGGATCATACAGCTAATAAGTATCTGAGATCATATTTGATCACAGGAAGATAAATAAGCCTCCTGATTCTAGATCTTATATATTAACCACCCAACTGATCTGCTTTGTTAGTTCTCTGGAGAAAAATGTTGCCATGTACTTTCACCTAAAAATCTCTGACTCTCCCTGTGAATCAGTCTTGCTAATTGGTCTTCCTCTGGGTTCTATTTTTTATGCAAGCTGCATTTCTAACCATGCATTCCTTAGTCCACCACTTGCATCAAAGGAGGACATTGGACTTCATTACTAGCCCTAGCCCTAATAAGGAATAGAAAATGAGAACAAAGTAAGAGAATATGGACACACCAGTATATATTCATTTTCACTATTGGTAAATCAATGACAAATTTACTTCCTAGTGATGGTGAATTAACAATAAGGATACAAAGAGGTATGCTTCTTTAATAAGTGCAGGTGAAGACAGTGCTGAGCTTGATATCAGAAAACCTTGAGTTCAATTATGATTTCAGATACTTATTAGCTTTTTTTAATCCTATGCAAGTCACTTAGCTTCCAAATGCTTCAGTTTCCCTCTAAAATAGAACTCAAAATAGCATCACTCTCACAGTGTGGTTATGAAAATCAAATGAGATAATGTTTGTAAAGCACTTAGTAAAGTTCCTGGAATATTGTAGACACTTAATAAATGTATAATATTTGTAAAGCACTTAATATGAAACTTGAAACTTAATAAATGCTGATTTCTTTTCCCTTTTCCTTAGAAGTATTCAGTTTGGAGATCTAAATTAGAATCCTACATTTGACACTTACTACTACATTTGCATCCTGGATGTATTGCTTAGTCTAACTGAGTCTCTGTTTCTTCTTCTTTAAAATGGGTATACGAATGTTTGTACTTGCTGCAAGGGAAATAATTTGTAAATTTTAAAGTACATTAAGAATCTGAACACTTTTATTTTCCCATATAAGATACTGCAAACATTTTGAAAAGAATCACTCCCAATTGTCCCAGTGAAATGTAGCAGAGCCACTGATGGAAGCAGTCAGCATCCTGCATTTATGAAAATGAAGCAAAACAAACAACAAAAAAAGCCCTAACCCAGAATCTGCAGGATAGAACAGTGGCCTGTCACTGTGAGAATGACAGAGATGATGGAGCTGGTATAAACATGACAGCTGACCTGTCCTGTTCATAATTAGTGGCCTAGGGCTAAGCTAGTAGCAAGAGTGGGAGGAAAACAACACTCACCACCCAATTAAAATACAGTGACTGCTTAAATTTAGAAACTGGTCATGTCACACTGTGGGAGCCACACCAGGGATGAAAGTCAATTGCAATTTTCTTGCTTCCTATGCCATTCTTGTATGTCAGGACCAGATCATTAGGGACTGTGTTAATCTGCAAATTGGAAAATCAGATCTGATGATTTTGTTATCATGTGTGCATGTGTGCTTTGTGTATGTGTCTGGTTATTTTGGGATATCATATGTATGCTACCTTTCAAGACATTCTCAAATGAGTGTAGAGTCGGGAGAGGTTGGCCAAATTGGAAATATTTGAAGATCTTATTAGGAAGTGATAAAAATATATATAAGTAAGTACATGGATGTGTATATACACATGCAAATGAATACATTTTACTCTCTCTCCACACACACACACACACACACACACACACACACACACACACACACTATTATTGATTTAAAAGTCAAATTCTTGGATTCTGAGTTGATGTTCCACCTCTGCCATTCTGTGTCAAAGTAAATGACTTTTCTTTTCTGAGCTCCTGTTTCTTCATCTGCATCTATAAGATGGAAATGACAATATTTCTACTACCCATTTTTTACAAAGTTTTTGTAAGCAAAGTACTCTGAAAACCTCATAATACTATATAAACATGAGTAACTATAAAAATGAAGTGATCTCTATTGCTCCATTCTAATAGAGTAATTCTAATTCTAATTTCCTATGTTCTAAGAATCCACACTCTGAAGGCTCTTTCCAGCTCTGATGTTCCATATGTCCCATGGTTTAAGATCCCTTCTGATTCTCATATATTGTGGTTCATTATCATTCCTCAAAAACCTCCAGCTTACTCATGTTCAATTATTTTTAGGTAAGTAATTTAGACTTCCAGTTTAAGATACTTAATGGAATTTGACTATT
The DNA here is from genome assembly GCF_016432865.1 of Antechinus flavipes. Taxonomy (NCBI): domain Eukaryota; kingdom Metazoa; phylum Chordata; class Mammalia; order Dasyuromorphia; family Dasyuridae; genus Antechinus; species Antechinus flavipes. The sequence goes on from NC_067399.1 coordinate 404,966,301, forward strand.
TCCCTTTCCATCTCTGATATTTCTCAGATAGGAGATAATGTGGCTCTGCAAATCATGAATTGGATAGAGCACTGAGTTTGATGTCAGGAAGACTCATCTTCATGAGTTTAAATCTGGTCTCAATCTCAGATACTTATTAGCTATATGACCTTGGGTAAGTCACTTAACTGTTTGCTTTAGTTTGTCATCTGTAAAATGAAGTAGAAAAAGAAATACCAAAACACTCCAATATCTTTGCCAAGAACACCCCACACAGAGCCATGAAGAGTCATTCATGACTGAAATAACTGAATACCACCAACAATACTATGGACTAAATATCAGAGATACAAATTTTTAAAAAGTCCCTGCCCTCACACAGCATGTGTTCTACTGGGATGCATACATATAGGTAAATATAAAAGCAGATACAAAATAAATATACAATGATTTTAAAGGTTGGGAAAGCTCTACATTGCTATTTGTTGTGCTAACTTTTTAGACCACTTAAAAAAATTTTTTTTAGCTTAGTCTGCCTTTGGTATTTTTTTTTCTCTCCATACTTTCTCTTAATAACCATATCTCTATTCATGGATTTAGTTATCATTTCTTTGAAAATGACTCTCAGATCTATATGTACAGATTTACTCCCTTGTACTCCAGGTCCACATCTCTGTCTTATGGGCAGCTTCAATTGGATGTTTCTGAAGAGTCTTAAACTCAATGAATCCCTTACTAAACACTTAAGTTTCTCCTCAGGTCTATTCTTCTCTTCCAACTTTCTTATTTCTGTGAATGGCATCAACATATTTTTAGTCACTGAGTTATGGACCTCAGAATCATCCTTAAATTTTGTTTCTCTCATTCCCTCATAGTCAATAAATTGACAAGTATTTTTGATTCTCCTACCCACTATTTATTGAACCCTTTTACCACTCTCTACACTGCTCTCAGCCCAGTTCAGACCTCATCACTCTCTTCAAGTATACTGGGAATAATCTCCTAATTGGTTTCCTAAGGCTCTCCATTTTCACCCCTTCACATGGCTATCAAAAATAATCTTAAGGTGCTAGTCAAACAAAGTCATTCCCATGCTCAAAAACTTCAGTATTTCTCTATTACTGGAAGATAAGGAACTCTTCCTTAAATTAAGATCCTTCATTGTCTTCAATTCACTTTTCAAGGCTTATTTTACATAATTTCTATATGGAACTCTATGTTCAGCCAAATTGGGCTATAGTCTCTTCCCTGATCTCATTTTCCTGTCTCTTGACTCCATGTATTCAGGCAAACTATTTTCTATGCCTGCAATTAGCTTCTTGTCTTTCAAAATTTTTTTACAATGAATAATTTTTATTTTATTTTTTATATACACACGAAAACACACAAAAATAAAAGCCTCCAAAGTATATTCCCAAAACAAGTAATCAAAAGGACATAAAAAGTGATTGAATTGATTAATTTATATCCATATGTTTTGGATATTTCCTATTCTTTAAAAAATTTTTTTGTTTGTTTATTTGAACACACATTGCTTTATGAATCATGTTGGGAGAGAAAAATCAGATCAAGAGGAAAAAAAACATGGGAAAGATAAAAAAAACAGAAAAAAGAAGTAAACGTAGCATATGTTGATTTACATTCAGTCTCCTTAGTTCTTTTTCTGGGTGCAGATGAAGTTTTCTATCCAAAGTCTATTGGGATTGCTTTGAATCACTGAAACACTGAGAAGAACCAAGTCTTTCATAGTTGATCATCATACAATCTTGCTGTTACCATGTACAATATATTCCTGGTTCTGCTTATTTCGTTCAGCATCAGTTCATGTAAATCTTTCCAGGCCTTTCTAAAATCAGCTTGTTCATCATTTTTATAGAACTATAATAATATTCTATTACTGATGTTTACTATTCTTAAAAGAAAGGAAGTCTATGTGCTTATGATTAGTCTTAGAATTGCCTTTTTAAAAGGCTCAACTCAGGTACCACCTATATCCTTTATAAAGCCTTTTTCAGTCTTCTAACGGAATGCTTCATATTTTCATAAGAGCACATTATTTTTATTTTTATTATTCCCATCATACTTTGCCATGGATATATATTTATATAAATGTATGTGCATCTACATATGTATATATTAATTATATACATTATATATCTTATCTACCTATATCCATTTATCCCTTCATGATATTGTAAACTTCTAGAAAGTAAATACTGCATCAATTTCTCTATGGTAGCCCCATATACATAGTGAGTACTTAATAATTGTTTATTGCATTTCTTGTCCTTAAAACAAGACTATCTCTCAGGCTCTCCTAACTCTAACATTTGATAATTTGATATTTATTGTTTTTTGTTCATATAGCGTGATCTGCTAACAATTAAAAAAAATGCCAATAACTTGAAAGATCTGTTACTGGTAATTTATGTCTTTAATGTGCTCTCTTCACTTTCTGTATAACTCAATGACTAGCCTATGCCAAAGGCAGACATCTCTGCCTACTTTAAATTAAGCCCGAATCTGCTTGTTCTTGGTCTTTGATTTTGAATGTTATTTTGTTGTGTGTTGATCGTTTGTCATGCTGGCTGACAGGCCTCTTGGCAACAGCCTCTTTTTAAAAAGAAAAAGAAAAGTAATACATTCTTGGACAATGAAGGATCATTATAGTAATGAGTCAAGTCAATAGAGGTTAGTTATAGATCAGTCTATTTTCTGTGGAGGGTAAACACAGGAAAATCTCCCTCATCTGGAAATGTGATTGCAGTTGCCAAGGCCTGTCAATTCTTTGCTTTGATACTTTAAAAGAGCCATGATTTCCTTGGTGTTGATACCTTCTACATCAGAGCAGATCACTAGTTGTCTGGGGCTTTTCATCTTGTGTTATTCATGTCTCTTTTCCTACATATCCTCTATAATAACATACATAATGCTCAAGGAAGCATTCCACTGCTTATTTTAGCATGATACGATACCAATGATAATTGACACTGTATTTACTCTCTCTAACTGACTAGCCCATTTCTTTTTGAAATCAATAACAACTTTCATGGCACTTATCCACATAAAAGTGTGATATGACAGCAAGATATAAAATATGATATATAATGATAATATTTGCTAAAAATTAACTAATAATATTAGTTAAAAATTGCTTAAGGTTTACAAAAAAATTTACACATTTATCCCAATTTGATCCAGTGAGATCAGTTATATTAATATTCCCTTTTTACAGATGTATGAGGTTAAAAGGTTAAATTACTTGCTCAAGGTCACATGATTAGTAAGTTTCTGAGCAGTATTAACTTAAGTTTTCCTTGACTCCAAATCTGGAACTCTATCCATGATGTCACCTGGCTACTTCATACAAGTCTCCTAAGAATTAAAAGTGAAAATCACACATAGGAAAGGCAAATGGTGGTCTACTGGCTGTGGTAAGTGACCAATGAAGAATTTCAAAGAAATAATTGAGTTAATTATTTCATCAGGGATGTATGTGACAGGAAGAAAGAAAGAGCTGGTCTTGTGAGGAAGATGAGGGATGTTTTTCCTTTGCCATTTGGGTTACTATAATTTTATTTCTTCTGAGAACATGACATTTTATTATTAATAGTCATACAAAATTGCCTGGTTAATATTGATGAGAAAGAGATGGGCTTTTATAATGATTGACATTTTGGCATCATTGAAAAACATTAGGTTTATGGTTAGGAAGACCTAGTTAAATTCTCCCTCTATTACTTAGTGGCTGTGAGTGAATCATTTCTTTGAGGCTCATTTTTGTACTATGCAAAATAAGGTGATTGAACAAGTTGGCCTCTAAAGACATTCTAATTTAAAATCTATGTTCTTACAAAATCACCATTTAGTTTCTCAAAGTCACCTAGCCCAATCTCCTCTTTTTCCTTCTTGTCTACTACTGCCCAGATCATCGATTATGTATAACACTAATACTTGCAAAATAATGGTTCAAATGTATTGTACAGAGAATGTAGAAGTGAACACACACTGTATTTATTCACATCAGAAATCAGTAAAGAAAGATCAACACACAACAAAATAACATTCAAAATCAAAGACCAAGAACAAGTGTTTAACAACCAGCTCATTGAAAAATATTTATGATATATTTTAAAGTTTATTTTGCATTATTAATATATTCTTCACCAATTACTTAAATTAGAAACCAACAAAACAATAAATTAAGCTTGTTTGAGATGCCTCCAAGATACTCCTGTTTAGAGTCCCTTCAGCTGTGTGACTTTGATCAAAATATTCCCTCTCTCTGAGCTCAGTGAGGAAGTTTTGGATGAGGATGAGGAAGGGTATCAAAATACACACAGCAGAATCCTTGTATTTAGAGATGAAAAGGACCTAAGATCTCCTCATTTTACAAAGAAGGAAATGAAGGCAAAAGAGGTTAAATGAATTACTGGCAATATTGCATATATCCATTCTTAAGTTCATTCCCTAAAATTTCTCTTATAGACTATTTCAATAATTTCCTAATCAGTGTCTAAATTCCCTTAAATTTATCTTGACTGGCTGCTTGAGTAATCTTCCTAATGAACCGATTTACATGTGATTATAATATCTGATTACATCACTCTTTTATTCTTTTACTTCTTCATTATATACAAAATAATGGTCAAGATTTTACCATGGCATCAAGGTCTCTAGTATCTGGTTCCAACTCACCTTTCCTCATTTGATCCCTATCAAATCAATTAACTTGATTTCCAAATAAATGCCAACCTTGTCCTCCCTTGTAATTTTATTCCTGGCATTGCCTTTTCCTATGGAATACTCTCCTCCCCATCTTTACATATGACACTCTGTCCTTCTTTCAAGAGTCAACTCAAATAATACCTCTTCCATGAAGGCTTCTGTCCTCTAGTTAGGACCTGTTGCTTTTCAGATGAAGAAACAGACGCTCACACAAATTGTGACTTCCCCAAAGTCAGATGAGTTATAAATAGCAGAGCTGAAAGTTGAACACAGTTCCTATACTATTATGTCATTCCTGAGTTAATGCTTCCTGCTATCCCATATTACCTCTATGAACAGGAGAATAAAGCATCTCTCTATGAAAATCTATTTGGAACTTTGAATTTGGGTAATCTTCATGGGATTAATGGGCAGGGGCTCCATTGAAAGCAGATTTTTGGCTGTGTTTAGATGCCAATTTGCCATTTTCTTTTTACAGTCATCCAAATTAAGTATTAATTTATTTCCTCAATTTGCTATAAGTGGAATTAACAACATGCCTTTTCTGGGGCAGAAGAACCACAGATGCCAAGAAAAGCCGCCACTGCTTTCAAATTTTATGCTTTTTTGAGTCAATGAGTGGGAACTGTTAAAAAGGAAATCCTAGGCTGATTTTCTATTATTATTATTTTACTGTTATTATTATTCAAAGCCTGAAAGTCTAAAATAGAAAAAAAAAGTCTGCAATATGACAGTACTTTGAATTAGAGCTCCTACTTCCTGCCTGTCTCCTTCCTTCCTTTCTCCAAAGACTTGGGAAAAAAAAACTGGTTTAATAATAGAGATAAGAAAAAGGATCATAAGAAAGAGCCCCAAAGACTTGGATCTTATTCCTGACTCTGCCACTTTCTAGATATAATTCCTAGGAAAGTCACCTCTTCTCTGTATGCCTCAGTTTATTCCTCTGCAAAGCTGAGCTAATAATCTGCATACTACTTATTTTCTAGTATTGTGAGAAAAGTGTCTTGTAAACAGCAAAGTTCTTAGGACATGTAAATTTGTGTTTTCAATGTGAAACCAACTTTCACTTAGCTAGGTTTCAATGAAATCTGCTTTCTTCTCAAAAATTAAACAAACATCAAAAAAAAAAAAGGTTCTGTAGCACCATTAATTCATGGTACAAGAATCTAGAATAGTGGAAATATCCTTGTTCTTGGAATTAGAGAACCTAAATCTGAGCTATGATATTCAGTAACTGTGTAGCTCTGGGCAAGATATTTAATGGCTCTAAGGTTCTATTTCCTAATCTGCAAACTAGAAATAATAAAACCTGTACTACCTACCTCATAATATTTTGTGGGAAAACTTTAAAATGTTAGATAAATTTGAACAACTTTTTTAAAAAATGCCTTTTTTCAGCTATTTGGGATGAGGTACTGACAGGATCATGTAATTTTCCACTTAGAAACTTTATTAGTTCTCTATACCTATAGCATAAGGAACACAAATAATAATAATAAACTGAACTCATAGCACTTCATATTTTCAATTGTTCTAAAATACATTATCTCCTTTAATAGTGATAATAATAACAATAGCATCAGCTAAGTGGATTGTGGATGGGCTCTTTTTTTTTTTTTTTGATAGTTCAAATAGTTTTTGAAATAAAAGCTTCCTAACTGGCTGTCAGTGAGACAGACTAATAGTCATCCCATTTTTTGTCTAATAGATTCTCTAGCTTCTAGTCCCAAAGGTGTGTGTGTGTGTGTGTGTGTGTGTGTGTGTGTGTGTGTGTGTGTACTTGCAGGTGCATACACATACATGTCAATGTTAGTCTCTATAAAATCAAAGAGGTATTTCTAGAAGGGGTCTTAGAATATAAAATTTAAGAAATGGAAGGAATTTTAGAACATAATATGTAAAGCAGAAAGGACCTGGGAGATAATCTATTCAGATCTTTTAATTTTATCAATAATGAACATGAAGTTCTGAGAAGTTAGGATACTTGCTTAAGGTGGGCAGAGCTGTTACTCCTACTAGGGTTTCTATCTTCCAAAACCTTTGCTGTCACACACAGGCCTGAGTTGCACTAATATTAAATATTTCTTAAATATTCTGTAAGAGTCTCATGATTTTTTCTGTACTTTTATCACCTATGTTGTATGTATTGTTGTGATACTGATTTCTTACAATATCAGAAAGTAAAGAAAAAATCTTGCTCTGGGAAGAAATATGGCAATAGACTCACCTTAACTCCTGATGCTTATTCATTCTCACTTTGTATTCAGTATTGTAAAATGCCCTTCAATTTCAAAGTACCTGGCAAAAGCTGGAGACTTGGCTGGATTTGCTGCTGGTGGCAAGATGGTCAAGGTTTGGTTCTATTCCATCCAAGTCTCTGCTGATTTCTGATGTGAATAATAATAGGTCTTGTTTATAATCAGAATCTACAATTCACAAAACAGAAATGCAAAATCTCAGAGTTAGAAGGGTCTTCATAGTCCTTCCCAACCCCAAACAAGAATATTTACTAAAATACACCAAACAAATGGCTATAGAGTCTTGGGTCAAAATGTCTTGAAAGATGTTCTAGACACCAGTTGATTCAGTTTTGATAAACTCTAATTAGTACAAAGTTTTTCCTTCCATTGAGCCTTAATCTACCTCACTGCAACTTAGATCCATTACTACCCATGGGATCAGATAGAAAAGCCTAGCCCTTCTTCTGCATGGTTTACCTTCAAATACTTGAAAATTGCTCCCTTCTCCAAATCTCTTTTCCAAATTAAACCTCCTCAGTCCTTTCACCTGATTCTCAAATCTCTTGCATTGTTCTGTTTACCTATATCTATACACCCTCTATTTTGTCAATGCCTTTCCAAAAATGTGGAGTCCAGAACCGAACATAATTCTCCAGATGTGGAGAGACCAGGGAAAAGTACAATGGAACTATCTCCTCCTGGATATTAAAGTTTCTGTAGCTAAATGTCACATAAGCTTTTTGGGATGTCATATCCTTCTTTTGACCCTATATTGAGTTTGCTAATTACTAAAACTCTTATATCTTCTTCAGATGAATTATTATCTAGTCATGTATCTGGTTCATGGAAAATTCAAGCACTTTTTCCCCATTTTTTGAGCTACACAACTTTCAATAACTTCAACCCTTAGAAATGGCTTCCCAAGTTTCTGTGGCTAAAACAAATCATTATTTGTTGGTCAATTCCTGGATAATGAGCCACTTTTAAAAAGTCTAATACCTTGAATGACAGAAACACAGCCCTCTGCCAAACCTATACATTAAGATTTTTAAGTTTGATGAGATCCATCAGGATTTGTGCTACATTCGTACAGCTTTTCAGATCTCAAGGTCACCTCCATGATACTAAGAGGAATTGAAGTGGGGTCCTAATGTAGATTTAGTCCTCCATTGCAAATATTATTATTCTCATATCATAGATGAGGAAACTAAGGGCTCAATGTGGAATGACTTTTTGCTTAGTAAATTAGTGTCAGAGAACTTTAGGCTAGATCTTCTGGCTTTAGGCTAGTGCTGTTTCTATATATGTATATACATACACACACACACACACACACACATATGTATATATAAAACTATTTTCTGCCTTATTTCTTACCTAGTCTTAATCACTGATTCGATGTTGCCTCAGTTAAACTGAGACTTGTTAAAGACATTAGTTTTAAAAGGCCAATGTCTCCCACTGCATCTGTGACCATCCCCAGTTGTTCTGATTTATATCTTGCCATTAGATCCAGATTATTCAAGAGGAGAAAGTGAGGATGGTGACTTTGCACAGTTTTCCCTCATTGAAATGTAATTCACTTGTAGTAATGGCATCATCTCCCTGATGTCATACTCTCCTCAAGAACAAAAGACAAAAAACAACAAAAGGAACACCTGTCTCCATGCTAGAATTGAAACTTCAGCTTCCAAGTATTGCCAATGACTCTAGAAACAGCCAAGACTTACCTTCATGCTTCTAGCTTAATCAGCTTTCATATAGAGAACCATGAGTTATATAAAAACATTCTCCTTCACTCAGAATAGGCCTCTTGGTTCTGGTGTAGAGAGAAAGGTCATTTTTTCATTTGCAATTATCCTCCGGAAGCAGAGCCTTCCAAAAAACTCTCCTAAATCTCTTTCAAATCAGCTCCTGTCCAACCCTTTGCCATTAAGAGTCTGTGTGTTTATTTTTAAGAGAATTAATTACACTCCCAAACAAGAACTCATCCTTTTCAGTCAATATTCCCTTCATTGCATACAGATATTGTTTATTTTGGTGACTTCAGGGACCTGAGTCAGTTTCCTACATGGTGTTACCTGTAGCCAATCTAAACAGCAGGTGCTCTGAGCAACATCTCCCTCAGCTCTGAGAGATTTCATCTTTATCATGTTTATTGGCAAGTAGACATGGGGTTGGCGTGGGATTTCCTGTCTTCCTCTGGCCCTGAGATAAAGCTGCAAATTTTGGGCAATATTTGCTGACGTAGTCTGGAGCTTAAAGTCAATATTGGTTAATAATGCCAGCAGGGAGTAGTCCATGGTAAATGTAGAACATTAGTTATCCAAGAAATGAAGGAAATGGGGGAGCAGAGATAATGTATCTCTATGCATAAGTTCAGGAAAGAAACATGGAACGTTGCCTTGCTGGGTTTTTAAAAAATACAATAATAACAGCTTCTGTTGCTTCAGTGCTTTCCAGTTATAGTGAGGAATTTCTGTCTTCCAACTCTGTAAGGTGGTTGGTGCAAGTATTAGTATTCCCACTTTATAAATAAAGAAACTGAGGCTTAGCCATAGCCATAGCCAGGAAGAATTGGATTTAAGATTTACAACTAGTTTCTTTCAATCCAAGAGTGCTTTCTATTACATTTACAATTGCATATGACTTTATGTTATTGAATGTTTCTATATTTGCCACCCTATTTGCCCCCTCACAACACTCCTGGAAGAAGTATGGAGAACATGGCGTAACAAGGGAGAAAGAGTGTTAGATCTAAAATCAGGGGACACAAATTAGAAATACAGTTTTGCCACTTGTTTTGAGACTAAAGGCACATTGTAATTTCCCTGAGCCTCAGTTTCCTCATTTATAGCATGGATATAATAATAGTAATCCTGTCTACTTGGCGGGTTATTTGTAACCATGTGGCACTAAAAAATTATGAGATGATACCATTATTGTTGTTTTATTCTACAAGTAAGAACACTGCAATACACAAACGTCATTCCCAAAGTCATTCAGTTAACTAGTGCTGGAGCATGAACAATATTGTGTAATAAAAGAATTGCATTTGGAGTCAGGTGACTAGCACATTTCTTAGGCAAATCACTTAACTTCTCTTTATCCTCAGTTTCTTAATCTGTAAAATTAGATTAATAATATTTGTATTTTTCACCTCAGAGAAATGTTTTAAGGAAACTTTTTGTAGGCTATCGGGTGTCTAATGAATTTAACCTATGATGCTGGCATATTGAAAAAAGACAAAGGACCTGGCTTCAAATCCCATTTGATATGTTTACTATCTGTATAACCTTGGGAAGCAAATCATCTGGCCTCTTTGACTGTCTGTTTCCTCCAATGAAAACTGAGAAGGCTAGATTAGATGCTCTCCTAGATACATTTTAGCTTTAAGTCCAGAATACCATAATTCTAGAACAAGAAAAAAGGACAAAAACTAGGTGAACAAGAATGAAGTATCCTGAGTTCTACTGATTTCTCCATTATACCACACTTCCTAATAATTTCTGACATTTGGTAGGTTTCATTTATGCTGATCTGATCTTATACCTTACATTCTGTAAGAAACAATGATAGTCCTAGATAAAAGTGCTCAGTATGGTTCATTGGGGAAGGTCTAAGCTCTTCTTGTTCTCAAGATCTGTTTTTGTAATTCATGGCAGATCATTCTTTTGAACTATTTGCAACCTCTCATGAAATGGTTCTTAGACAGTGCTATTTGATCAAGGCTGTATCCCAGATTAAATGGTGTGTTAAAATGTGTATCAGCTTAAAGAAAAGGACATCAAAAATCCCTCTATTCCCCACATCTCTCTCCCATAAACCAGTCACAAGACCTAAAATATTCCCATTAAATATTTCTGTGGTTTAAGGCACTGACAGTCTTTACTAAAAATCTATTATATATTGTTATTAATTGTGAAGAAAGCACTTTGACAGGCCTAAAAAATGGCCCTATCAAGAGAAAGGGAATTTCCCATACAGCACACCTTTTGGTAAAAAAGATAGATGTTTTTAATGCAACTCCCAGCATTATGAAGACTAGCCACAAATAATTAAACCATGTTATGGAAGACCAAGGGTCTTGCATTTTGCATTCCATAATTACACTGAGTTATTTGATACCGTGCATCTGATGGGAAGGGCAGGGTTAACTGTATAGCAATCCTAAAGGTATTTCACTTCCAAGGAACACCCAAATAAAAGGGTGGTACTGTAATTCTGAAACAATTTGAGGTCCTATGCTAAAATGCCCCACCAGGGAAGAATGGAATAGTGTTGATTATTAATAATTATTAGGTAGTTTCTATGTTTTCTGTATTTATTTATGGATTCCTATCAGGCCTTTACATTTTCTGCATTTTAAAGGATAAATGGAGTCTGTCCATAATTCAATAAAAACATTTTTTATCTTGAATGTTTTTATTGGATCTGGACAACACTTATGTTTATATTTGGGGAGAACTAGACAGGATATTTCACAAGGTTAACTTTGGGTAATAAGGCAAAAAAAAAGTAGATGAGGGAATAAGCCCTTTCAAATTAGCCCAGTTATATGGAAATTTAAAGTGGAGATGGGAAGGGGGAGGCTAAGCCACTGATTCTGTTGGTATAAAAAAATTATCCTCTCTCTAATGGAGGGTAAGAATTGTTTTTGTAATCATAAAGGCATACTGTTTTATCTGTATCAAATAGCTATCTACATGTATCTAACAAAAACTGCTGAGATTCATTGTTCAATTTGAAATCATCATGTTTGCAAGGTTCACATCACTAAAAGAAATTTTTTATGTGGTTCCAGTCACCCATTGGTTTCTAATGTCCTCACACCCATCATCAACATCATTTTTTTTCATCTAGAATCTGTCTGGTTTGTAGAACTACCAGTTTTATCTAACAAGTCTCTTTAATCAGTCTTTGTATCTCAGGGACCTGGGATTTAGGCCTTTGACTAATTAGCTGTGTGAATTTGAACAAATCATTAATGAAACTTCTTTATATCTTAATTTCCTCATTTATAAAATCAGGGAATTGAATTATTGTAAATTATCTCTAAAGTCTCCTCTATATAGAATATATTCTATATTCTATAGTCCCTTTCAAATCTAACATTCTGGCTTCTATGTTCTAAGGTCTCACTTAAATCTGACATTCTGGCTTCTATATAATAAGGCCATTCTACTTCTACCATTTTTTTTTCATAGCAAAGTTCCTTCTCAATCTAACATTAATAATTTTAAATTGAGGACTGCTGATAACCTCTCATATTATTATTTTGAAAGAAAATAAATAAACAAACCAAGCAATGTGGGATTATAGAATTTAGAAGTGAGATTCTAGAGATAATCCATTTCAACTCTCTTACTTTACATATGAGGAAAGTAAAGACCAGAAAGAGTAAGTAATTTTCTCAATATCATACAGGCAGTAAGCATAAGTACCCTACTTCGAGTCCAGGTCCTTGAACTGCAAATCCTGAGCTCTCCCCTTTCTATCATTTTGCCTCTAAATCCCTTCCTAATAGTGAATTATTAACATTATTCTACAATGTGAAAAAAGATCATCAGATATTTCATTAAGGAAGAAATTCTGAAATTCAAAAGGTGAGTTATACCAGACCATTGTAATGCAGGCACTTCATTGCCTCAGCTGGCATTGTACAGTGAAACTTTCTGTATCCTTCCCTTTCCTCCAAGGGATACACTTATTTAGTTTTATATTTTTAGTCAGTACTGAGGTGGAATTACTAAGAACTTGCTCTGAAAAATAAAAAGAAAGGAAGGACAGTTGTAGGGTCCTATGTCCTATTCCTTGTGTTTGTGTCAAAGGTTGGATGTTGTTTTCCAATTCAATGATTCCCACAATGCTGGTTGCCTGTCAGAGCAAAGTATCAACGGGTCTTTTTCGTAACCATGGAAGCCATTCACCCTTAATGGAGTTATTTTTAGATTGCATTGCTGAATGAATATCTTCTACTTTTCTAGAGGAAAATAGTACAGAGCATGATCTTTACAATTAGGTTTAATAGTCAAAGGCATAGCAAAGGGGTTTGGGGAATGAGTGTCATTCTGTCCGTGACAAACTTGCTTTGTCACCTAATAGTAATATGGAGGAGAGCTCGGGAATCAACTATTAACAGAGAATATACTAGACTAGAAATATTTCAAATTTAGGTCCATTGCTAACCGTTAGGGGGAATAGGCAATTCTGTAACACAATAGAGTGAAAGATTCACCAGACCTTGATTAAGTACTTACTATGTGGAACTATGCTCATCCTGAGGGTGAAAAGACAAAAAATGAAATAGCCTTTGCCCTCAAAGAGCTTATGTTCTGGAGAGGGTAGGACGGATATAAAGAATACATGATTACACTGTCCTTTTTTAACTTTTAAAAATCATTTGATTTAATAGAACAAAACACTTATTGTGTTTACATGTTAAAATTCTATCCACTTCTTTGAAAGATTTACATTTTAAAAATCGTCTGATAATTACTATCAGAAGAAACATATAACAGGGAAACATGTGCCTGCTACACGGATTCACCATTGTCATGATCAAATTAGAAAAGGTTTGCCTAAAGAAAATGAAGTACTTTAGAAGCTTCTGTTTGAAGATGAAAGTGTCATTGAAGCATCTGACTAAGGGAGCAACTCCTCATCAGAAAGACGACATCAAACATTTGATTATTTAAACCACATTGACACATGAATTGTCATTTCCAATTTCCTAAGACATTGATATATAATATATATATATATATATTTGAATGTGTGTTAATGGATTGAGTTCTAATGCTACTGAAGCCATGAACTCTTGAAATACTGAAGTAAGTGATCTTCATGTAATCCTTTTTTTTTTTTTTTTTCTGGAAAGACAAACACACACACATACACACACACACACACACACACACACACACATATATACACACACACACTCTCCCGCTTTCCCTTCTTCCCTTTCCTCCTTAAAGTATACAACATAACACACACAATATATCTACTTGGGATTATGGATATTAAACCAACAATCCAACATGATTCCATATAGGAGACACATTAAGGAGAGAAGGTTATGGAAAAATAGTCATCTAAGGGGAACTACATGAGAACCCTATGAAGGGAGAAAGGACTTTCAGTACTAAGAGCTGTCAAAAAGGCAGCTTCAGGGAGAATAGGAAAGTGATCCCCCGTGGTTAATAGAAGTACCAGTGATGGACTTTCAAAAGTCAGACCACTGGAGCCCAAAGAGAGTTGTATCTAAAGCAACTAGGTGTCACACAGTGAATAGATTGCTGGATTTGGAGTTGGGAACATTTGAATTCAAATATCGTCTCAAATATTAGCTGTGTGACCCCTGGGGAAGTAACAAACTCTCAACCTCAGTTTTCCCATCTGCAAAATTAATATTATAATAATAGTATCTTTCACAGAGTTGTTTGCTTTGCAAACCTAAAGGTACTATGTAAATGCTAAATAATAACAATTATTATTACAAATAAGGAACTCATGAAAACCCCATGAATGTACTACTTCCAGTTCCAACAGTTGTGAATTATATCTTTGTCAGACATGTTCTCCTCACATTCTTCATTGTACTCTAATCTTAATCCTACTTTTCCTATGAATTCTGTATGAGTATATGGAAGATTAGACCCTAGATTTTATGTGAAAATTGATTTATATTAAATATAACATCATACTAAACACCTTTTCTAAAAATTCTAAAATACTTATTCTTAAAATAATTGAGCCATATAGTTGATCATTAATAAGAAACATGTCAGGGAGGGCTCATGAGTGATAGTATGAATTATCACATTGTAATGTCTAGAATCTTAGAGTTGTTAGCCATAATAATGTTAGGGGATCTAACTTGTGAGCGTATGAGTTGGAGATGTTCCCTAAATGGGTTATTTAACATTTTGAGACAGTTATTTGCATGAAAAGTGTTATTTTGCATTGGTAGAAGTTCCTTACTAGGAGTTCTTTATATAGGTGTGATTTTTAAAGAATGATGATAACTTTTAAAAATGTTATATTTTTCTTGAGAAAAGAACATTTTATATTTTTCATTAAAATGTTTTTTTCTTTTTATAATAATAGCCTTTTCTTTTTCAAAATACATGCATAATTTTCAATGTTTACCCTTGTAAAACTTTGAGGTCCCAATTTTTCTCCCTCTCTTCCCCCTTCCCTCTCCCCAAGATAGCAAGTAATCCAATATAGGATGAGCATTTGCAATTCTTCTAAACATATCTCACATTTGTCATGCTGTGCAAGAAAAATCAGATGAAAAAGGAGTAAAAACAAGAGAAAGGAAAAAAAAACAAGTAAACAAACAACAAAAAAAGCCTCTTGTGATTCAAAGAATATTTTCATCAATTTCTACCAATGCAAAATAATGCTTTCCATGCAAATAACTATCTCAAATTGTGATATAACCCATTAAGGGGACATCTTCAACTCATATGCTCACAAGTTAGATCCCCCTAACATTATTATGGCTAACAGCTCTAAGATTCTAGAGATTACAATGTGGTCATTCATATTATTCTTACTAGGAGTTGTTTATATAGTTCTGATTTTTAAAGAATGATGATAACTTTAAAAAACATTATATTTTTCTTGAGAAAAGAACATTTTATATTTTTCATTAAAATGTTTTTTCTTGGAATTGCCTTGAATCAACTTATTATTGAAAAGAGCCAAGTCCATCACAGTTGATCATCACATAATCTTGTTACTATAAACAAACTCTTGGTTATGTTCACTTCACTTAGCATCAGTTTATGTAAGTCTTTCCAGGCATTTCTGAAATCATACTGCTCATCATTTCTTATAGAGAATGATATTCCATTACATTTATATACCACAACTTATTCAGCCATTCCTCAACTGATGGGCATCCACTCAATTTCCAGTTCATTGCCAATATGAAAAGATCCGCTAGAAACATTTTTGCAAGTGTGGAACCTTTTCACTTTTTTATGATCTTTTTGGGATACTGACAGTAATGATATTAAAATGTTTTTATAATGTTGATGTTATTATTATATTCAGAATTTAATAAATATCTCTTGTGTGCAGGGTATTGTGTTAAGACATGTCAAATACCTAAATATAGACGACAGTTTTTTTTTCAAATAGATCAACTGAGATAAGCATATTTGTATTCTAGTGAAAGGAGCATAATCAGATACTGGGAGGACTTGCGTGCATTAAAATGCTAACTCCATTCTTAATTATCTTTGTAACCTCAATTCAGTCACTTCTCCTCTCTGAGTTTTTGTTCCTTCTATGATAAAATGAAAATTTGTACTAGATGGTCTCTGAGGCTCCTGTAGGTCCATCATTCTGTGATTCTGTGATGATGTGAATATATGCCCTTTACTGGTTCTGAATGTCATTTACTATTCTCAAGGAATCCCTCAATCAATGTTCGTCCATGCTGAAGATGCACATATCCAGATATATTAAATTCAAAATTATCAATGAATTTTTGGACCATTGAGTGTCAAAGGAATAGGACATTGAAATGAGTCAGATTGAGGAACCTAATCTAGAGGTAGTAGGAATATGAAAATTTCCTAATGGCAGCATTGCAGCATATAACTATCTACTTTTACTTTTCTAACCACTCTAGCTGGAATTCATTTTTTTTTTTTTTGCTATGGCATAACAGTTTAATTTACTAATTTAGAGAGTTAAACTTGAATATCAAGTGATAATGCTGTTCCTATTATAATGTTCTAGTCCTCAATGTTCTTTTAATTAAGTGACAGGTTATTTTACCTCTTTGGGCTTCAGTTTCCTCATCTCTAAGTTATGAAGGTTAGACTAGATTATCTCTAAGAACATTCACAGTTTCCATTTCATTCCATTCTATCCATTAAAGATAATAATAAGTAATATTAGATAGTAATTAAACACCATACTTGTGGGACTTAACTACAGAAGTCCTCAGTGTGAAATTTATATTTCTGGAAACTCATTATATGAAAAATAGTGGTTTAATTAACATCATGCAATGAAAAACAATAGAAAATAAACAAGTTAGCTCAAAATAAGTACAAAAAGAGAAATCTTAAAAAAAATTAGCAGCAAAAGAGAAAAAGTAAAAAATAAAATTAATGATAAACAATATTTGCACTTTAAAAAGAAACAAAACAATTTACTAACTTCATCAAAAAAGAGGAACATTAAATCACTGTATAAAAATGAATTAAGCATTTTTGTTGTAGAGAAAATGAATGAACAGAAATTACATATATTATTATGTCAGAAAAACGAGAATCTAAAGAAAATTAATATTTATCTGTAAAAATGAAAATGAAAATCTGTGGAAAAACAACTAACAAAACTAAAGAAACCAAAAGAAACTTTAATCCAACCATAGAAAAAGAAATTAAGCAAGTTCTAAATTAATTATTAAAGGAGAAGAAAATTCTTAAATAAAGATAACTTTCATTTTTGTAAGATTTTGTAAGATTCCAGTTTTTTTTTCCACCTTCCCTCTTTTAGCTCCCCCATCCTCAGGACAGCAAGCAATATGATATAGATTATATATATACACACACACATGTATATGCACATTTATATGTATACACACACACACACACACACACACACATATATATATATATATATATAATTTATATTTAACATATTTCCATATGAATAATGTTGGGAAAGAAAAATCAGAACAAAAGGGAAAAACTATGAGAAATTAAAAAACAAAATAAAAGGAAAAAAACAGTGAAAATAATATGCTTTGATCCTCATTCAGTCTCCATAGTTCTCTCTCTGGATGGGAATGGCATTTTCTGTCCAAAGTTTATTGGAATTGCCTTGGATCACCAAATTTCTGAGAAGAGCTAAATCTAACAGAGTTGCTCATTCCACAATCTTGCTATTGTTGTGTACAATTGTTTTCTGGTTTTACTAGCTTCATCTAACATCAGTTTATCAGCCTCTTCATCAGTTTTATAGAAAACTAATATTCCATTACATTGATATAGCATAAATTATTAAGCCATTCCCCAGTTAGTAGACATCCCCTCAATTTCCACAAAAAGACACTACAAAAATTGCTGCTACAAACTTTTTTTTGTATGTGTGGGTCCTTTCCCCTCTTTTATGATCTCTTTTGTTTATAGACCCAGGACTGACACTGCTGGATCAAAGGGTATGTACAGTTTATAGCCTTTTGGGCATAGTTCCAAATTGCTCTCCAAAATGCTTGGATTAGTTCACAACTGTTGGATCCCTTCTATTAATCATGATGATGGATGATGATGTACTATTTCTTCTAAAAAAGAAAATAAAACAACAAAACTAACATTTAACAATCTAACAGTTAATAATATATGCAGTGTTCCAAGTCACCCCACCTCTCCAATTAAGGGGATAATTTGGTCTTTATACATTATTTACTTGCTGTTGTTGTTTCCATTAACACTGTAGTCATTGTTCATATTATTTTCAAAGTTTTTCTTACTTTACTTTGCAACAATCTATATTCCCTTGTCCTCCATATGCAATTCTTTATATATAATTCTAAATTCTCTATATACAATTTTTATAGTATAATAATACTCCACTGCATTCATACACTACAATTTTTATTGGTCATTCCCTAATTGATTAGTATCCTCTTACTTTCCAGTTGTTTGCTATCACAAAAATGATGATATAAATATTTTTCACATTTTTATTGATATGTTTTTTTTATCATTTACATTTAGCAGTATATCTGTTCCTCTCCCTTTCAGAGATCTTTCCCTTGTAATAAGGAATTTTTTAAAAAAGAAAAAAGGCCCTAACTTTCCATATCCCTATATTTGTTTAAGATTTCTTCCTCTGCCTGTGAAAGGATATGATCTGATTCTTTTCTAATTTTGTTGTTATGGCCTTTAATCTTGAGATCATGCATCTATTTTGAGATTATTAAATGACATAAAATGTTTTTCTAAACCCTGCTTTTACCAAACTGATTTTCAATTTTTCCAGCAGTTTTTGTTAAGTAGAAAAATCTTCACTGTACTTCATGTTCTTAGATTGAGCAAAACACTGTCCTATTGAGGTCAAATGTTTCTAGTTATTTTTCATTTCATCTAGTCCATTAATCTCTACTTTTTAAAACTAATGATAATAATAACTATCATTTATATAGCACTTTAGCTTTAAAACAAATTTATTTATAAATATTATCTCATTGGATCCTTCTAACTGCCCGTCAAGTAGATGTTATTGTTAATCATGTTTTATAGATGATCACAGATAAGACACAGACAAAAAGCAAATATCTAGCCTTGGGTTACCCAACTAGTAAGTGTCTAGGGTTGGATTTGAATTCAGGTCTTTCTGATTTCACGTCTAACACTCTGTTCATTGTACCACTTGACTATCAAAACAGCCTGGATAGTTACTATTTTACATGTCATTTGAGATTTAGAAGTTTTAATATTCCTTCATTCCTATATCCCCCCATTATTTCATAAGTGAATTCTATTTAAACAGTAATTGATTTTATAATGAAAATTATTCTCAAATATAGAACCAGAAAATACTTTACTATACTCTTCTTAAGAGATAATTAAATGAGGAACAGACAGAATAGAGAAAGAAACTTATAAACAATCTGACTAAAGAGCATTGATATAAATATTTAAAAATTATCATTATAAAGTCTAAAGAAATATATACAGAATGACTAAATTAGAGTCATATCAAGGATTTGATTTTAGGAAAACTACTATAATAGTTAATCATATTAAAAACAAAAGTAACAAAATATTATTATTTTTAATAGTTGCAAAAAAAGCCACTGACAAAAATTCAGGACTCAAGGTAAAAAATACAACAATAAACAAAGAAATGAACTTCCTTAGCATTATTAAAATCATATTTAAAACTTCTGTTTTTTGGGCCAAACAGGGTAAGGCTATTTCTTTTTCTCTACAACAACACTTCAAATCTGTGAGTAAAGCCATAATCCCTACCCTTCTATGTTCATCATCTCTTTTCTTGTTTAAAGTGAATATTCCCAGTTCTTTTAAATGATTATCATATGATTATCTCTCAACACTCTGTAGTATTTTGATTGCCTTCCTCTTGGTTGCCTACACTCGGGTTTATCAATGGCCTTTCTAAAATACAGTACCCAGAAATGAATACAATACTGTACGTGTTGCCTTATCAAGGTGGAGTTTAATTAAACCATCATCTCCCTATTCTTGAATATTCTGCCTCTCTAAAATCAAATTAACTTTTTTTATGATCATAACATACTTTGTTTCTCTTATTCAGGTTGTAGTTCACAGAAACCATAGGAATCCTAGTCATTTTTTTAATTCAAAACACTTTTTTAGTGTTATCTCACCATTGTTTCTTTCATTTTGTTGTTGTAACATTCATGTTTTGAACCTAAGTGTAAGACCCAGGGTCATTTTTTATGTTTATTTATGTCTATTAACATTCATCTTATTAGTCTTGGTCTAACATTCTACCAAACTAAGAGCTTTCTGGGACCTGACTCTATCATACAGTGTATTAACTCTCCCTTCCATGACTTGGATAAAGTCAAAACATTAAAAATGCCTTTATCCAAATCATGGGATGAAAAAAAAAAAGTTAAACATCAGTAGCTCAAGCACTTATCCCCAGGGCACTCCACAGAGACCTCCTTCCAAGTTGACAACAATTTTGACTGATCTGTGGGTACAGTTATTCATCTAGTTCTGAATCTACTGAGTTGTGATATCTCAATTTCCCTATTCCATTTTTCATGAAAAGACATCCTGAGAGAAGTTGTCAAAAATGTTAAATGGGTTAAATTTCTCTATTTCCCCATTTAGTCATATTGTCAAAAAAAGAAATAAGCTTATTTTGCTATGTTTTTTTCTTGCTGAAGCTGTACTCAGGTTCTTTGTAATTGCATGTCTAGTAGGTCCTCCAAAATGCTTCTAGGTGCAGAATGTTAAAACTGAAAGAAGTATCAGAGACCATCAAGTTCAACGCTTTACTTTATGATGAAGAAATTTAGCTTCAAAAAAGTGAAGTGACTTACTTCAAAAAGTGACATGATTTATACAAGGTCACTAAGTCAGTTACTAGTTGAGTTGAACTTCCCCTTTGGGTTTCTTGACTTCTTTTCTAGTGCTTTCTTGCTGTGCTATGCCATGTCTAGAATTTTTTATTTATAATATAAAAAGGAAATGAACCACAAAGCACTGGGAGCACTTTATGTTCTAAGGTTTTTTCCAGATCTGACATTCTTCTGTGCAAAGTTTCTTCTCATCAGACATAAACATTATAAGGTTCCTTCCTGCTCTAACACTGTATTCTAAAGTCCCAAGTTCCCTCCCTCCATATTCTATGAATCCTAAGTCTAGCAAAGAAACAGAGGGATTTTCATTTCTATGAAAATTGGCATGTGGGATCCTGGGAATTTTTGCAGATAGTCCAAATATATTGTGGGGATACTGGCCTACCCACTAATCTGGTGTTAATGGAGTGTCCTGGATTTGTTGATCCTAATTCCTAAGCCAGTTTTGGGCAACCTCTCAGAGAGGGCACAGGAAGGAGATAAGGAGGGAGAGTGGAAGGATCAGAGCATGAGGCCTCCTTTTTTTTTTTTTTTTTTTTGGCATTCTGAACCCATTTTTTAGCTCATCTCTCTTCAGGAGCCAACACTGGCTCTATGGTCTCATGCCATAATTTGGCCATGATAGGAAAGATTCTGAAAGACACTGCAGAGGGCCTAGGGTCCACATCTAGTTTTTTTTTATTGTTTTTTTTTTAATACAGTGATTCAGCCAAGATATCTCTGGCACCAAATATGGGACACAGGGGTCTTGGAGCCAAATAAAGTAAGGGACCACTTGACAGAAGTTGGAACTTTGGATTACAGAGTGGATCTTAATTAACATCCAGCCCCATACTCCCCAGCAGACAAACAGAAATACTGAGCTGATTTATGATTTTAATCAGGTCAGCCTTTGCTGATATGCAGTGAGAAATAATTAGTGGGTTGCTGGTACACAGAATCACATTGTCTCCAGCCAGGAGGACTGCTTTCTCTAGCATTTCCATACACTTGCTGAGTTTGCTGTCCTCCGCCTCTTCCATGACCGGGGAGAGCAACTCGCCTGTGTCTCCTCTGGAGGAAGCCTGTCATCTCTCCTTTTGCACCTCCTCTCCAAGCCTCTGTCAGGACTCTGATCCCCCGCCAGAGAGGGGGGAGCAGAGCTTGGTGGCCAATTAGCCAGAGCAGAGGAACAAGAGACTTACAGAATGTTCACGAGTTCCTGTGGACTAAAAGGTCAGTGTCAAATAATTTGAGACTGAAAAAGATGTTGTTTCTTTTTCTTACTACTGGGTACCTAGATTTCTATTGCTGCAAAGTTTAATCTCAGCTCTCCCGGGGTTTCTACGAGAACCTGCCTGTATGCAGAATGCCAGTCTTTAGTCCTGGACCAAGGAGAATGCTTATGATTCAAGTTAATCCCTTCCTTGTCTGCTGCAAGCTTTGGCTCAGAATTCTTTCCTGTTTGGAAATTGCAGAAAGCCATGGCTTCACTTGCTTTACTTTAAATGAACTGAAGTTTTGGATCTTCCAATCAATCAATCAGTAAAAAGTTATTAAGTGACTTCTATGTGCCAGGCACTGTGCTAAGCTTTGTGGGGATACAAAAAGAAGAAAAATACTACTTAATCCTTGGCAATGAGAAATGTCTGTCACTATTAACTACAGTGGGAGCATCAACAAGAAGTCTTATTGACCTACTTCTGTAAGTGATGTATGGCAGAATCAGGGGAGCAGCCGTCAGGGCCCCAAACAGCAGACTTAACTGGTCAGGTTGGGTTATAGCTGAACTGTCATTCTCCAAGAGAGTAGTTAGGTAGTACATGGATAGAATGCTGGGACTGGAATCAGGAAGACATGAATTCAAATGTAGTCTCCGAAACTTCGTATGTGTCCTGGATCATGCCATTTAACCTTTGTCTGCCTCAGTTCCTTATATCCCAGAATTGAGAGGATAAAATGACTTAATATTTTTGTTATTATTAAAGTTTTTTATTTTCAAAAGATAATTTTCAACTTTCACCCTTGTAAAACTTTTTGTTCCAAATTTTTTCCTTCCTTTCCCCCACTCCTTCCCCTAGATGAAAAATAATCCAATATATGTTAAACATGTGCAATTTTTCTATACATATTCCCACAATTATTATGCTGCATAAGATAAATCAGATCAAAAAGAGAAAAAATGAGAAAGAAAACAAAATGCAAGCAAACAACAACAAAAGGTGAAAATGCTATGTTGTGATCCACATTCAGACCCACAGTTCTCTCTTGGGGTGCAGATGGCTCTCTTCATCACCAGACCATTGCAACTGGCCTGAATCATCTAAAAATGAGTTAATACTTGTAAAGCTCTTTCCACTTAATAAATGTTATTTCCCTTGGCCAAATGCAAACCCCTTTGGGGTAGGGACTTTTATTTTTGTCTTTTTATCTCTAGCACCTAGCACAATTAATTTCTGGAACATAGTGTAGTTGGCACTTAATAAATGATGGTTGATTGAGTCATTGATAAACATTTATTAAGCACCCATTGAATTAAATCTAATGTTATGCTGGGGAGAGAAGGTTGAATAAGATACATTCACTTCCTTAGTCTAATAGGGAAAATTATGTTGCTGTTGTTTGCTCTACAAGAGCATTGGGATATCATTGAGGTGATGCTGTGACATGCAAGTGGATTGGAGGAGGCAGAGTCAAGATGGTGGAGTAAAGGCAGGAACTTGCCCAACCTCTCTCCCAAACTCTTCAAATTCCTTTAAATAATGGCTCTGAACAAATTTTAGAACTTAAGAACATCCAAAAAAGGTGGAGTAGAACATTTTCCATCCAAAGGCAACCTGGAAGTTCAGCTGAAAATGTCTGTGGAAAGAGTGGGAGCTCAGCATAAACCTGGCTCTTATCCCAGCTCCCACCCAGACTCCAGAATCAGTGAAGCAAGACTTCTGAATCAGTGGAAGTGCTGGAGGCTTCTGGACCTCTCAGCCCAGGGACACCAGGGAGGACTCTGAAGGTCAGTGGAAAGGGTCTATGGCAACAGGTTGGGAATTTGATGTACAGTGTAGCCCCAGACAGCCTATTAGATATCTTACAGGTACAGTGGGGCAGGGACACATCTAACAGCTCCAGGGCAGAAAAGAGTGCTTGTGGTAAGATTCCTAGAAGGATTTCTGAAAACCACTGCACAAAACTCCTGAAGCTTAGGACAGTGCATCTTCAACTCTGGAAACAGAGCCCTACTTTAAGAAAGAGTTAAAAGGAGAATAATAGGCTAAGAAAATGAACAGAAAACAAACAAAAATTCTGACCACTAGAAGTTATAGCAACAAGGAAGATCAAAACATATACTTAGAAGAAGATAACAAAGTCAAATCTCCTACATCCAAAGCCTTCAAAAAAAAAAAAAAAAGAGAGAGAGAATTGGACATGAAGGGGAGAGCTGTGATAAGTCACCAGTTCTACTTTCTCCTCCAGAACCGTCTGGTTCTAGTGGCAAAATATAAATCAGGATGACTGGGTGCAATGGGAAACTTTGGCCTATTTAAGCTAAGGTCTTTAGCATGGCCTCTTTTACTTAGTTAAAAACAAAACAAAACAAAAAACAATCAATCTGAGATGGAAAGACTCACAAGCTTTCTTGCCAAAATAGAAGCAATTGCTATTTCTATACACTCTAAGCCAATAAGGATTCAAATGATGATCAAGTGGGACTTAGCCTGGAACCTAATTTTGGCCAATCAATGAGAACCAGAATGATTTGGGTTTAAGGTATGGTCCTTAGTCCTTAAGAGAGAAATCTGGTCATAAACTCCAAGATGTCTTAAGGTTTCAAAAATCAAAATTTATATTCCATTAGGCAGAGTTCCCACACTTAGAGGTATTATATCCTATATGGACAGTGGGAAAGGATGGGGAAGAGGAAGGGGAAAGGTAAGGAGACAAGGAAAAAAGGGGAAGGGGAAGCGGATAGGAAAAGAGGGGAAGAGGAAGGGAAAAGGAAAGGGGATAGGGAAAGAGGGAAAGGGGAAGGGGAAGGGGAAAAAAAAAGCTATATTGTCCAATGAGTTCCAGTTGGATCCCCAGGAGGCAGCTCCTCCTCCTCCTCCCAGAAGTTGTTTTTTGTCCTTCATTATTGAAGAGAACCATGACATCAGTGAGATGATGCCATGACATGAAAATGAATTGGAGTGAAGTGATCGAAAGCTGTGCAAAATCACCTGCCTCACTTTCTCCTCTGAAGCTATGTGAGTTCAGTGGAAAGACATAGCTCAGAAAAATGGGAGATGGACCTGAATACAAGAGGAATCTTGGCCTTTTAAAGCTAAACTACTAGCAAAGAAATTCTCAATTCAACAATATATGGGAGAAGAGAAAAGCTGTTTGGCAGTGGGGAAGATAAGGCATGTATACAAATAACTATGCTATGGAAATGCAAAATGTATGAATAAGGATGGCATTGAGCAGCTACCTTAGATGATAAAGTGATAATTAGATACAAGTATAGCATGGGAAATGGGTTGACCTCAGGCAAAAGGGCACCAGGTAGCCTCTCTGTCATCAGAATGAATTTTTAAATTCTCATATCAGTGCCCTAAGGCAAACCTGACGACTCTTCTCTGACCAGAGAATCCCATTGTGATAACCACTTGGTTTGCCTTCTTCAAGCATTGTCCCCAGTCCCTTGCTCTTGACTGACTCCCCTCCCTCCCACTTCCACATTGCATTCAAAGCCTATTCTCACCTTTTCTAGGTGACAGGAATTACCTAATTTGATCAATTAATTCCTCTAAACTATTAATGACTCAAAATGAGTTAAAGTGCAATCTTTCCAAATGACTAACACATTTACATTTGGACAAGGACCTTCAAGGTCTTAGCCTAATGGGATGGCTAATATAGAAATTTCAGGCCCAATGGCAAGTAGGCCTTAGCCTCAGAGATCATCTGTCTCAACAATTATTTTACACATAATGGCAGTAAAGAAAGCAGTAAGCATTTATATAATGCCTACTATGTGCTAGGCAAAATGTAAAGTAATTTTTTACAAATGTATTATTTCATCTTCTTAACAATTCTGAGATGTAGATGCTATTATTATTCACAGTTTTACATTTGGGGAAATGAGGCAAACAGATGTCAAGTGACTTTGTTCATCATCATGTACCTAGGAAGTGTCTGTGGCTGGATTTGAACTCAAATCTTCTAGACTCCAGGTTTACTGCTCTACTCATTGTTCCACCAGCTATCTCTAACAAACCATGAGAAAAATAAGGTCCAAAAAGATGGAGAAAGGAAGAAAGAAATTTTTAAAGATAATTTAAAGGAAGATGAACAAACAGATATGTATAGGCACTATGCTTAGTACTTTACAAATATTCTCTCATTTGTTCCTTGCTACAATCCTGAGAAGGAAGTATTATTATTAACTTCATTTCACAGTTGAAGAAATAAGGACAGAAAACTTACAGGTAGAAAATGTTTTTCTTCTTCAACTAATAATTTTAATTTTTTAATTTATAAAATAAAACAAGTATTTTAATAACAGAACTTAATAAAAAGGATGATTATGAAATTGCAAAGCTGTTATGTACAACTTGCTATTCCATTTAAATATATAATAAAATTGTCATTAACATTTCCTTTTTTTTTTCTTCCCTCCTCCTCTCACTTCCTGTCTAAGAGATGGCTACCATGGACATCTGAAGGAAAACACTATTTGCACTCAGAGAAAGAACTGATAAGTAAAAGTATATATAAAATGATTTTACATATATACACATAGAAAATTGCAGTTCTATATGCCCAAAGGGCTTATCAAACTGCATATCCTTTGATCCATCAGTGTCTTTCCTGGATCAAAGAGATCATAACAAAGGGAAAAGAACCCACATGTGCAAAAATGTTTGTAGCAGCCCTTCTTGTAGTGGCAACAAACTGGAAACTGAGTGGATGCACATCATTTGGGGAATGAATGAATAAGTTATGGTATATGAATGTTATGGAATATTATTGTTCTATAAGAAATGATCAGCAGAATGATTTCAGAGAAGCCTGAAGAGACTTACATGAACTGATGTTAACTGAAATTTGAATAGAATCAGAAGAACATTGTACACAGCAACAACAAGATTATACAATGATCAATTCCTACTGAATGTCTCAACAATGAGGTGATTCAGGCCAGTTGTAATAGTTTTATGATGGAGAATCTGCACTCAGAGAGACCGTGGGGACTGAATGTGAATCACAACATTGTATTTTCACTTTTTTGTTGTTATTTACTTGCATTTTGTTTCCTTTCTTATTTGTTTCCCTTTTTGATCTAATTTTTCTTGTGCAACAGGCTAATTGTGGAAATAAGAATAGAAGAATTTCACATGTTTAACATATATTGGATATCTTGCTGTCTAGGGGAGGGAGTGAAGGGAAGGGAGGGAAAAAATTGGAACACAAGGTTTTAGAAGGTTGAATAGTGAAAACTATGCAAATATTTTGAAAACAAAAAGCTTGAAAAAAAGAAAATTACAGTTCTAGACCAAGAACTTATTATTGATATCTATTTTACACTTAAAGTTTATAAAGTGTTTTAAAAAATACATTTTCTCATTTAACTCTTTAAGCAACCCCAGAAAGTACTTGGGAGATTATTTACAGATGAGAAAATTTTGGCTGTGCCCATAATTACACTTTTGGTTAATTGGGTTGGAGAGAAAGACAGATAATATATTAATTAAGTATTTGCTATGTGCCAGCCCTTGTGCTAAGAGAGAGAGAGACAGAGACATAGACAGAGAGACAGAGGAGGGGGAGAGAGACAGAGAGACAGACAGAGAGAGACAGAGAGAGTCAGAGAGTCTAGGACAGAATCTTGGAGTGTGGGGGGAATCTAAGCTTAATGTGCAGGAGATGGGTGGTGATAACGCAATAAAAAGATTGAGGAGTACTAGTCACTTAGGTAGGAGGAAAACCAAGATTGTTTTTTTTAACAAGTTTTATATTGCTACACATACATATTAATTAGATTCATCCATCCATGGATTTGGCTGAGGGAGAATCAATAGATAGATGTATTAAAGCTAATCTAAGGTCTCATGGTTAACGATTTGTAATTCCCCCTAGAAAACTGGTCTGAGATCTTGTTTAGTCATTCCCCACCCTTTCCCATTAATTCTCCCTCTTTTTTCAGTGAAGTTTAGTTCATTCTGGGGCCAGTGTTGATGTAACCAGGTTAATAACAAGTGATGGCAACATGTAATTCCAGTCTTATTGATTGAATTGGTATCTACTCCTGCATAATACTTCTCTTAATCACAGTTTCTCTGTTGTCACAGTCTTTGGCTTAGCCAGTGAATTTCGCCAGTGAATCACTCTGAATGGCTAATCACCATAATCTCTCACTGTCCTGGTCTGTGGCTTCTTCATAAGAATGGCCTGATGTCCTTGTTAATCACCACCATCTCTCATCGTCTCAGAGCTCTGAAAAGTGATGGTGTCTGCTCCTCACTCAGGGAGCTCCCCATCTGGAAGCAGAGCATGAGAATCTCATGATTCATCCTCTGCCCGTCATGGCACTAACAAAAGAGTGCTTGTGGTTCATCTTGACTGGGGTTTTTCTGAGCAGGAATCTCTGACCCTATGCTTCAACTTCATGGCTCACCTCATCTGCAACTTTATACTACCTTTCTCTTCTTTCTGACAATCCTGCCTATTATCTAAGTCATTCCAAATGGTTTTGGGTCTTATTGACCAGGACTTTTAAAATGATTCTACACCTAGGTCAATCAATAGAGGGGCTCATGGGAATAAAATTACAGAATCAAAAATACATAGAAAGGACTTCGGAGGTCATTTATTGGAATCCACTCATTTTACATTTTAGAAAATTGAGGCGCAAGGAGGATATTTTCAAGGTCACAGAGGTAGTAAACATCAAAGGCAGGATTTGACCTTTTACAAGATTTGCAATACATTTACAAGAAGCATTCTTTCCACTGTACTCCCCAAAGCAGTTGCACCTATATGGTGTATAAATAACACAAGACTAAATCAACATTCTTGTAACCCTTCTGCCACTTATTAGCTATATGACATTGGGTAAGCCCCAGTATCACAGAATTTCCAGGCTGGAAGGAACCTCAGAGATTATCTAGTCTAAATCTGTTTTTCCAAATTCAGGGACACTTTGTGTTGCTCTTCATAACCTGTTCACTTCCTATCAGATCCTGTTCTTTGTTCTAAGCCTTGGCTTAAAGACCAATTCTTTGCAGAAGTCAGAACTCCTGTACAGTATTATGTCTGGGTTTTGGTGTCATTTTTCAATAATGACATTGACCATTGCAAGTATGTTCAGAGAAATTTAATGGGTATACTAAAGAGACTTGAAACCATTTCACATGAGGATCTTGAAATAGGTACAGATATTTTCCCCTAGAGAAAAGAATTAGTAGAGATGTTATTAGAATGTCAGCAGCCTCCAAATACTGTTAAGAGATATAGCTGGAAAGAAACTGCTGGGGAGGCTTAAATACTTTATCACTCTGACATGTCAAAGTAAAATCTATAGTGATGGTTGAAAGCTCCTTTTTTCCTGCTGGAAGGGGGTTTGAATGTCAACTAGCCACCAGTTCTCCAGGTGATGTCCCCAACAGTAATTAGAGTCCTTGAACTTCATACGGTAGGCCCACAGTTTCTGTTCCCTCCACCAATACTTGGTTCTGCTTGGCCCAGACAGGAACTCCATAAACCCACTTTCTACTTTCTTTCCCACTCTCAATTCCACCAGAGAAATCAGTAGATCTTAGATGACCCTTTTTTATTGTGTTGCTCAGTTGTACTTTAGTTGCATCTGACTTCATAATCCTATTTGGGGGTTTTCTTGGCAAAGTCATTAGAGTGGTTTGCCATTTTCTTCTCCAGCTCATTTTATAGATGAGGAAACTGAAGCAGACAAGATTAAGTTACTTGTCCAAGGTCACACAGCTACTCAGAATGTGAGGCCACATTTGAACTTGGGAAAAATCTTTCTGACTTTAAAGTATCCCCCCCTCTCTTGTAGTAATGCAGGGTTGTCACATTTCATATTTGCTGACTCTGTGTTCAGTCTTATGCTCTATGCTTCTTTATACTGAACTTTGAAAGCCCAAACCTCACCTCAAATAGCATTAAAACAGATTCTTTTGTCAAGTATTTAATGGTATCTCCAATCTAATTCAATCCAGGAATCAGATATTAAGTACCAAATATTTGTAAAGCACAGTGCTACATACTGGGAAAACAATAACAACAAAATGAAAAACAATTCTTATCTTCAAGAATATAGTATGTAAACAATCAATAATATTACCTTAGCTTGAAGAAGAGGGAAATAACATTTATAACTAGAGGACTCCAAAAACACTTCCCACCGGAGATGGCTTAATAGTAAAAATTTGAAGAAAATCTGATTATTCTAAGTGATGGGAATGTGAAAAAAGTGCATTCTAGGCCTGTGGACACACCCTAGAAAAGGGAGAAGAAAGATTAGTTTCTTCTGTGGCTCAGATAGAAGAATTAGCCACAATGATGGCAATTAGTAGGGAGACACATTTCATCTTCATATCTATATGTGTATTGTTATCTGTATTTGTATTTGTTATGTGTATATGCATAAATACACATGAACACATGATAAGCACATGACATTTATAGGCACACAAATATCTGTGTGTGCATATCTCTATATATGTATGTATTTATGCATATGTATACACACATATATTAATATGAAAATGAAATTTGTTTTATCACTTCTTGCAAATTTTTTCAGGTATATCAATATAGATATGTACATACATATACATGCATACATACATAGATATATATATCTACATATACATTCACACAATACACACACACACACACACACATATATATATATATATATATATATATTTCCCAGTAATTATCGCTCTCTCTAGGTGGAATGGAATCATTTGGGAGCTAGTGAGTACTTTCAGATCTTTGAGATGGTCTAGACTGATAAAGTATATCGTAGACAATATGCATGTTTTCAGTATGTGTTGGTCTAGATAAGATTGAAATTTTTTGTATCTTAACAGTCCAAGGAAAACAATGGGATCCACAATCAGAGCAGCTGAGTTCAGATTCTGTCTCTTATGCTTATTACCTATATAACTTTAATCTAGTCACTTAACTACTTGGGCCTCAGCTTCTCTCAATTATAAAATTAGAGCCTTGCATTAAATGGTCCCTGAAGGTTCTTTCTGGTCTATATTTATATTGCTTTGCTCCTATAATTCTAGCATAACCACAAGGTCATAGCTCATTATTTTTCATTCTATGAGGTTCCTTCTTTTTGATTCATTCAAAAGATGAATTTTCATGTTATAAAGGTTTCACCAGTTGTGGCTGCATTTATACAGTTAAATATCTCACTTAGACCAAGATCCTTAGATAATTATGAGCTCTGTCCAAATCCCATTTCCTATTTAGATAGAATTTAATTTTTAAGTGTCAAAGCAAAGTTGTTTTAAGTCTCTGAGTATCATAGTAGAAGGAAGATTGAACAAAGAAGGAGCCAAGAGATCTGTATTTTATTCTCAGGCCGAAAATCTCATAACCGTATGGTCATAAGTAAGTTACCTGACATAGGTGAGCCTCAATGTATTCATCTGTAAAATAGAGACAATATTTGTTCTATCTATCTCACTATACTTTTGCTTTATAAAATATAAAATGTCAAATGATATAAAATATAAGATAAAAAATTAAGAGCACACCCTAGCTTGACATAATAAATAGTATATTTAAAACAGAGAAGCTAGGTGGCACAGTGTATAGAGCACTGGGCTGAGAATCAAAAAGACTCATGAATACAGAGAGGACTGGCGAGACTTACATGAACTGATGCTAAGTGAAATGAGCAGAACCAGGAGATCATTATACACTTCGACAACGATATTGTATGAGGACATATTTTGATGGAAGTGGATTTCTTTGACAAAGAGACCTGAGTTTCAATTGATAAATGACGGACAAAAGCAGCTACACCCAAAGAAAGAACACTGGGAAATGAATGTGAACTATCTGCATTTTTGTTTTTCTTCCCGGGTTATTTATACCTTCTGAATCCAATTCTCCCTATGCAACAAGAGAACTGTTTGGTTCTGCAAACATATATTGTATCTAGGATATACTGCAACATATCCAACATATAAAGGACTGCTTGCCATCTAGGGGAGGGGGTGGAGGGAGGGAGGGAAAAAAAAATCGGAACAGAAACAAGTGTCAATATAAAGTAATTATTAAATAAAAATTTAAAAAAAAAGAATCAAAAAGACTCATTTTTCTCACTTCAAATCCAGCCTCAGATACTTACTTAGCTGTGTGTTTCTGAGCAATTCACATAAGTCAGTTTGTTTCAGTTCCTCTTATATAAAATGAGCTAGAAAAGGAAACTGCAAACCACTTCAGTATCTTTGACAAGAAAATGCCAAAATGGAGCCATTAAAAATTGGATATAACTGAAACAAATTAACAACAAATAAAATCTAAAACCAAGAGACATCACAGTTTGTGATGGAGAAATGCTAGAAATATTGCAAATAATATTAGAGGCAAAGCAAGGATGTCCATTATCATTGTTATTAATTAGAAATAATTTTAGATATGTGAACTCTGGTTGTTTGTTTTTCATTCTCAAAGAGGACAGATGACATCTTAAAAATGACTTCTTGGTTTCTACATGAATTTTATTTAGTTTAAGTGAGATTCAACTGTGCTAAATTCTTCAGCCTTAGAGGACTATATTATTAACATAAAAAAGAAAAAAACAAGGAAATAAACAGAGACACATTATCTTTATGGGCTGATGGTTAATTTAAAGAATTCTAGAAATTTAATGGAAAGTAATTCAAATAATTATTACTTACAGTGAAGTAGAACATAAAATAAACCTACAAAACCCACTTTAGTCTTCTGTATATTACCAATAAAACTCAATAGAACGGGATAGAAAAAAATCCTTTGTAGGGGATGGAATTTGCCAAAGTACATAAATGCCTTGGAGTCAACTCACCAAGAGACACACTGAGCTGAGGATTTGTGTGAATACAGTTATGAAATGTTTTTTCTAGTAATAAAATATGAAATTGGAGAGATACATTCTATTAATGGAGGATCCATCCCAACATAATAAGAATTCTAATCCAGTTTAAATTAAATTATAGACTTAGTATTATGTCACTCAAACTTCCCAAGAAATTATAGAATCAGGAAAGCTAATAAAATGAAAAAGAACTCATTAGGGAGAACAAAATGTTAAGAATATAAAGGCCACAGATGAAAAAGGTAGGAATGAAGGCCTAACATTATCAGACTTCAAACATCACTGTGAAGCAGTAAACATCAAATCTATTTGTAATTAATTTTAAAAAAAGGTTGATCAATGAAACAAATTAGGTAGTAAAATTCAGCATAATCAAACAGAGTAAAGTACTGCTGATTAACTCAAGAATATCAATGGTTAGAGGAAGGTCTCTCAATTTTCCAGCAACTTCTAGAAAACCAAAAAGAAGTTTGACAAAATTAGGTTTAGATTAACATCTTACACTGTCTACCACAAAAGTTCCAAATACTTTCTTAGCCTAAATAGAAAAAGTTAACATAAAAAAAAAGGGAATAGAAGGAAATAGTTTCTATAACAATGCAAAGCAGAATTTTCTTCAAGTAAGGATTAGGAGTGATCAAAGAAGATATAATGGGAAATTTTGGCTATGAAAAATAGAAAAGATTTTTCAAAACCTAAATAAGTTTGGCTAGAATTAGAGATGTTAAATGGGGGAAAAAATCTTTGCAATAAGTATCTCTGAAAAAAAGTCTAATACTTAAAATATATAGGGAAATAATGCAATTATATAGAAGCAAGAGAGTTCTCTAATATATTAGTGATGAAAGGATAGGAACATAATTTTTTCACAGAAAGAAATGCAAGTTATCAACAGCCATATGAATGATGTTCCAAATCACTAGTAAGAAATGTAAATATCTCATGCTCATTAGATTTGTAAGGATGACCAAAAAAAAGAAATGGAAAATGTTGCCAACATTTTGTTGCTGTTGGATGAGTGACATGCACATTTCCAGTATAATCTGTGCAACTATTCTTTTTTTTTTTTTTAATTTTTTTTCCTTTTCTTTTTGCTGAGGCAATTGGGGTTAAGTGACTTGCAGGGAGTCACACAGCTAAGAAGCACTAAGTGTCTGAGGTCAAATTTGAATTCAGGTCCTCCTGATTTCAGGGCTGGTGCTCTATCCACTGTGCCACCTAGCTGCCCCTGTGCAACTATTCTTGAAGATTATTTGAAAACTCCTATTAAAAGGAGTCACCACGCTATACAAACCCTTTGATGTTGGAATACATTTTGATACAACATTTGACACATGTTTTGACATTCCGCTCCCAAAAGAGAAAGCAAAATCCTGGGCTCTAAAAATATTTATAGTAGGAACTTCTTTTGGTGTAATAGCAAAAAGCAAACAAACCCTCAAAACTTCACAGAAAGTGGGTATCCATCAATTGGAAAACAAATTATGGCATGTGAATCAAGTGCATTGTGCCATAAGAAATAATGGACATGAAGAATTTAGAGAACCTTTGAAAGAGATGTCAGTGTTGATGCAGAAGGAAGTAGGTAGAAGTAGGAGAACAATTAACATTTTAGTTTTGTAATCCAAAGGACAAAAAGTTTGAAAAACATGATTATTCTCATTAATGCACAAACTTAAATGGTGAAACATATATCCTGCAGCCTGGCAGAAAAGTGGTAGAATATAGGTGCTCAATGAGACTTATATTTTCCAGCATGACCAAGTGTTGATTTGTTTTCTTCAGCTATACTTATTCTGCCTTATTACAAGGCAGGGTTTTGCTGGGGAATCATTCGGAATTGTCAATGAAATAAAGAAAAGACCACCCCTAAAACATTTAAAACTAAAATCAGTCTCTTGGTCTTGAAACCGATTTATCTTTCCATTTGACAAATATTCCTTTCTTCTTTTATAAACTTTTAAATGATCTTGAGTATGGACATTACATTGATAATCTTTCCTGCCTGTCCCTTTCCCACCCCTGATCCTTCTTCAGCTTATACAGCAGGAAGCAGCAGGTGTTTCCCACTGAGGAAAAAATCAAAGCCTTAAGATGAACATCCACTTTATTAAACACTCCAACCTATTCTATTCAAAGTACAATCATGTGCTTCTTGGTCCAATAGGCTTGTAAAACGAAATTCATGTTGATGGGGCCATGCACACATTTCCTCTCTGGTGCTTTCAGCACAGGGTGCTGTGCATTTAATGAGTACTTTACAGCTGCTAATGCCTTGTTCTTTAATGTCTGGAATTAGCAGTGGAACCTGTTGTAATGAAGCTAGAGTTGAACTTGGTCATGGTTGTACAGACTTTTGTCCTGGCCCCTGCAGGAATGTCTCTGGTTGAAACTTAATCGGATAGGACTCAAAGTCAGCCTGAACATGCAGACGTCCTGTGTAGTCTGCAGCCTGAATCTCACAGCTTGGTTCCTTCCTGCTGTTTTATTTCATTAACAAAGTTTTATAACTGCACTAGGAGGGGAAAATACTTAAGGTACATAGAATAAGCAGAAGGAGTGGATTGTTTTGAACAAAGATGGCAGCTAAGGGCAGTACATGCAGTGATCTGATTTAAAATAAAAACAGTCTCAACATCTTCCTGGAGTGTTTTATTAACTACAGGAAGTAACATTATTCTCTTTTATATATTTGTTTATTCTCTTTCCTTTACTCCCCTCCCTTCTTTTGTTCCTCCCTACTTCCCTTTCTTTCCCCCTACTTCCCTTCATTGCTTAGCCTTTCCCTTTCTTCCCCCTTTCTTTCCTTACTTCCTAAATACTGCATTAAGACCTACTTTTAAGTGAAAACACCTTGCATTCTTCACATAGGTTTCAGAGGTCAAAAATATAAAAAAATCATTAGGCATTAGATTTAATTAAATAAGCATTTATTAAGTACATCCTATGTGTAAGACACTGTGTTAGCTTGAGAAAATGAATAGAAAAATATTTAAGACATCCTTTGATCTCACAGAGATTCAGCTCTATTGGAAGACTTACTAAAGAAGCATACTTTATATGGAAACCAAGGGATGACAACTTTAAGCCCTATTTCTCCCCAATTTCATCCCCTATCCTATTCCAATCTTTGTAAGCAAGCCCTTAATACACCCTGAATTAGAACAGGAATTCTAACTACTATGTATTTATTAGAACTAAGATCTCAACTTATAGGGCATAAGTACCTAAGACCAGAAAAAAGTTCTATTTTAAAAAATTCTCAAATGCAAATGTTAGCATTGGTTTATTTATTTATTTATTTACTTTAAAATCTGTGCTTTTTAATATATTGGTGCTCTCTTTACTTCATGAGAACATATTTGGCTAACTGGCCTATGGAAGATGGTTTTTGAAGTTCTGCAATGTGTGAAAAATAGTATTTGTCTAGAGGAAGCTTCAACTTGGCTGTTTTCCTAGACTCCTGACTCAAATTATTGGTGTTCTGTTTTATGGTCCCAGCAAATGCATATTTCTTATCAATGCTTCAACTTGTATCTTATCAATAGCTGAGACTTGCAAGCACAGTGGTTCAAATGGGAAAACCTTGCAATGCTGAGCAGTTAATGCTTGAGGTTTAAGTGTAAAAGCCAAGAGATGCTTAATCCACTCCCTATCGCCAAGTCCAACTGTAACTTGGAACATGCTCAAAATCAGGGGATAAGCAGAGCAGTTAGTGGATCTAGTGACTTAAAAGTCTGAAGAGATTTTTCTCCTTCTAAGACCAACTTTTCTTCCAGGCTGCCTTAGGATTTGACACCAAAAGGCAGAATTCCAATCCCTGCTTAATACATGGACTTTACAGGTATCAAAGTTTTATATCTTAGTTCGCCTTCTCTTTTTACCCTACACTATAATAAATTGTTTTCTGACTCTTACTAAGTCCCATTGCCTAGCTTTCCTATGCAAATAATGTTTGGTGGCCTAGTTCACCTGGATTTGGCAGGCAGATGCGTATCTTCTCCATATGTATTTCTTAGACATCTGTAAGCTTGGCTGAGGAACATGGCTTTTAATTCTCTCTTTATGATATGTGTGTATGTACGTATACATATAAATATATATCAGACCAAGATGTTTTATTAATATGTGTATGTACATAACTATGTGCGAATATACTTATATACATAAAAGATTTTTGTGTATATAAATATATACGTGTATATTCCTGTATATATATATTTATATCTTAAAACTTTCAGAATAAGCAGATTTTATAAAAATATGTACGTTTCTCTATATACATATATATACTTGTATATATAAATATGTTTATACAAACATGTATATTTCTAAACTTTTAGAACTAGATTTATAAAAATACATATATATGTTTCATATATACACACATATCTCTAATTATCTATATATGTGTGCGTATATATGTATATATATGTTTATATTTGTGTATATATATACATATATATATGTATATATATGTTTTATATATTTCCTATATAGGGATATTTATGTCTTAGGATTTTCAGAACAAGATAGATTTATATAAATATATGTGAATATATTCTATATGTATACATATTTATATATATATGTGCTTACATGGTATGTATATATTACATATATACATACATACATATACACACATTTGTTTTTCAGTCCTTTCAGTCATCTGATTCTTTAATCAAACCATTTGGGGTTTTCTTGCCAAAGATACTAGAGTGGTTTGCTATTTCTTCTCCAGCTCACTTTATAGATAAGGAAATGAAAGTGTTAAGTGATTTGTCCAGAGTCACACTTTTAGCAAGTGTCAGCAGCCAGATTTTTGAAGTGCTCCATCTAGCTGGCCTATATGTGTGTGTATGTATATGCATATATACATATAGCTATGTCTATAAACACATACATATATTAATATTTATTGATAAATACATATACAAATTAATGAAATCTGTCTTGCTCTGAAAGTTCTGATACACTAAAGAAAGATATTAAGCAACATAGAGCTAAAAACTGAGAATGAAAAAATAGAAAACAAATAAAATTTCAAAGGGAGTTGCTGAAAAGGATAGCAAGATAAATAATTGAGAGGGTGGGCTCCATGAAAGTCAGATACTAGCATAGCAATGAACACAAGCCCATCTTCTGCCTTTCGGATTTGTCACCCTCTTCCATTACCCAATGCTTTTAAAAGCTTCTAGAAAGATATCATACCAAGGAAACATAAATTGAGACCTGATAGGAACTTCAGAGGTTACCTACCAAAGCTATTTTTTTTTTTAATGGAATAGAAAGCTTAGGGCCAGAGAGAAAAGGGACTTGCCCAATGTCAAGTAGATATAGTTGAAATTTGAACTGTGGTTCTCTGGCTCTTCAAATTCTAGAATTCTGAGTCTCTAGCTAGAAATATACAGTCTTTATTCCTACACAGCTCTGAAATTTTCCTGAACCCATGTTTTTTTTGCTGTCCTTATAAATTAGGCTATCCAATCTAAAGATCCCTGTTCTCTTTCCCTTAAGCTAAGAATAACTCCCTAAGCATAAAGCTACCTACTTCTCTGGATCCAACCCAACTCTATACACAAAAGCACACCCAAATTTCTAGTACCTCCCCAATTGCTTGTTAAAGGCTTAAAAAAGCTTACTACTATTTAATTCAACTGGCATTTATCAAGCACTTATTATGTTACTGTATTTAAGTTTCCATCCTGGGGATACCAGGATAAAAAAAAATGAAAACAATCCTTGTCTTTGAGGAGCTTACATTCTATTAAGAGATTTTGTGGTCTAAATAGTTGAATAATTAATTATTTATGTTTATAAAATCAGTTTTCTCATTTTTTCACAACTCCTAAGGGAAGACCTATTCCAAGTTTTACAGTTGCTGCCCTTAATTAGGTCAAGTAAATTATCTGCCACTCTCTTCTGCTCCAAGGGTTCTATGCCTTTTCCTCAATCTTTCCAGTTTCCTAATGAATTAATCTGTTTTAATTGCTGTTTGGTCTGATTCTCCTGTGGTGCCCCTCTTCCTTTGTGTATTCCTTAATATTGTTAGCCTCTGATGTTTACAAGGATTCTCCCTAGGGGGAATGGGGTAAATAAGGTCACAAAAGGTTCTCCAGCATCCAGTGTCAGTGCTCCATCATCCAGAGCCTACAAAGACAGAAACTTTTTGGTTTTCTTCCTTCACTGCCCCTTTGGTTATATTACTGCTCGTTAGTACCAGCCACTAGAGGTTGATCAAAGAAAAGGAGATGACATCCTCAAGTCAGTCAGTTTGGCATCTTTCTAACATCCTTCCTATGAGGGTTGGTGTGGGAAGGAGATTGAAGCTTCTGCCTCTGATGAGGTTTCTGAATCGATGTAGCCTCTCCCAGCTAATCTCACTCATGCTGCTCTTTCCCTTTTGAGAGCACTTACTGTCTGCATTGCTCATCATGCTGCCTTGTCATATATTGTCTCCCACTGTTCTCTGTGTCACAGGGGCAAGTCTTATATCCTCAAGGGCTTAGGGTATTTCTAAAGCTTTTTAAAAATAAGATTATTATTGCTGTTAATAACTCCTAACATTTATATAACTCTTTATGGCTACACAGTAGTTTCATATATTGTCCATAGATCAGCAAACTATAGCCTGCTGGCCAGATTCGACTCCCCCTTGTTTTTGTACAGCCCACAAACCAATTCAGTTTGTGGGTAGCCTGAGAATGGGCAATGGGTCAAATTTGGTCAGTAGACTGTAGTTTGCTGATCCCTGTATTATCACATTCTCTTTACAATAACCTTTTGTGATCCAAGCATGATTATCTTTATTTTAGATCTGAGGAAAGTAAGACCTAGAAAGGCAATGCCACCAGCCCACAGTAACAGATAGCCAGGTTTTTTGTGGGTTCATTCTCCCATTCTGTACTTAGCAGGTACACGAAGCAGATATGATGGAATTAAATCAAAACTTGCTATAATTTCAAAATATCCTTATCTTTGTTGCTATGGATGATTAAAAATGGGCTGAAATCCAAACATTTCTATTCGAAATCCAAGTGATCAGGATGGGAAAATAAATTTTAGAGATAGAAAATGATTTGGCAAACAGCTAACCCAATCCCTACATTTTCCATGACAGAACACTGAGGCCCCCAAAAGTGAAATATTTTTCTTAAGATAGTAAGCTGCAAAATTGTGAATGATCTCAGATTTTCCGACTCTAAAATCAAAAGACTCTTTCTACTTTATCATATTGTCTCCTATACATAGAACATTGCACTTGTGATATACTTTATACAAAACAGAATGCTTTTCTTTATAGTTGAACCCTTATGTTCGGAATCAGTCTTCCACAAGTCTTACTCCTCTCTCTCTCTCTCCTCTCTCTCTCCTTTCTCTCTCTCTCTCTCTCTCTCTCTCTCTCTCTCTCTCTCTCTCTCTCTCTCTCTCTTTCTCTCTCTCTTTCTCTCTCTCTCTCTCTCTCTCTCTCTCTCTCTCCTCTCTCTCTCTCTCTCTCTCTGTCTTTTCTTTTCAATTTGTCATCTTTCTCTCTTTTCTCAGTTTTTTACCCTCATTTTCTGTCTCTGCATCTCTGTCTTTCTTACTGTATATTATATGTCCTAGATTCCCTTTTAACTTTAATG
Organism: Antechinus flavipes; assembly: GCF_016432865.1. Taxonomy (NCBI): domain Eukaryota; kingdom Metazoa; phylum Chordata; class Mammalia; order Dasyuromorphia; family Dasyuridae; genus Antechinus; species Antechinus flavipes. The sequence continues at coordinate 405,007,071 of NC_067399.1, forward strand.
TTCAATAGCTTCTAGTTGGCTCATTTAAGCATAATATGATTCATGTGTAGTCTTCCTGTTGTTTTTCTACATTAAAAAAACAAATAATTGTCTTTCTGAGACAGTTGGTGTATTTTCTCATGTGTCATCAGAGAAATGGAATAAGTGACCTCTCAATTCAGTCTGAGAATTTTGAGTCCTGCTGAAAAAATGTGTTGACTTTTTTTAGCCCCTGAAGAAAGTGGTTGATATCACTTATCTATCTGTTGTTTTGCTGTCAGGCAGTTCTGCCTAAGAGCACAGCTACATTTTACAATATTAATGATATTCTGTAAGAACCTAACATAACATTTTATAGCCTTATAACTAATCTTATTATCAGATGACAATGAGGTACAATACATCAAATATTCATCATCCTCAGGTTTCTTTAAAACTTTTACAAGGAAAATGCATGGAGGCTGCTCTAGATTAATTATAGTTCTAAATATATAGCTTGGTTTTCACTATTGAATATAGGCCTATAAAGCCTTGATTGAAAACAGTGTAGTGTATCAATCAGATGTCCTGCTAAATGCACTAGGAAAAAAAAAAGAAAGCATTCAGTGGTTTATTCATTGACTGCTCAAAAATAACAAACTGCAACCATCTAGATTATACCAATCCAGTGTTTGAATGGTGGTACCTATAGATTAAAAGTTTATACATTGCTCAAATTCAATAGGTATGGCTGCCATTTTGGTTTCTCAGACATTAAATAGCAGTGTGAGCGGTTTCAACATTAGCATTGATAATTTTTTTCCTTTTTCCTTATGTTTAATTCTTTTCAGTCATAGTTCCATTTGGGGTTTTCTTGTCAGAAATACTAGAATGGCTTGCCATTTCCTTCTCTGGGTCACTTTGCAGATGAGGAAACTGAGGCAAACAAAGTTAAGTGAGTTGCCCAGGTTTGGACAGCTAGTAGGCATCTGAGGTCAGATTTGAATTCAGGAAGATGAGTTTTCCTGACTCCAGGTGTGATACTCTGTCTGCTGCACCATCCACCTGTCCTCTCACATTCCTTATCATCCTATCAAATGCTAGCAATGCTGGTCATTTTAGACCTTTTCCACCCCATGTCCCCAAGCTCATAGGATGAGAAGGAGCAGACAGTCTTTATACTCATTTTCTGAGACAATTTCTAGATTCTTACTTTACCATTATTAGTCAATAACCTCTCCTTTGATATATGTGACTTTGTTTCTATCCTGTTCTATGTACTCACCTCTGGAAACTCACCTACTTTTTCTAAAGATGGCTCACAGTCATTCTTTCCACTTCAACTCCTATTATTATCTTTGGTGATATTAATAGTCACACTGTTTTCTTTCTCAGACATGTTGTCCTCAAAGTTTATCGGGTTTCTTAACTCTCATGATCTACATCTTTACAATTCTGTCCATTACTCACATGGTCCACAACCCCACAAAACTGCTCTGTCTTCCAGATCTAGAACTCCAGAGACTATTTGTCTTAGATGATCTCCTTGTCTTTCACGTCAACTACCCTATTCTTTCTAAAGCTTATCTTTAGCTTCACCATGATTTCTAGTGTCTGGATTCTTTCCTGTTCCCACAATTCACTCCTTGTTCTGACTTCTCTCTCCTTGTAGTCTATAATAAGTTTCTTTAATGAACTATATAATTAATCATTTCAATAAGACACTTTTCTTAATAATTGAATATTTTGTATCTAGGTTTTTCCAATATTCCCATCTTATTTGTCTCTAACCATAAATCCTTTCTACCACTCATTTTCTTCTCTTGGATTGCTAGTTAATTATGATAATACCTAGCATTCATATGGCACTTTAAGGTTTACAAAGTGACATATATATTATATTATTATTTCATTTGACCCTCACAACAGCCTTATGAAGTATGTGCTATCATAACTTCCACGTTATATATAGAGAAACTGAGATATAGAGCAGTTAAGTGACTTGTCCAGGGTCACAGAGCCAGCAAATGTCCTGGGAATGATTTAAACTCATCTTCTTGACTTTATCTGCAGTCTTTTGTTTATTGCATCACCTAGCTGAAGTCTGGCCAAGTCTGCTGCCAATCCATGCTATCTAAATTTGAGTGTCCTTCTCTCTTCCTCTCCTGCGCCCATCCTTCATGGCTGTAGAGTCATGTTTTTATTTATGTGTTATATAATCCATATCACCCCTTTCCCTCCCTACAGCAACTGCTCTAATCCTTTTCTATTCACAAGCTCCCAAACTCTCCAGTGATGCATGGATTCCCAATTTTACCTCAGAGATTGACATCATCCATCATGAGCTTCTGCATCTCTCCTTAGATGCACACCAAAGTTTTTTCACTCTAATCAAACTGGAGGATAGGATGTTCCCAAGTCATATAATCATCTCTGAGTATTTGGGAAGGTTATCCCCTGGATAGATTTCCCATGTGTAACATGTTCTCTGCCATATCTCTGCCTCTTCAATTTCTCAGCTTTCTTCAAAGTCAAACTGAGGTGACACCTTCTGTGTAAAGTTTATCATTATTCTTCATCCCAGAGTTAAAAGTTTTTGGTTTTTTTGGTTCTCAAATTTTTATATAGAACAAAATAAGAAATTTTCACTTGTTTGTGTCTGTGTATGTTTAATACTTAGCCTTTCTATCCACAGTTCTCTCCAAGTTCTTTGAAGGAAAGAACTGTGACACACTTATATTTCATTTTTGTAACCTAGTTTCTAACATAATATTTTATATATATTTTAGGAATCTGTGATTTTGTTGGTATACTAAAATAATGCATCTCGGTATCGCCTCTGCAAATTCTAGTCTTAGAGAGTTACCTGTGAATTTTAAAAGGATAAATGACTTTGACAGCCCATGTGTGTGTGAAGTGGGGCTTAACTCCAGATCTTCTGAATGCTGACATTGACTTTCTATTCATGTTGCCATAAGGCTTCTTGTTTCTGATTTGTACAGATCAGGTGCTTAATACAAATTTCTTGATTAGAAAAGTTGAGAATGGAAATTAATTGACTGCCTCACTTGAGGGGCATTCTTTCATATGTTCATAGCACATAGTCACCTTTTCTTGGAGGAATATGGTGTACATATAAGATCAGAGAAAGGACATATTTGTATGATTAATAAACTTTCAGGGAGTGCCCTCTATGCACTTGGCTAGGCTTTGTTATATACAAAGAGGTGTCAGATGCAGATATCCCTCTCAAACATGGTCTAGATGGGAATAGAAAATCCAACTATGAAAAGATAAATCAATACAAAAAGCTGTTACTTAAAAATACTCTCCTTTTGCAGTTGGCATAATAAGCATCCTAAAAGGTCCAGTTCAACTGGCATCTTTTCACCAATGTTTTCCTTGTTATCTCCCTTACTTGAAGCTAAGGAAGGATGATAGAGGTGGTGGTTAGAATGTAAAGATAGTGAATGTAGACAGAGGAGTTTAGAAGTGAAAAGAAAAGTGTGTGTGTGTGTGTGTGTGTGTGTGTGTGTGTGTGTAAAATAGTTTAAGGGGATAGAAAGGTCAAGGGAAGTTTTTTGTTTGCTAAAGATAGAGAATATTTGAGGCACTTGGAAGTAAGAAAGGAACAAGTAGCTGGGAACAAGAGAGAGAGAAAGAAGGAGGGACAAAGAAATAAGGAGAATGATAAATGGGGCAAAATCTTGAATGAGACAGATTGGATTGTGATCAAGGACACAAGTAGAAACATTAACCTTTGAGAGAACAAGGGCCATCTCATTCTCTGCAAATGAGAAAAGGAAAATATGAAAGGTGAAAAGGTAAAACAATATTGAGGGGTAGAATAGGGGTGATGGGGAAGCAGACTATGGATGACCTTACTTTTTTAAAGTAAATTAAGATGCATCTGTTATGATAAAAAGGACTGACACTGTTAAAAATTTAAGGAAAGCAGAGAAGGCTTGGGAGAACTGCTATGGAGAATGCTGTAGTTAATCAGAGATGCATATAAGTGCTACTATATGGCATCAGGGTCTAGTTGAGGTTAAATAATGTGATTTTTTTTAACTTCAGATTTATAAAGAATTATTTTCAATTCTGAATTCTCTACCACCCTCTATCTCTCACCCTTCCTCCCCCAATTGAGAAGGCAAGAAATACAATTTCCATTATACATGTGAAGTCATGCAAAACATGATAATATGAATTTGTAATGGACCTGGTCTGCACAGTTCCATTGACTTTTTCCAGTAACATTTAGCAGGATTGAAAATAGATAATTCAGATAGTGGAAGTGACACAGGTTTCGTGTGGCTTGAACAGTGAAAATAGAGTACAAGAAGGGAAATGTCCAAGGATGTTGAGTTAGGTCTGGTTAAATTAGCTAAACAATAGGACCAAAATTGTGAGGTGAATAAAGTGGTTTCAGAACCAAAATAGTGCCATGGGATGACAGGTAGGGATTTAGGCACTATAGATTATGATAAGAATGAAGAAAAGATTTTAGAGGAGTAAGGTAGATATCAAGAGACTGGGTTTTTCAAGTTTATATTTTTTATTGATTTTTTTTTGTTTGTTTTCTTATATATCTCTCAATCTATCCACCTGGAGGGCTATCCTTCTAACAAAAATAGAAAAGAAAGAGAAGTAAAAAATAAAGTTTAATCAAATTAACCAACACATAAATTAAGATCAACAGTGTATTTAAAATTACATTTCCCTTGGTCACTAACATCTGCAAATAAAGGAGGGAGGTGTCTTGATTTAGCTCATTTCCTTTGGCCAGGGTTTGGTTATCATATTTCAGCTGTATATGGTTTTGTTTTGTTTTGTTTTTGTTTTTTCCATTCTTTTCTATTATTCTAGTTATCGTATACATAGTTTTCTCATTCTCTTATTCCACTGTTCATCAGTTTATAGAAAGCAAACTTTTTTGAATCTTTTGTATTTATTGTTTCTTTAGGTTCATTAATATCCATTCCATTCTTGGACCACAGTTTGCCCGGTTGATTAAAATCTTATTTGTTTCAGTGTTTGCTACCTAAAAAGATACCAAAAGTTTGCTGCAATAAATGTTTTGATAAAATAGAACCTCTCCTTCCTTAAGGTATATGCTTTGCAGGAGGATCTCTAGGTCAATGGGTAGAACCATTTTCATCACTTCTTGGATGCAGTTTTAAATTGTTTTCCAGAATGATTCAAGCTACTCATAGCTCAGTGCACTTAGTGTTCCTGTTTCCCTATGACCCTTTTAATTTTGATTGTTCTCATATTTTGATATCTTTGACAGTTTGTTGAGTGTGAGGTAAAAATCTCGGGGTTTATTTGATTTGCATCTATTTTATTATTAGTGATCTGAAAAATTCATATGGTTGTTGATAGTTTAAATTTTTTGAGATTGTTTATATCCTTTGTAAATTATAAAATCGTTAATTTTTCGAAAAAGAATGTACTTATATGTGTTAATTCCCTACATATTTTGGATAGCAGACTCTTATCTGATTCATTGTATTCTTGTGTACCATCCTTCTTTCCCCCTACTCCCTCCCCCAGTTTGTAGGATAGTTTGTCTTTTTATCTTTTCCTTTTGAAGAATTTGACTTTTAGTCAGAAGGGGATATCAAGACTCCCAGGCAGCTGTGCCAGTAAAATGCCAGTTGGATCATGTATAAGGAAGCTAGGAGTTACAAAGCAGGTGAGCACTAATTTATTGATACAGATGTCCTTTTTTGCCTCTCTTTCTATCATAAAAGCTGATGTAAAATTAAGACTGCATCCTATGACTTCTTTGTGCCACCATTATTTCTTTCTGTTCTCTCAAAATTTCATGAGAACTTGGAACTCTTATTGTCTTCAATCACAAGAGAACAGAGAAGCCTCAAAACACCAGGTTCTCATCATTATTTTTGAAAGATTCTTTAAGTGATGGTAGCATGAAACACCTGATAAAAATTCTATTTCAGGGAGAGTGAAGATAGAAAGTATTCATTTTTGTTATTTTTTTAAACAAAAGCTGGGAAAAAAAAACCTGCTTCAGGAGTAGTCAAAAGATATGAACAAAGGTTTTCAAAAGAACTTTTGCAAGTGATCAGCAATTGTATAGAAATGTTTAAGATCATAGTAAAAGAAATAAGGCATTAAAACAACTCTGAGTTTTCATATTACATACAGAACATTGGCAAAGGTGACAGATGCATAGTTAATATTACTTAGGCAGTGGGAAGAGGGATTTCCTTGAGAAAGTTTCCTTATTGAGGTGTTTACTACTTCCTTTCCTTTTGCTCACCCCCTTAAGTTGGCACTTGATCCCATCTTTTCTGTGAAACTACTCTGCATCATTATTCCTATACTGTAAACTCCAGGGGCTCACTGTTCCCTCCAGAATCAAATAGAAAAATCTTATGTTCAGTACTTCAGGTTCTTCATAATCTGGCCCTTTCCTATCTTTGCAATCTTACTGTATTTTTCTCTTCCAAATGCACTCGACAGACTGACTTACTTCTCCTCAAACATGACATTCCATTTCTAGACTTTGAACTCATGCCTGTGATGTTGGTCCTTCTTAATTTTTCTCCTGAATTTTCTAACATTCTTCAAGATGTTTCAAGGTTTTTCCTCCCTAAGACTGCCAGTCCCTGGTAGTGTCTTCCTTTTGAGATTCTTTCATTTTCTCTGAATGACTCTCTGTTGTTTTCCTCATTAGAATATGAGCTCCTTTAAGATGGAGTCTGTTTTTGCCTTTCTTTGTATCTTAGCACTTAGCATAGTAGTGGCAAATAAATACTTAATAAATACTTGTGGACTGACTAAAACATTATTGATAGTGCTGATTGATCTAATCCTTCTGCAAAATGATTGAATATTATGCTAAAAAACAATTAATTTTGCTTAGTCTATACCCTCACTCAGAGATCTAAACATGTATACTAAAGAGGTCAAGGATACAAAAATAAAGGCTTCATATATAGTCGGAGCAAAAAGTGTTTTGTTTTTTACTATTACATAGTTTATTCCTATCTTTTGTTTTTACATTATAGAAATTTCTATGGGAAAAACAAAACAAGCAAGGAAATAAAAAAAAGTTCTCTCTTTTTCAGATTGAAATTTACCTTGTTACAACAGCAGCAGCAGTAGCAGCAGTAACAAGAAAAGCTATTAAGCAATATAACCAGCAGAGTGAGTACATTTAATAGTGTATGTGATACTCAGGCCTAGAAATCTTTAATCTCTTTGCCCTGAGGAAGGAGATATATTTCATTACCTGATTTTAAAACATTTTCTGAGTCTTACTTTCTTTTAATGAACTTTTAATTTGGATTTTTACATTCATTTTGTATATTCTTTTTTTTTGGGAGATGGAGGGTTCTGCTTATATCACTCTGCATTATATAATCTTTCCCATGCCTCTCTGAAGTCATCATACTCTTCATTTCTTACTGAGTAATGGCATACTAATATATTTATAAGCCATTCGTTTTTCACCTGTTCTTCAATTTTATTTCTCTATGTTTGCAAATAGGCACTAATTTTATTTCTGGTTGGTTGAGTACATAAAGAGTTCTGTTAAATATATATTCATATATATTCACATTTTTATTTCCTTCTTTGTTTCTCTTGGTATGTATTCCCAATAGTGAATTACTGGGTCAAAGATTATGGGCAGGTTAGTGATTTTTCTTGCATAATTCCAAATTGATATCCCAAATGGATAAGACAAATTTAAAGCTTTGCCTACAAGATGCTAATGCACCAATCTTCTCATACCTCTTCTAACTTTGACTATTCCTGATTTTTGTTGTCTTTGCTAATTTGAATATAAGATAAAAATTCCCTAGGTGATATAATTTGTATTTTTTTTTTGTTAGTGACAATTTGTAATATACGATTCCAAATAAGGTTTCCATTTTAATCTTTTTCAATTCCTTTCTCCTTCTAGAATATCCCAGGAATTTTAATTCTTCAGAATGGCATTAAGGTGCAATAGGAGCTACTCTGTTTTCTAGTCCTAAGGAGTTCAATCCTGTCTTTCTCTTTTCCTATGTTACTTGCCTCTTTTAATATCATGGCAACTTTCCTTTGAACCTATAAGCCTCTTTTCCATACCTTTCAGAACTTCCTCCTGATATCTTCCCAATCATATTCTCCCCAGTAGGGGAAATTAGCACTGGGATTCAGAATTCTTTCACAAAAATTTAATCTCTCTAAGTGAACAATCTTATACTCATTCCCTTCTCATTCTCCCCATACAGAATTGGTTTCACTACCCATCTCATCTCCCCTAAATTCATGGAGTTCTTCTGATGATCTCAGAGAATTTCCATTCTGCTGGTGAAACTTAACTCCTCTTTTTCCCTGTGATATGCCCCATAATAGTCTCTCCTTATTCTCTCACTAACCCCAAACATAGTGTGAAAAATTGAAAGTTCATCTATTTCTTCTCTCAAATTCTGGCAAGTTTCTCCTACTCACCCCCATCTTACCTCTACCCTTCTCTGTTCTAATTTCTCTATATTATCGTTCCCCTTTATAAACATGCACATAAGCCATATATTTCCTAAATGAGGGGGTGCTAATTTGCCTTGAAATATTATCTCACTTCTTTATGCTACTATTTTCCTCATCTCTCCCCATTTTATCTCACTGTTTTTTGAGGCAATTTGGGTTAAGTGACTTGCCTAAGGATCACACAGTTAGTAAGTGTTAAGTGTCTGAGGTTAGATTTGAAGTCAGATTCTCTTGACTTCAGGGCCAGTGCTCTATCCACTGTGCCCTTTAGCTGTCCCTTACTATTTAGATTCTTAATTTTTTTCTCAGAAAGAACAAAGTAGGATCGAAAGAATAATGTATGCAATGACTACAATTATATAAAATGAAAACAACATTTACAGAAAATTGAACAGTAACTAATTCTGAGTAATCTTACACGGAAAGAACAGATAATAAAACTTTCTTTCTGTAGAAAGGCAAGGCATTAGGGGCACAGAACGTTACATGTGCTTTCGGACATAGTCACTGTATTGGTTGATTCTGCTTTACCTTTCCTCCCTCAGTTATAAGGAATGGTTCTCGGGGCAGCCTATATATCAGAAAAAATGATATATAAGCAAAGTCATCAATATAACTTTTTTAAAAATTCTATAACATCTGGGATTTCTAGTGGCTGTGTCCTAGTTGGGGACTCCCACTATAATTAGTTTACCAGAGAAAGTATTAGGTAATAAGACCAAAGTGAACTTCAAATTCACTTATCACTTTTCTCAGTTTGTTATTCAAGATGCTATATTCTTTGCCACTAACTATTCAACTCATGTGGCTTTTTCTTCCATTACTCCTCACCATACCACCTGGCATAATTTAGTGGAGAGCTGCAAAACTTATTTTTAGCACTTTTTAGTTCACGGGAAAGCTGTGTAAACACCTGGTTCTGATCATTTTCTTTCTTTCTGTTTTTGACATCACTCTTGAAGACTGTGGAATTGATCTTGAGCACAGTAAATCTTAAGGATGAGGAAATTCAAACCAACTATCTGGGAGGCTAAGGAGCAGTGAGCCTGGGAAGTAGGGAGACCAATAGGCTGATTTTGTGATTCCTTTTAACTCTTCAATTTTTCTACTAATTTGGGGAGTTATTAACTTCTGAAGCGCTCAGGTGTTTTATATAGGGAAGGGAAAAGTTTTTATTGATACTTTTTTTGTTTTTACACCATGTTCACTTCCAAATATGTTCATCTTCCTCTTTACCAACCAAATCTTTATTTTGAATAAAGATTTAAAAAGAAGGAAATCAATTTATCAAAACCAAACAGCATGGATTATATTTGATGATATGTGCAATATTCTATATCCATAATCTTCCTACTCCTGAAATAAATGGAGCAAAGTACATTATCTCAATTCTTTTTTGGTAGGTTGACTGCTGATTATAATTATATAGAATCAGGGTCATTTTATTATTCTTTCTTTTAACACTGTTATAGTCACTATACATATTATAGAAAAGGTAAGATTACACAGTGGCTGAAAAATTGAATGGTAAGTACCTTGCCAGTCAAACTGTGGACTTTTATGGCAGGGGGTGAGACTGTCTGTGGAAGTAATGATCACATAATTTTTGCTACATCTATTGGCATGGATCCACCAATGCTAGGAGAAGACTCAGCTAACCCCTACTCCATCAACCTGGCATTCATCCTAGTTCCCTCCTTAAATGGGAGCTCAACTCTTATGCCAGCTGCCTAATGACAGATGGTTTTCACCTGTCCAGAGGACATGTCTAATTCCAGTTACCGGCTCATACCCAGATGTGGGGTCTCCCACCCTTGCCTCTTTGCACATCTATCAGCTAATAGGCCAATGTGCTCAGTGTCAAACCACTTTAGAAAGCAATTGAGTATTTACTCTAAAGTCTTGAGTGAGTCGCTGTATATTTTGTCTTTTTAGTGGTGTTATTCTTAGTATCAATAGAGAGCTGGTCACCTGGTTATGAATTATTTTAGTTGCAATAACAAGAAATAATTTTCAAAGAAGGCTATGACCTGAACTCCCTAAAGAGGGAATATCTACACAGAAAAAAAAAATTTCTATTGCTAATGAAGTGAATATAAACATTTTTCACTTGTTAGATACATTTTATTTTTCAGAACATTTTTTCTGATTTTGTGATTATAAAAATCTGGTGAAGTTGTTAGGATAGGGCCATAGGATCAAAAATCTTGAACCTTGAAGTTTGAACATAAGAGCAAAAGGGATCTTAGGGATCTCATTTTAAGATGAGGAAATTGAGATTCAATTGATTTGCTTAAAATCTTAAATAGAGTTAATGGCAAAGTCAGGATTGTAGTTCAGCTCTATTTCCTATGCATCATGCCACCTCAATGCACCATGCTTATCTCACTAGTAAATAAGACATAATATTGACCTACCTGAGAACACATGCCTATTTAGGGATAGAGTTGGGATTGGAATTCAGGTATCTTGACATTTAGTGGAATGTTCAGAAGCTTTATGAGGGTAGGATCCATATCACATAATATCATAGCTAAAAAGGAAGCCTCCTTTATGAGGTCTTTCATTTTCACCATTCTGGTCATATTCCTTTGTATCCAGGGAACAGTTTCAAAGAAAATGGTGGCTGCTGCTGTGAAGACTGTTATGTTAGACTCTAATGGGAGATTTAAAAAAAAGTCTAGATATGACACATTAAAACATAACTAGTTGAAATAAGTACAAAGGAGGATGAGCAAAATGGTGAGGATATAAGATTAATTGAAGGAGCGTAGGGGTAGTGAAAAGATTTTGATTAGATGTAAGGAAACACTTCTTAACAATTAAAATTGACCAAGAATAATATGGAGCATCCCAGGATTTCATGGATTCACTTTGACGAAGATGCTTAAGTTAAGGATGAATTGTTGTACTGGAAATGAATATAAACTGCTTGCATTTATGTTTTTCCTCCCGGGTTATTTATACCTTCTGAATCCAATTCTCCCTGTGCAACAAGAAAACTGTTTGGTTCTGCACACATATATTGTATCTAGGATATACTGCAACCCATTCAACATGTAAAGGACTCTTGCTATCTCGGGGAAGGGGTGGAGGGAGGGAGGGGTAAAATCGGAACAGAAATGAATGCAAGGGATAATGCTGTAAAAATTACCCTGGCATGCGTTCTATCAATAAAAAATTATTTTTTAAAAAAAGGATGAATTGTTGTGCAATGATATTCTCTGATCTGGGTCTTGCCCTCAAGGAGCATATGATTTCTGTCCATAGAAAGTGGACAGAAAATTTCACTTTGGCTAAAAGACTTGGAGCCCAATCTCAAAAATGTGACAAATAAGTGCATAATATTAGACAGAACAATACAGTGTCTATTTTCTGGGGAGATAAAACATGGTTCATTGAAATACCCTTCACCTGCTCTGCCACTGTGGGACTTTGAGCTTCATTTCTCCATGCATCAGTTTTCTCTACTATAAAATGAGGGGGATGGGAGAAAGTCTTTTATTGCTTAGAACTATGATCACATGACTATAAAGTCCCAAACAAGCACCTGCATTAAATGTTACAGAGAGGGGGATGTATACAGAGGAACAAAGTTAAAAAGAAGCACTTCAATCAGAATAGTTTTTAGGGCAGGAACAGTTAACTAACACATTGTAGATTGTGTACTTAATGATCAGAACAGTGAGCAAGAGGCAGCCATCCACCTTTTTAAGCCTCCTGAGAGAGGCACCTTTATTAACTGTAACCTTTAAAAGATTGTGAACTTCAGGATGTTTACAAAACTCATAGCAGAGCATAAACAACCAATTCTATCCTTTACTTCTTTTTCTCATTCTTCCTATCCTCTACTTCCTCTTCCCCTTTCCACATCCCTGTGGGTGGAAGATGAAAATCAAATACAAAATCTTAAAATAAAAATGAATGTAGAACTGCCAAAGTACATAATAGAATATTTTCAACTTCTCATCAGTACTGATAGAGGAACATGAAAACACTAGGGTAGTGAAAAAAACAAAGTTGACCATAGAGTTAAGGGAGACTTGGGTTCAAGTCTTATCTTTGATGCACACTAACTGTGCAGTGCTGGGTAACTTGAAATCCCCCAGGAAATAGATGTTTAGTTGCTTCAGTCATGGCAGTATCTTCATGACACCACTGAGGTTTCTTGGCAAAAGATACTGGAGTGGTTTGCCATTTTTCTCTATATCATTTTACAATGAGGAAATGAAGCAAACAGGGTTAAGTGGCTTGCCCAGGATCATGCAGCTAGTGTCAGAAATTAGATTTGAACTCATCTTTTCCTAACTTCAGGCCTGGTGTTCCAGGCACTAATTGCTTAAGTTACAAAGAGAAGCTAATGTGTGTTGACAGAGGATGTTTCCTAAGGGGGCACTATTGTCATGAGTGAGATCACAGATAAAAGGAGAAGAAAGAAAGAAGAAGGAGGAGGAGGAGGAGGAGGAGGAGAAGGAGGAGGAGGAGGAGGAGGAGGAAGAAGAAGAAGAAGGAAGAAGAAGAAGGAGGAAGAGGAGGAGGAGGAAGAAAAGAAGAAGAAAGAAGAATTAGAATTAGAAGAATCATTGAACCTTGAAGATTAGAAGTCATGCAACATTGTCATTGTTTGAGAACTTCCTATAATCCCCAATGACCCTCATAGATAGGGTCTATGGCAGATGGATAGTAAAGACTGATGGAGAAACTTGGTGTTTGGTTAAAAATGTCATGGACTGAATTATATTTAGATCCTATCTGTAAAGATACCTTATAGTATTATTTCCAAATACTTTTTGATGACTAAATAAAGGGCTACCCAACAGACCTGACCTGACATTTATGGACTCTTATGGATTGATTTCAGAGATTCTAGGAACTTGAATGGAAAAAAAAAAACTTCATATTTAATAACCTCTTACTGAAATCTGGGCAGGTAGATAATGCAATGAATAGAGTATAAGACCTGAAGTCAGGAAGTCTTCTCTTCCTAAGTTCAAATCTGGTGTCAGATACTTAGTAGTTTTATACTCTTGGGCAAAAAAATTTAGCCCTATTTGCCTCAGTTTCCTCATCTGTGAAATGAACTGGAGAAGAAACAGCAAACCACTCTAGTATCTTTGCCAAGAAAATCCCAAATGAGATTATGAAGAATCAGACATGACTAAAAATGATTGAAAAACAAAAGCCTGAAATTTATAATTTCCTTCAATTATTTAAAAAGCACTGTTCTGAGAAAGAACTTGTTTACAGATTTATGAGGAGGACCACAACATTTAAAAGATGAAAAACTATGTGATAATTATCACAGAAGTTAATTATTTAAAATGAGTGCAAGAGAGATTAAATAGCTTCATAGTTGGTGAAAATTTATCCAAATAGTAGAGAAATAATAGGGATAGAGAAAGCACTGAAATTCTGCAAGATACATTTATTCCCCATCTACCAGTTCACAACTTTTTGGACCAGAAGGAGCCTTGAATGCCTGTAGAAGTCTTTTCCCCTGCTTTCCATTTCAGTTATTTCTAAATATCTCAAGGAGGGAGTTCAGATTCTCTCTGGATAATCTATTTTCAGCAAATTAGGCTGTCCAAGTGTAGCTCAAACTCTGCTCTGGACAGATTCAGCCATGCTGGGAAAGCTTGAATAGGGTCCAAGTGATAATCTATTGTCTGAGGACTAGCTTAGGTAAGTCTTGAGAGGCTCAGTACCAGAAGACTGGACTATGGTATGCATATTTTTCAGTCACAACATCTCCTAAAATAAGGAGAGATTCTGTTAGGGGTAGTGGTGAAGGACAGGTTTTATTCTGATGAAACCAGGGGTCTTTGAAGTATTGAAATAAGTAATTTATTCCAGCAAGAGCTGTAAGAATGTGATATGAGCAAGACTTGAGAAAAGGCCAGGAAGATTGAAGCACAATGTATTAAAATCTAAAATCTGTATTACTCCAGGACAGCCTTTTGACATAGAGATGTCTTTCAAAAGAATTCCAAATTGAGGGGCTGTGCAATTGAACTGAAAACCCTGTTCTCTTATATCATGAGAAGTGGGGGAAGTAGCCAAATTAATTCAGCAGAACATAATTAAACTAGTTAAATCCATTTTAAAATGGAGTTAGAAACACCTCCACATACTTAATTCAAAGTGATATCTTCGAAAGGATGTGATTATAGTAACCCAGGATATTTAAAGTACTACTTCAAGGCTTTTTTTTTTTCTATTGAATAAGAGGAGGCATTAATATAGGCATATTTTATTCAAGGGTAGAAATGTTCTCAAAGCACCTCTTGTCTTTTGTAGGTCACTAGAATACCACTTAGCCCATCAAGGAGGTCATTTGTTAACCAGTAACCCGAAGGACTCAAAGAGGGAATGCATTTTCTTCAAATGCAAGTATTGCAAATAAATCAAATTAATTCAAAATACACCTATGAAGTTCCTTTTTTGAACAGAATACTGTTTGAGGGCTTAGGGGATATCAAAATTAAATTAAGATAATGTCCAGGACTTCATGGAGTTTACAGCATAGTGGGAAGTTTGATAATCACATATGAAAAGCTATAATACAAAGTGACCCAGGATAATAGCATCACAAAGTACCAAAAATGTCATTTGAAATTTGAGGTGGAAAGGTCATCACCAGAGATGGGAGAATGTCAGTAATACTTCTTGGAAAAGATGAGATTTGAATTCAAGTCAACAGATTTAAACCACCCAGGTTGCTGAAAGAAAGAACAGCTAGAGTGCAAACCATTGTCCATGATTGTGAGATTATTGAGAATGGGAGTTGCCACATGAACAATGTGGAGCAAATGATTTCCCAAACTTTTAAAAAGTGGTGAGTCCACAAGTTATTAGCCAGGGAACTTAATTTTGATTGTAGAACAAAATAACAAAGAGACAGTTGAAAAACAAGTGATGAATACAACAATGTAACAGAATGTGACAGCAGATAAGTCAAACTGAGCACTATATAATTTTAATGAACAAGTTTGGCCCTAAAGAAGAGATGGGAAAAATGTATCTTCTTCTTTTCTTTAAAGAGGACAGGGGCTACGATTACAGAGTATTGTATGTACTATTCAACTTTTTTGATGAGTTGGTTACTTTTGTAAAATCTTTTTTTACCCCTTTCTTTAATTTTATTTTTGTTGTTGATACAAGGAATGGTCTTTGGGAAGGGATATGTTTGGAAATGAAGATGATATAAAATAAAACATGTCAATAACAATTTAAAAATAAAAAATATATACTGAAGTGATTGTGAATATTTTAAAAACAAAATGATGATCACAAAGAGATATAGCTTCTTCACATACAGGTCAGTCCAGACTAAGCACATTGCTTTTTTTTGGGGGGGGGGAGGGGGCAATATTGTTATAGTGATAGGTCAATGAAATTTATATGCATGTGTGTATGTGTATATGTATATATGCAGACATATGCTTATATAATATACGTAATACAAATTCAGATTTTGTTGTTGTTCAGTCACTTTCAGTCATGTCCAACCCTTCATGATATCATTTGGGTTTTCTTAGCAAAGATATTGGAATGGTTTACCATTTCCTTCTCCAACTCATTTTACAGATGAGTAAACTGAGGCAAACAAGGTGAAATGATCTGTCCATGGTCAAACAGCTAGTAAATGTCTGACTGAGGCTAGATTTGATGCCAGGTTTTTCTAATTCTAAAACCAATGTTCTATTCTCTAAGCAACATGGTTTAGTTACTATTGTTATTAATATCAGGGGAGTACTGCAGATATAATTTAACTACATTTTAACAAAGCATTTGACAAATCTCTGACCTCATTCCTGTGTACAAGTTGGAGAGATGGAAGCCAAGAGAGAGCTTAGATAGGTGACTTTTGAACTGCCTGAAAATAGATGGAACCAAAGAGTAGTTGGTAATGTTCAGTGGAAACATGGAAGAAAGTGTCTTGTAGATTGCTTACTTGTCCTTGATTCTATTCCTTGTAATATTTAGAAGACAGTGGGATGGTACAGTAGATAAAGTGGCAGGCCTAGAGTTAGGAAGTTCAAATCTAGCCCCAGATTTTTCCTATCTGTGAGACTTTGGATGAAATACTTAAACTTTGTCTTCCTTAGTTTCTTCAACTGTAAAAAAAGGATAACAATAAGAATACTTACACCCCAGAATCAAAGGAGATAATATTTGTAAAATACTCAGCACAGTATTAGCAATGTAGGAGGTGCTTAATAAATGCTTATGCCTTTTTGTTTCTCACTCAGGATGATCTAGGTGCCCTATAACCAAGCATTCAAAAGACTGTCATGTGCAAGAAGGCTTATTTTCTAAGCTCTATCTACTACTTAGTTCCTAAGCAGAGAGGGTAGTACAACAGATAAAAACCATAGAGAAATTAATGTAGGCTCTATGTTTGGAAAATACTTAATAAAAATTACTAAATTACTAAATACATCAAACTGTTCTGGGAGTGAATTCCCACTCATTAGAGGTCTCTAAACAAAAGTTGGATAACCACTTATCTAGCATTCTATATGACAAATTTTATTCAGGTACGCGGAATTTTGGAACTCAGACTCCTTCCTACTCTGGGATACTTTATTTCAGGGTTGGATTTTAAAGTATCAGTTCATTTCAACAAGTGAATAAGTAAAGGGGTACAGGGTCTTTTTAGTCATGATGAATGGTGTGAACAAAGGCATGCATATAGAAAAATGCCAATATTCTATCTACTTTGCCACCACATAGTGTGAGATAAGGCTGGAAATGTAGGATATTTCTATGAAGTTTTATGAAGGATCTGGAATACCAAGTTGAGGAGTTAAATGATGCTAATAAAAGACTTACTGTTAATACATACATTTTCTACATTTTGAGGTATAAATTCTTTATATCCAAGCATATACAAATTTAAAAAAGTTATGCCCTATCTTATTTATGTAGTACACACAAAGGGGGTTAAATGCTACTTGATGATCAATTTTACCTATTTCTATCCTCATCATTCCTTATACATAGCAGTCAAATGGGGACTTGTCAAAATCACTCAGAAGCTTCTCCTTAATTTTCACAGTAGATTTATGGAGAAGCTCCTCTCTTTGACCTATAAAGTCTTTTACACCTTGCCCACTGGCTGCTTTTCCAGGTTTATTGCACATCATACACATTTATGCCTACTACAATTTAGTCACATTTAACCATGATACTGCATCTCTTATCTTTAGGCCTTTCATACTAGTAGTCACCCTGCTGAAGTTGCACTCTCTCCCTACATCTACCCTTTTGAGTTCTTAGGGTTTTTCTTTCCTCAAAAAAATTTAGCTTAAAAGCCAGGTCCTTCCTATAAGAAACCTTTTTGACCTTTTTGATTAGCCTTATCATTATCAACACTATATCTACATCTATGTATCTCTATGTAATCTATGTATTGTATATATACATATATATACACACACACACACACCCATATATACGTGTGTGTACATATGCACAATATATATATACACATATGTATAGTGTATGCGTGCATACCCACATACAAATGCTTATATACATATATGTTTGTACATACATGCATACATACATGTGAAGTTGATGACCTCATATCTGGGTACTAACAAGATGGATTTTTATTCAGATATATGCAATTTAAGGTTTATAAGTCAGTTTACAAATATTATCTCATTTTATCCTTATAACAATCTGGGGTGAAAAAAATTAAATGACTTGCCCAAGGTCACACAGCTGGTAAATGTCTTAAACTTGATTTGAACT
The DNA here is from genome assembly GCF_016432865.1 of Antechinus flavipes. NCBI lineage: Eukaryota > Metazoa > Chordata > Mammalia > Dasyuromorphia > Dasyuridae > Antechinus > Antechinus flavipes. The sequence continues at coordinate 405,025,299 of NC_067399.1, forward strand.
CAAGTCTTCCTTACTACAGGTTCAGTACACTATTCACTATAGCCACTGGCTGCCTAGTGCCTCCCTTCTCAATTGCCTTATATTTATTCAGTTTTTTCAGTTGTTTTCAGTCATGTCCTACTCATTATGAAACCATTTGGTGTTTTCTTGGCAGAGATACTTGAGTCATTTGCTATTTCCTTCTCCAGCTCATTTTACAGATGAGGAAACTGAGACAAACAGGGTTAAGTCATTGCCCAGGATCACACAACTAGTAAATGTCTGAGGTCAATGACTTTCCTTTACTCCAGCACTCTATATACTATGCCTCCTAGCTACCATTGCATATGAAATAAATGCCTCCTAGCTGCCATTTATTTCATATGCAACTTGTATATTCTTATATATGTACACATTTTCTTCTTACCCCTAGAAAATATAAGAATTTTTGAGGGCAGAAACTGTTTCATATTTGTGTTTGTCTTTGATTCCTTTTATAATTTCTGGCATATAGTAAGTGCTTTAATAATAGTTTTTGATTGCTTGATTGATTAATTTCAGAACTTTCTTTGTTCCTTGATCATGATATTTGACAAAAGCAAGTATTTATTTTTCCTCCAGCAAATACTGCTTCTCCATTTATCATCTCCACCAACCACAGAGCAATGAGCTCCTCCTTCTCTTCCTCCTTCTCTCTCCAGTTCAATTGGACCCACTATGGTGATTGATACTGTGCAGGAAGCCTCAGGAAATAGCCCTGGCTGCCTGGACTGTTACTCCTTTATATGGGTAAATGGAAGGAAAACCAGTCCAATGATCATGATTTCAGGGCTTCCAAAAGGAAACTGGAACTCACTGATATAATTTCAGTTCATTGCAGATTTCCTAAACCTGCCTCACCTAAGTGGATTTAAATTTTCCCCCCTGCCACTTAGCTTTGGAAAAAACCTTAATTGCAACATTTATGCATAATTGCTAGGTGATGAATGCCTGAGGATTTTTTCCTTTGCAGACACACACAAACGTATACATTACAATCAACATTTAAGGGAGGGAAAGATAGATTATACCCCTACAAAGGTTTCTGCCCCCATGCAGGTGGGCTTCTAGAATTTACCCACTTCTCCACTCTTCACTTCACTATCTCATTTTTCACCTTTTAAAAATAACTCTCAGGAGGAGCTATATCCAGGCAACTAGATGGTCTCAAAGCAGCATGAGGAGAATAGCTTTGTTGGGTAAAAAACCCATCAAATTACGTTATGAACCAATGTATTATTTGTTGTGTTCACTATGGGATCAGAATTGTGGGAAACAATATTTGGGATATTTTGTTGTTATTGAGGCATTTTAGTTTTGTTCAACTCTCCATGACCCTATTTGGATAATCTTGACAAAGATACTAGAATGATTTGTCATTTCCTTCTCCAGCTCATTTTATAAATAAGAAACTGAAGCAAATAGGGTTAAATAACTTTTCCAGGGTTAATAGCTAATGTCTGAGGTCTAATTTGAACTCAGGTCCTCCTAATTCCAGAGCTGGAACTTTATCTATTGAACTACCTAGCTCCTCTGCTGGGTATTAAGAAAACAGAAAATATCCTCCTTAAATAGTTTGCAACAAAGTTAAAAAGAGAAAAATAACACATCTGAAATAATAATAAAATAATTGACATTATATAGCTTTTTAAGTTTTCAGAGCGTTTTACATATCTTCTTGAGAAAAGTATGAAAGGTATCAAATCAGCTGCCAAATCTTGTCATTTCTACCTCACCACATCTCTAGTAACTATTCCTTTCTCTCCACTGGTTTGGTTACTAACCCAATTAGATCTTTAGTACCTATTGCCTGGATTATTGGGATAATCTCCTAATTATTATCCCTTCATCAAGGTAATCTTTTCAGTTTGTTCCTCCTTTTGTTGCCAAAATAATTTTTTAAAGCACAAGGCTGACTATGTCACTCTGCTACTCAATATGCTACAATGACTCCCTACTGTTGCCTTTAGGATCAAATATCAATTTTTCCATCTAGTTGTTTGAAGATCTTTACAATTTGGACCTAATTTGCCTTTTCATCCTTCTTCAGAATTTATTCTTTTCCTTTATTTTATGATTCTACCAAACTGGCCTTGCTATTCCTCTCACAGGACATTTTATCCTTTTTTCTGTGCTGTACAACTGGCTATATGATCTCCTTTTTCGCTCCCTCCCCTAAGCCTGGAATTTAGTCCCTCTTTAACTTTACTGATTAGTCTTACTTTGTTCTTCAAAACTCAGCTCAAATACCACCTTCTAAATTAATCCTGATCCCAAAAATTGTTTGAACCCTAAATTTACATTATTTTTATTTTGTATATGTATCCTCTTCTTGTTAAGGTTGAATATTATATAGGTTGAATATTGAGTCCCCAGTAGAGTAACTAAATTCTGATTCAAGATATTCTATGAGTCTCTCTTCACAAAACTGTAGCTCACAAACTCCAACTAGTATGCTGACTTTTAAGAGGCAATAAAAATGAAGTAGCTCAAAACTTCAGTATTTACTAAGATGCCATGGTAAGAAGATTAGCTATGTAATAATGTTCTTATAAAGCTGGGGTACACTCTTCCACAAATATATACAAGATAAGTGAGATGAGTAAGAATAAACAGAATAAGCTGACCAGGAAGTATACACATAGCGAACATATGTGGGTCAAGACAACTCATGCTTCTGTAATTTCAGAGCTCTAAAAATGTAGTTTTAAAAAAAAAAGTTGTAGTGTGAGACTCTCCTCCAAATCCTTCAGCAGCCCATCTCCCAAATACCAGGACTTTAATTTTTTTTTTTTTTGTCTTTTAGTGTTTTTTTTTTTTTTTTTTTTTTTAATTCATGTATAAATTGGATTTAAATGAGAAAGAGCTGCACCAAGATGTTGGCCTCTTCTTCCAGAATCAAAATCCAGAACCACAATCCAATGGTAGGATAGAGTCAAGGATCAATGGATAAGCTTGGTGTCTTCAATGTCTAATCAATCTCTGAGCATTCCACAGCCTTCATGGCCACTGGAAAAAATTGTTCTCATCTGCCCATTCCACCAGAGGAAGTAGTTACATGCTTGGGGTAGACATTTCTATCTATAACTCAGCAAAGTGTTTGGAACTCCCCGGTTTCCTCAACCTGGTTTAACCCATCTGTTGAAATGGTTTTTCAGAGTATGGCTGCTGGGTATCTTATAGCTTCTTGGAGCCAGAGGTCAGAGTTGAGTGTATCAGATAGATACAAAAAGCACAAAACAGCCCTGAAAAGGACTCAGTAGTACTCACACCAGAGGTACTAGTCTTCCCTGAATATATCTTACACCCCAAATGCCAGCGCTAATTGCCCTTTGAATCTATAGTTGTCTGTCTTCTTTCCCATCAGAATCACATTCCTTAAAATTGTTTTTTGCCCCAAGTGGTTGGATGCAGTGTTTCCTCCTGGACAGTTTTAAAACTGCAAAATACTATTACTGATGGGGGTAGGAAGGAGAGAGAAATCCTCTCTTCTTGCTGCCTTCTGACTGAGGATCCTATATGGATAATACTTGACAAAACTGCTTCATATCTTGAACTTTTCTAGAAACCAACAAGAACACTTTTTAAAGGCAACCAAGGCTGTGACCATTCTTCCATCAGCCAATGTCAAGTTGCTTCTCTTATCTCATCAGGAAGAACTCTTTCATACTTCTTAAAAGGATTGCTGTTGTCTTAAAGAAGTAATAGAGTATAAATATGTCTTTGTACTTCATTTAATGCATTAATACCTCAACTTTGTTATGTACCCCCTTCTATGATTTCATCAACTAGACTGCATGGAATCAATTGTTCAGAGACCACCTCACCGCCCAATACACACACACACACACATACACACACACACACACACACACACACACACACAAACACACACACTGTATATACTTTTCCCCAAAGTCTTTTGTTGTTCATTCATGCCTGATTTTTCATGATTGCATTTGGGGTTTTCTTGGCAAAAATACTGTGGTTGTTTGCTATCTCCATCTTCAATCCATTTTGCAGATGAGGAAACTGAGGGAAAAAAAAATTAGATGACTTGATCAAGACCACACAGCTACTAAGTGTCTGAGGCCAGATTTGAACTCAGAAAGATGAATCTTTCTTACTCTAAGTCAGGCATTTAGTGAAGTGAACTATGGTGCCATCTAGTTGCTCTCCTAAGAGCCTTAATTCATTTTTAAGCTCTTAAATCTGAAAATTTAAGCTCTCAAACTACACCAAGCTATTTAGGACATACTGTGAAACATATATATTTTCTCTGTGGAGATATTACAAGTTTCTTGAGGGCAAGATTTTTTTTATTGTTGTTTGTTTGTTTGTTTTTCCATTTTGTCTTTATATCCCAAGCACCTAGCCAAGTGCCTGGTAGACACTTAACTGGTACTCATAAATGCTTGTTGACTGATTTATTATTAATCTCTTTCCTTTAACTCAGACTATTTCCATTGCCTTTGAAAACTGTCACAATTCAGGTACTTATTAGCTAGGTGACTTTGCTCAAGCATTTAAATTTTCTTCATCTTCATTTTCTCATCTGGAAAGCAGAGATTTAAAAACCTGTGGTATCTACCTCACAGGATTCCTATGAGGCTTAAATGAAATGTATTGTAAAGTACTTGGTAAACTTTATAGTATCATATATTATACATATATAAATATTTATATGTGTTAGTTATTGTTATTATTATTGAATGAAACTGAAATGACCAGGAAGGTTGTAAGTGCACCAATATCTCAGATAAGTGAGAAACCAATAAGTCAGAAGGGAAGAGTCAAGAATTGTGACTTGAATGGAGTCCTGATGGTTAGTGATTGTATCACCAGTATAAGGGAAAGCAAGATTCAATTAACAAACATTGATTTATTGTTCTGCTTGGCTACAAATGGCCTTATTAGAAACAATGGGAGAAATTTGCAAGTAGGTAGATTTAAAATTATTGTGAGGAAGAACTCCCTAGCAATTAAAGCTATGAAGAAAAGAAATAGGATATCTTGGGAGGTAATGGGTTTGTTCTCACAGAGAACCTTCTATCAACGGCTGTGTGACAACTGATCAGGGATGATACCTTGAGGATGCCTTTTTGGATATGAATTGCACTGAGTGATCTCTGAGGTCTCTTCAAATTCTGAAATTCTATATTTGAGGAACTACTATGTGCAGGCCACTATTCTAGGTGTAGGTAGTAAAATATTTTTAAAAAAGAATTTAGATTAAAAGAGCAGGATTTTAATTTTTAGATTACAAAAGGGGAGAGACAGGGAGAGGAACATGGTTTTGGGAAGTTCCAGATCAATTTGATATGCTTCCCAATTAACTTGGCAAGATTATAAGGTGAGAATCTTTGGAGACAAGTAAAGAGCATTACCATATAGAATATTAATCTGCCCACTGGCAACTTTTTGATTACATTTCAGAGATTAGGGCTGCTTTCTAATGAGTGATTGACTTTACTTAGAATAATCACCCTACCCTTCTCTTGCTGGCCCTTTTCCACACCTCTACTCCCCCAATTTTAGAAAAGTTAGTCTCTCTTTTTTCTTTTTCAAGAACTTTTTTTCCCATGAACATTCCTTCTTTATAATACAGACTGGAAGGCTTGTGCTTCATTCATTATGCCGTTATTTAGTCATGTCCAACTCTATGAGACTCCATAAGCTTGTTCATGGGATTCTTTGGCAAAAGTACTGAATTGTTTTGCCATTTTCTTTTCTTGTGCATTCCTATTTTGTAGAAAAGGAACTGAGACAAATAACTAATAAGTGTTGAACCCAGATCTTTTGGATTCCAGGCTGGCTACTCTAGCATCAACTAGGGCAGGTAATGATCATTTGCAGCATGAGCATATGGAAAGCAAAATGCATTTGTCCCACTGATCTCAGCAGTGGGTTCTTGGACCTAAAATTCCTGACTGCCTCTTTTTTTTTTTTTTTTTTTTTTTTTTTTTGTGATTCCTTATCTGAACAGGTAAGACCAAGGAACTTGATAGTGGATTTCCTTAGTTTTGGATGTTAGCAGAGAAGGGAGATTTCCCCTAGCAGCACATGAGAGAAGAGGGAATGAATATTCCCACTTAACTCTAAGGCTGAGACCTGAGAAGAGAGTTTATAGATCAGACCTTCTAAGTGACTTGCCTGCTGTACTGTACTCTTCAGAAAAAGAAGTAGAAACCCCAGGTAGTTATTGTACCTTGTAATCCTGGGAGAACAAAGTTAGTGAGTTACCCAGGCAGTGCATATAACACATTGACTGTCCTTCAAAGATGATCTTCTCAGAGAAGAATAAATCACAGGCTGGCCCTCTGAGTGTGAAAGGGACTATACAGGATTATGGGAGTGATGTTAATGGCATGTGATGGTATTGACTTGATAACATCTCTAAGCTCATCTTTTTTCTGAGGATATCTATTTTGCATCTGAATATGGCTTTAATATCTCCTTTGCATGTTGTGCATTTTCTGTGGGGAGAAATAAAGTTTGCCCTTTACCAATAACACACTTCACACCTTAGGTTCTTGTGAAGAAGCCACAAATCCCATTTATCTACTTTTGAGGAAACCTAGGAACATTCTATGCTTTCTTCTCTCATCTCTCAAAGGGAGGCTAACAAACTTGCTGTTCCAATACACATGATTGTTGGGAATATGGACAGAGCCTGAACCTGTGATTTTACTGATATCAGGAACTCCTGAAAAAAGCAAGGGAATAAGCATGCATATGTGCGTACTATGTGCCAGACACCTTGCTAAATGTTTTTAGAAATATTATCTCCTTTGATGCTCATAATTACTCTATGAAATAGGTACTATTATTTTCTTCCTTTTATAGTTGAGAAATTGTAAACATAATAGGATTAAGGGACTTGCCCAGGATCACACAATTAGTCTTTCCTGTCTCTAAGCCCAGAGAGCTATCAGCTGCCTCTTCCTTGAGTTAAGAAACTCACTATCCCAATTTACCCCAATAAGCTTTTCTTATAATTTACAGTCTTAGAGAATTGCTAAGTGTCAAACTTCTCTCAAGACTCTCAGTGTCCTGCCTGAATGAAACTAAAAACTAATTAAGGAATATTAAAAAAATACAAATAAAATAGAACATTAATATATGGTTTTCAAAGTCAAGATAGGAAGCAGTAATGTTCCTTACATATGGTTATTGGCTTCCATTTCTATTTAAATCTGACACCACTAGTATTAAGAGATTAAGTGACTAGCCTAGGATCACATGGTCAATATGTATTAGAGGCAAGACTTGAATCCAGGTCTTCCTGATTAGTTCCCTGTCTACTATCCTAGGTTGTTTTTCTTATATGTGAATATAAAATTACAGAAGGGATGTACATCTCTTATTCAGTCATTTTTCAATCATGTCTGACTCTTCAAGATCAAATTTTAGAATTTTCTTAACAAAGATACTGAAACCATTTGCCATTTTCTTCTCCATATCATTTTATAGATAAGAACTGAATCAAAAGAATTAACTGACTTGCCCAGGTTCACACAGCTAAGTAAGAGAGTAAGTAAGATGATGGATATGAAAGCATTTTAAAGATCTGAAATCACTAAATAGGTAACATGCATTACTATTAATTGTAAAATATTTGCCTTGCTTGTGAAATTTCCATTTTTTTTTTTTTTTCAGAGATATTGAACTGCTTCATTGTGGCAAAGCTGTATTCTATCTTTAATGATCAGAATGTGTCCTTGTTCAGTTATTACTTTGAGTAACAGAATGTGTTATACATAAAATAATACACATTTATATGATAGTAGAAGTGGTTCCGTGTGTGGCCTTTGAAAGAGTTATAATGTTGTTCAAAAGACTCCCTCTTACATCAACCCAACTCTCATTACAGAATCATAAATTTTGGAGCAGGAAGGCACTTAGGAGATCATCTTATACATTTATTCCATTTTACAGATGGGAAAACAGACCTGAGGAAGACAGGTGACTTTTCCAAATGAACATAGCTAACAAGAAAATGAGCTGGGATTTGAACTCAAGTCTTTTTATTCTGAGGCTAATGGTCCTTTCATAAAACTTTATTGTCATCAAGTTTCTGCTACATCTTATCATCCAATGTGATTCTTCTCCAGACTTTCTTATAAATTTGCCACAGAGGATGTATCCAGCAGCTTTATTTTAGTATCTCATTGGTACCTGTGTGGCACTCATATACTCCATCTGCTGTTTCCCATTCATGAATCATACCTGGCTCTGCTTTTTGGGTCATACGTGTCATCAATAATGTTTTTTATGCCTCTTCCTGCATGAAAGTTATCGGTAGTAACGTGCTGTTGCCAGCTTAGGCCCACCATGTGTCTCTTCATTACCCTTTGGGTTATTTGTAATTTAAATTCTTCCAAGTCTGTAGTGTTCTGAGCTTTGGAACCATAGAACGTCGCCCAGAGAATATTGGTATTAAAGAGATGGGCTTTTGCAGCAGCGTGTCTATATGTACGTGTGTGTGTTCATTCAAATTAAGAGTTTAGCAGAGCAATAGGAGAGGACAAACTGAACTGCTGGCATATTACTTCTGGTGGGAATAGACTGACAAATGATTAGGCTCAAATTAAACCTGTAAAGACCTCACTTGGAGGATTTCAGACTGAAATAAAGAAAGCTTGGGGAATAGCTTTCTTTTATTCCTGTAGGACCTAAAGGTCCCTAAATAGAGGTAGATTTATCCATTCTGCATAACATTAACAGCATAGCTCGCAAGTAAGAGTGTTTATTTGGTTTTTTTTGTTTTTTTTTTTTTGTTTTTTACAATTTCTGAAATGTTTTTCTCATGACAATCCTGAGGTAAATGTTACAGAGATTGTTATTTATATTTTGTAGCTAGGCTAACTGAGGCCTAGAGAAATATTTGACTTGACCATGGTGAAATAGGTCATAAGTGTCAAAGCCATTCTCAAACATAGATCTGAATTTGTCATTTATTTTGCTTAAAATCCTTCAATAATTCCCAATTGCCCATGAAATTATATGTAAGCTCTTTACCCTAGTATTCTAGGTCCTCAGCAATCTGGCTCTAATCTTCTTTCCCAACTATAGCTATCAAAATAGCTACTAAGGTCCAAACATATGAGAGCAGAGAGGAAAGGCTTCTCCTAAGACCCTGCTATGTAAGCTAGTTTTTTTTTTCCCCTAAAAGGCTGGGAAGTTGTCCTTAGGACTAAGGCTCAAGCTACCAAGGCAATTCTCATGTCACATTGGGTATAAGTAGCCAGCCTGCCTTTGACACTTGCCATAAGGTCCATTGTATCAGGGGATCAGATGTGTTTCTATATTGTAGACCAGGCTTGTTCCTTTAGGTAGAAGCGAAAGAGGAAAACGGAGCTGGTAGTGTATCCTCATTGAATATCCTTTTGATGCCATGATTTATTAACCATTTTTTATTAACACTCAGATGGTCAATACAGTTCTCATTTCTTTCCATTCCCAAACCTGGAGCACCAGGTCAGCCTGAGCCAATCCTGACTTATACCACAAACTTTATTTCACGTTGATCTCCCTTATGCTCTTACTTACCTATGGCAGGCTACCAACCACAGTTCCACTCCTCCTCTAGTCAATTCTCTGCCTCTATGGATTTCCACAAGGCACCTCTTATGTCCAGATTGTCTTTGGAAATCCTTTCTTTTCAAAGGTCAATTCAGGGACCACTTTTCCCTGTCCATTTTCCCTGAAGTCCTTGCCTGACAGTGTTCTGTTTTCTCAATTTTTTCTACAGTTTTTGTCTGGATCTAAAACAATCAGACTTTTTACCCCTGGGGCAAGGAGGTAACCAATTTTTCCTTACTTAGGGACATGTCATTTCCTCAGTAGATTCTAAACCTCAGATGGGTTTGATGTTCATCTGTGTATTCCCCCCAGACCTCCCTAGCATTTTTGTTTACAGTTTGTTGAGTGGTTGAATTTAATTCTGACTCCAAGTCTAGTCTTTTTTTCTACTATGCCAGGCTTCATCATCTCCATTTTCACTCCATCAGCTTAATCTCCCTCTAATATTTTTATGCTCTGTAATTCCCTCACAGTTCCTGCTAATTGCACTCTTATCTTGCTGTTTAAGGCTACAAGTTATTTTCTAACCAACTAGTGCAAGAAGTGATTAGCAAAAATACATCTTCCTTTAGTTTTGAATAGGAAGTCCACCTGCTAAGTATTTTTCACACTTGAAATAAAGAAGAAAAATAGAGAGCAGCAGGCAAATAGCCTAATGGGAACAGATTATCAGACAATTATGTCTGCCTTTTAATTCTAAAAGCTAATGATCATTTCTACCTTAAGCAAACACAGTCTTGACTTCACATTTGAAAGGATGATAGCAACCATTAAAAAAAAAAAAGTAACAGGATATAAAATCACAGAAATAAAAAGATCCAACAGGGCTCCTTTAGTGTTGGAGAAAGTTGCTAATTTCTTTGGCAAATTTAAATCATAACTTATACCTTTTGCCACTCCAGGCTTTTCAATGAGATCCTATCTTATCATGTTGTGGTAAACAGAATTCTGGACTATGTAGAGTCAGGAAGACCACAATTCTTTTATTCCTCCTCTGGCACTTATTAGGGATATGACCATGGGCAAATTACTAATAGACATCCTATTGCTTTATTTACACTAGGCATGTTCTGGCTTGAGAAATCAGTTTGTTAAATTTTAAGTGGGATCATTGAAACTTTTGAAAGTAGCAAATGCTGTAAACCAGGTCTTGATTTATTGTTTTATTGATAATCTAGACTTAAGAAAGGGGTGGTAGGAAAATGTTAATGCTTATTAAAGGTAAAAATTTTGTAGAAACATTTTCCTCCTGAAGAGTCAACATTTAGTAGCACGTTAGATATAGGCTTAGTATTCTAATTATGAAATGGAGATAAGCATGTGTATTTTACTTACTTCTCAGAGTTATTGTGAAGATCAAATAGGAGAGAGAAGTTATTGAGTCAAGAGATGAATGAAGGCATAAACAGGGCTGATCTGGGTACATTCCATGAAAGCAAGGTTCTTTGAATAACTGACCAGGAGCAGAAGGATAGAGGGAATTGTTAAGGTGATAAGGCAGCTAGAGCCCAATACAGAAAGAAGTCCAAATAGTAAGGAGAGGAACTTGAGAGGAAGGAAGGAGTGAACATAAACACATATGCTGCAAAGTTTCACAAAATTGAAGTTCTGATTATTTTGCATTCTTTAAATATATTTGTGTGGGACAGTAGTGTCCACTATAATAGTCATAAGTCTGAGTATGAGTGTAGGAAAAAAAATTTACTTCTTTCTCATGATAACATAGACAGCAACGATTTTGAGGTCTTCTGATCTTAAGGGGAGCTTCTATTGTAACAATAAGTCAGTAATCCCAAATCTGGCTTTGGTTCTGGCTTTGGAGTCTGCCTCAGGAAATTCCCATGCCCAATTTGTCTGATTCTGAGTAGCTTCTGGCTTCAGGATAGTCCCACAGCTCAAACTCCTGAGAAAATAGTGAATAGGCCACTCTCCTCAATTCTTTACTGATTAACAATCTGATTAGTTAGAAACAAATTCCAGAAACCACTCCTCTGGGCCATAGAATTAACATGTGAATGATAGAAAGCTGGGTAAAGATGTCTCTTTGCTTCTGTTTCCTTCCTAATTTCTTTTGGAATTTAACTTGCTAGTAATGTTATTATAATTACACTAAAACTTTGCCCCTTGACTAGGAAATGGGGTCAAGCCTGCAAATTCTTTTGAGACAACTCGAGACACTGGTCTATGACCTGGGTCCCCTTCCCAACCTCAACAGTGACAAAAGGTATACAGTCTCTGACACACAAGCATGGTTTTAGACACACACACACACACACACACACACACACACAAACACACATACATGTAAAAGACATTTCCTTTTTTATTCCCCAACATGAATTCTAGCTCCTTTTTCCATTGGCTGTAGTTTCTTAAAAAAAAAAAAAAAAAAAAAAAAAACTAGGTAAGAAAGCCTGAGGCTATCAAATGCTTAACAGAGTAGGTTATTTTCCACTTAATCCAGTCCCTGTCCCCCAGGAGCTTCTATTCTAGAAGGAGAAGATTACAGTGGAATGCCAGGGGCAAAGAATAAAAGATTCTTTTCAAACCTCAGGTCACCACGTGGATTACAATCCTGACCTTAGGGAGTTTACATTTTTATTTTTTGAGGGGCAAAATAACCTGTACCCAACTGCCCTGATTATTCTTTGATGTCTCTGTGGGTTTCAATTTTCTAATTTAAATTTCATTTCTCCAATTAAATTTTCATAACTGTGGAAACCAAATAAATCCATTTCTCACATATTCAGAACATATTGTTAGAGCTGGAAAGGAGCCTGATGATCACCTATTTTTACCTGTCTATTTTAGTTAAATAAATTGAGGTCCAGACAGGTTTTTTGACTTATCCAAAATCAACTAGTAACTAAGAGAGCTGGGATTCAAAGCCAGCATCTCTAAATAGCAATTAGGATCCTCATCCACATCTGGAGAAGGAACTGTGGAGACTGAATGATGATTGAAGCATACTATTTTCTTTTCTTTCTTTCTTTCCCTTTCCTTTTCTTTTCTTTTGTTTTCTTTCTTTCGCTGAGGCAATTGGGGTTAAGTGACTTGCCCAGGATCACACAGCTAGGAAGTGTTAAGTGTCTGAGACCAGATTTGAACTCAAGTTGTCCAGACTTTAGGGTTGGTGCTCTGCCCACTGTACCACCTAGCTGCTCCTGAAGCATACTATTTTCACTTCTTTGTTATTTCTTTTTTCTCTCTTGTGATTTTTCTCTTTTGTTCTGATTTTTCTTTCACAACACAACTAATATGGAAATATGTTTACAAGAATTGTACATGTATAACTTAGATTGCTTGTTGTCTAGGGAAGAGGAAAAAATTTGAAACTCAAAAATCTTACAAAAATGAATGTTGAAAATGATCTTTACATGTAACTGAAGTAAATAAAATACTCAAGTTAGGGAAAAAAGAGATTAAGCATCTTTCAAGTTCTCCAGCTTTCTCCTCTCTAAGTACACAACTTTTTTTGCATTATCTTTGAATGCAAAAATAATGTGAACACATAGAGATTGTCACGGTTACTTTAATTGATAACATCTTTGCCCTATACCTGATTTTCTATAGCTACTAAATCAGGAAAGAATATAATTCTTGAAATTATTTGAGTCACTTAACTATGTGAAGAAACTTTTAAAATTAATTAATTTATGCTTAATTTACTCTTACCTGAGTGAATTCTTCCATACTCCAGTGAAACTGAGACCTCAATAATATGAGTACACCACCCTTCATAACCTCTCATCTTTTTGTCAAGCTCAATTAACTAAAAGTGAGCCTGGGCCAATATTTCTAGGTACAAAAGGATCATAGATTTGGAATCAGAAAGAATCATAGAGGCATCTATTCTTTTTTCATTTTGATGTGATGTAGCTCTTAGAAGGATGTAGCAATTACACTAAAGCTGCCCAGCCTTGGTAGTGTCACAAACAAAGCTGGCTGTCAGATAACAATCTGTTGGTCAATACCAAGTTTCTGAGACATTCTAAGTCAAGGAATTCAATAATGGGGTACAACTCTACCTCTGAGCCATATAATTCAATGATGGGGTACAATTCTACCCTTAAGCCTTATAATTTCAATGATACGGATAACTTCACCTCTAATTCTATATTTCTCAACTCCATCTCTAAGACTACTCCTTAATTCTACCTCTTAAATCATAAAATTAACATATCAATGACTTGAAGAACCTGATCTTTCAATCTTTTTCCTACAATTTTCTTTCTTGCTCCTGGTGTTCTTTGCTAAATTCTTTTGGAATTTAGCCTACTGTTAGCAGTGTAATAAATCTTTGCCCCTTAACTTGGAGACAAACTAAATTTGTGAATTCTTTCACCATATCTGTGACACCAACCTGGGGTGTTTTCCACCTCAACAATTTTACAAATGAAGAAACTGAATTTTAGAGAGGCTAAATGTTTTTCCCTCAAATCACACAAGTAGTAAGGGAGAGATGCCAAATTTTAGCTGGACTCCACATGCCCAAAGGTACAGTAGTCTTTCTGCTGCACCATATTGACAGGTTCTGAATATTCTTTAGTCCTCTCCTGTTAACTAGTTATAACTAGTGAATGTAATGCCGGAGAAACTAAGGCAAGATAGAAATTAGAGAGTTTTAATATTTTATTTATTGGAGAGCTTAATTGATTGACTAGACAGGATTCTCATCTCAAAGTATCCAGTGGTGAATGTGAGATACCAAGGTTTTTTTTTTTTTTTTTTTTTTTTTTAATAATAAAATGTTTATTTTACTCTATTAAGAAGAGAAACAAAGGCAGGAGGCAAAGAGCAGGAATTTTCAGGGATGGACCATAAATTCAGTTCTAGCAGGATGGGGGTGAAAACTATAAATTCTTACCAACTGGGAGGCCAGAGTCAGGATATCTGAACAAACAGAAGTAAAGATGTACTTTACATTAGGTACCTGAGATAGTCTTATCTTTTGGAATGTTTAGAGTGGGTAGTACAGCCCTGACAGGAAAAAAGGTGGGGGTTGCATACTAACTCAGGGCAATGGAGATAGAATTCAGGGAAACTAATGCAGACAAACTGAGGTAGAACAGTTCAAGGAGACTGTGGCATAACATGACTAGGGCTTTATTCCAAGAAACTGATAGTGCTTATATGCCCTCAGGATGAAGAAACAACTGAGTGAAGTACCTCTTAGCAAGAATAACTAATTACAATAGGAAGCTACTGGCTATGGTGCTTCAGTTTTCCTGGATAAGGAACAAGATCTCCTTCCAAGCAAATCTGCACTCTGCTAAGAACCTTCTCAAGTATCTTTCTGCACACAGAGCTGTTGATTGTCTTGGAAACACAGGGCCCTGTCCTTATACCCATTCTGTACCCTCTCACCTCCCTATTACCACACACACAAAATTGATTTTCCCCTTAGCCATAAGAATTGTGACTTGCAGCTTTTCCTTTTAGAGATGCAATAGCCTGTCAACCAGAGAGTACAACTGCAATTGTTGTTGTTTGTCCTTTGAGGACCATGAAATCAGGGAAGTGATGCCATGGCATGAAAGTGAAATGGATAGAAGTGAGAGAGTGCTGTGCAAGGTCACTTTTCCCTTTGGAGTCATCCGTGTACAGTGGCAAGATATAGATCAAAATGACTGGAGATGACCCCTGGATGAAATGGGAGACCTTGAACTTTTTAAGCTAAGGTCTTCAACAGTTCTTAGTTTGATTGAGGCTGCACTCATTCAATGATTAAGGCTAGGGAACAATTGAAGCAAAGAATCTTCTCTTTCACCTAGTCAAAAAAAAAAAATCTAAATAAATAAAGGAAGAAAAGAAGGAAGGAATCTAGAAGGGGAAGACCTTCAGAATTTCTGGCTAAAGCAGAAATGACTACTAATTATATTCAATTAGTTTTAGGTTTGTTTATTTGCACTGAATAGTTCATCATGGAATGGAGACTTAAAGATCTTTTTAAAAAAACATTTATTTTATTTAAACGAACAGAATAAGGAAAACAGAAAAGGAATACAAAACAAAATGAAACTGGGTGGGACATAAAAAGACCCCTACCCAAAAATGATTATTCAGAGATCACTCATAGAAAGCAGAATTATTTATTAGAATCTTGAAAAGCAGACCATTCTGTTCTGTGAGCTGAAGCTCACAGCAGAAGGGCCATTCTCTTGAGAATGGTCATAGTTTTTATACATTTCAGACAAAGAACTCCAAAAATTCCACCCTCTATATGCTGTGATTGGTAAGTCTCTATTCCCTTATTTGGTCAGTGGAATGCGGTAGATAAGTATAGCTTCTTTGGCTGCTATATTTTTTAAATCCCTTCTTTGGACAATGGAATATAGTCCAGGCTTTATCTAAAATCACGTGATTCTAGAGAAGCCAAAACTGAGGCCTTAAGGCTTCAATTAATTTAACAGTTACTGACGAGTTCCGGTTAAGATGGCGGAGAGGAGGCTCACAGCTGCATAAGCTCCACGCTTTCTCTCACTATCCATTTCATTACAAGCCTCTGAATCAATGCTTGACTGAAAAAAACCCACAAATAGTTACCAAGAGAAGCCATCCTTGAGATCCGCCAAGAAAGGTCTGTCTTTACTGGAGGGCTGGGGCAGTTTTAGATCGGGCGCAGGCGGCGGGCAGCGGCAGTGAGAGCACAGGAGCAGACTGGAAAGGGGGTGGAGAGTGATCGTAGCCGTCTCTGCGGGGAGAGCCTCGCTACAGGTTTGGATATTTTGCTCCGGCAGCAAGTCAAAAGCCCAGCAGAGAAGCTAAAAACACCGGGGCTGAAGAATACAACCCCAAACAGCTGGAGTCTCTCAGGACCTGGCCGCTCCCCCCTTCCCCCCCCACAGTGACTCAGCACGCTTTGGGATCTCAGAGCGCAGGCGCAGCACAGTCCTGCTAGTGCCTCATTGCTGCCCCCTGCAGTCTGTAGAGGAAGCTCGATAACACACCCAGCCCCCCCCCCAAAGAAAGACTCCAGTTTTTTCTGTTTTTCTTTGGTAGTTTGTCTCTGATTAATAGACAGAATGAGCAAGAAGCTGAAGAGGACTTTAACCCTTGACAGCTTCTATACAGATAGAGAGCAGACTCTAAATCCTGAGGAGACTAAAAACAGGCAGTCCCCAGGTGAATCCCCAAAGGAGGAGATCGTCTGTTCCTCAGCACAGATGAACCTCATAGAAGTGATTAAAAAGGCTCTCACAAGGGAGCTAGAAGAAAAATGGGAAAAGAGCCTGGAGAAGTCAGTTAAAGAGAGAGTGGATAAAGAAGTAAAATCCTTGAAAAATAGGATTAGTGAACTGGAAACAGAAAACAGCTCTCTAAAAAACAAAATTGGCGAAATGGAAAAAAATTCCACAGAACAAAAGAACTCAATTGGACAATTAGAAAAAGATTTTAAAAAGTGAGTGAAGAGAATACTTCACTGAAAATCAGAATTGAACAAGTGGAATTGAATGACTCAAGGAGACAAGAAGAATCAGTCAAGCAAATCCAAAAAAATCAAACAATGGAGAAAAATGTGAAATACCTTCTGGGGAAGACAACAGACCTGGAAAACAGATCCAGGAGAGACAATCTGAGAATCATTGGACTCCCAGAAAAACATGATGAAAAAAAGAGCCTGGACACTGTCTTCCAGGAAATTATCAAAGAGAACTGCCCAGAAGTCATAGGAACAGAGGAAAAAATAAACATTGAAAGGATTCATCGATCACCCACTGAAAGGGATCCTAAAATCAAAACACCAAGGAATATAGTGGCCAAATGCCAGAACCCTCAGATGAAAGAAAAAATATTGCAAGCGGCTAGAAAAACCCAATTCAAGTATCAAGGAGCCACAATAAGGATCACCCAGGATCTGGCAGCATCCACATTAAAAGATCGAAGGGCCTGGAATATGATATTCCGAAAGGCTAAGGAACTTGGTATGCAACCAAAAATAACTTACCCAGCGAGAATGAGCATCTTTTTCCAGGGAAGAAGATGGACATTCAACGAAGTAAGCGAATTTCATCTATTTCTGATGAAAAAACCAGAACTTAACAAAAAGTTTGATCTACAAATATAGAACTCAAGAGAAATCTAAAAAGGTAAAGATTAATCTTGGGAACTATATTTTGACTATATAGATGTATAAAGAATACATGTATACCTTGTTCTAGAAATTGATGTGGAAAGGACATTGTACCAGAAAAAGGGTAAAGTGGGGGTAGTACATCTCATGAAGAGGCATAGGAAACCTATTATATCTGAGAGAAAGAATGGAGGGGGATGAATATAGTGGGTATCTTACTGCCTTCAGAATTGGCTTTAAGTGAAAAATCTTAAGACATAGTCAATCTATGGTGAAACTTCTCCCATCTCATTGAAAAGTGAGAAGGGAAAAGTGGAAAGGGAAGGAATAAGCTAAGCGGAAGGGAATACGGGAACTGGGAGGGAAAGGGGTAAGATAGGGGGAGGAACTCTAAGGCGGGGGGAGGGATACTAAAAAGGGAGGGCTGTGAGAAGCAAGGGGTGCTCACAAGCTTAATACTGGGAAGGGGGGGAAAGGGGAAAGAAGGGAGGAAAGCATAAACCGGGGTTAACAAGATGGCAAGTAATACAGAATTGGTCATTCTAACCATAAACGTGAACGGGGTAAACTCCCCCATAAAGAGGAAGCAGTTAGCAGAATGGATTAAAAGCCAGAATCCTACAATATGTTGTTTACAGGAAACACACCTGAAGCAGGGAGATACATGCAGGTTAAAGGTAAAAGGTTGGAGCAAAATCTACTATGCTTCAGGTGAAGTCAAAAAAGCAGGGGTAGCCATCCTGATCTCAGATCAAGCTAAAGCAAAAATTGACCTAATTAAAAGAGATAAGGAAGGACACTATATCTTGCTAAAGGGTAGCATGGATAATGAAGCACTATCTATATTAAACATATATGCACCAAGTGGGGTAGCATCTAAATTCTTAAAAGAGAAACTAAGAGAGCTGCAAGAAGAAATAGACAGTAAAACTATAATAGTGGGAGATCTTAACCTTGTACTCTCAGAATTAGATAAATCAAACCACAAAATAAATAAGAAAGAAGTCAAAGAGGTAAACAGAATACTAGAAAAGTTAGATATGATAGATCTCTGGAGAAAATGTAATGGAGACAGAAAGGAATACACTTTCTTTTCAGCAGTTCATGGAACCTATACAAAAATTGACCATATATTAGGACATAAAAACCTCAAACTCAAATGTAGTAAGGCAGAAATAGTAAATGCATCCTTTTCAGACCACGATGCAATGAAAATTACATTCAACAAAAAAGCAGGGGGAAGTAGACCAAAAAATAATTGGAAACTAAATAATCTCATACTAAAGAATGATTGGGTGAAACAGCAAATCATAGACATAATTAATAACTTCACCCAAGAAAACGATAATAATGAGACATCATACCAAAATGTATGGGATGCAGCCAAAGCGGTAATAAGGGGAAATTTCATATCTCTAGAGGCCTATTTGTATAAAATAGAGAAAGAGAAGATCAATGAATTGGGTTTGCAATTAAAAATGCTAGAAAAGGAACAAATTAAAAACCCCCAGTCAAACACTAAACTTGAAATTCTAAAAATAAAAGGTGAGATCAATAAAATTGAAAGTAAAAAAACTATTGAATTGATTAATAAAACTAAGAGTTGGTTCTATGAAAAAACCAACAAAATAGACAAACCCTTAGTAAATCTGATTAAAAAAAGGAAAGAGGAAAATCAAATTGTTAGTCTTAAAAATGAAAAGGGAGAACTCGCCACTAACGAAGAGGAAATTAGAGCAATAATTAGGAGTTACTTTGCCCAACTTTATGCCAATAAATTCGACAACTTAAATGAAATAGAAAAATACCTCCAAAAATACAGCTTGCCCAAACTAACAGAGGAAGAAGTAAATATCCTAAACAGTCCCATCTCAGAAAAAGAAATAGAACAAACTATCAATCAGCTCCCTAAGAAAAAATCCCCAGGACCAGATGGATTTACATGTGAATTCTACCAAACATTTAAAGAACAATTAACTCCAATGTTATATAAACTATTTGAAAAAATAGGGATTGAAGGAGTCCTACCAAACTCCTTTTATGACACAGATATGGTACTGATACCTAAACCAGGTAGGCTGAAAACAGAGAAAGAAAATTATAGACCAATCTCCCTAATGAATATTGATGCTAAAATCTTAAATAAAATATTAGCAAAAAGATTACAGAAAATTGTCACCAGGATAATACACTATGACCAAGTAGGATTTATACCAGGAATGCAGGGCTGGTTCAATATTAGGAAAACTATTAGCATAATTGACTATATCAATAACCAAACAAACAAAAACCACATGATCATCTCAATAGATGCAGAAAAAGCATTTGATAAAATCCAACATCCATTCCTAATAAAAACACTTGAGAGCATAGGAATAAATGGACTTTTCCTTAAAATAGTCAGGAGCACATATTTAAAACCATCAGTAAGCATCATATGCAATGGGGAAAAACTGGAACCTTTCCCAGTAAGATCTGGAGTGAAACAAGGTTGCCCACTATCACCATTATTATTTAATATCGTATTAGAAACACTAGCCTCGGCAATAAGAGTCGAGAAAGATATAAAAGGAATTAGAGTAGGCAATGAGGAAACCAAACTATCACTCTTTGCAGATGATATGATGGTATACCTAGAGAACCCCAGAGATTCTACCAAAAAGCTATTGGAAATAATTCATAATTTTAGCAAAGTAGCTGGCTACAAAATAAATCCCCATAAATCCTCAGCATTTTTATACATCACCAACAAAACCCAACAGCAAGAGATACAAAGAGAAATTCCATTCAGAATAACTGTTGATACCATAAAATATTTGGGAATCTATCTACCAAAGGAAAGTCAGGAATTATATGAGCAAAATTATAAAAAAGTCTCCACACAAATAAAGTCAGACTTAAATAATTGGAAAAATATTAAGTGCTCTTGGATCGGCCGAGCGAACATAATAAAGATGACAATACTCCCTAAACTAATCTATTTATTTAGTGCTATACCAATCAGACTTCCAAGAAAATATTTTATTGATCTAGAAAAAATAACAACAAAATTCATATGGAACAATAAAAAGTCGAGAATCTCAAGGGAATTAATGAAAAAAAAATCAAATGAAGGTGGCCTAGCTGTACCTGATCTAAAATTATATTATAAAGCAGCAGTCACCAAAACCATTTGGTATTGGCTAAGAAATAGATTAGTGGATCAGTGGAAAAGGCTAGGCTCACAAGACAGAATAGTCAATTATAGCAATCTAGTGTTTGACAAGCCCAAAGCCCCTAACTTGTGGGAAAAGAATTCATTATTTGATAAAAACTGCTGGGATAATTGGAAATTAGTATGGCAGAAATTAGGCATGGACCCACACTTAACACCATATACCAAGATAAGATCAAAATGGGTCTATGACCTAGGCATAAAGAACGAGATTATAAATAAATTAGAGGAACATAGAATAGTTTATCTCTCAGACTTGTGGAGGAGAAAGAAATTTGTGACCAAAGATGAACTAGAGACCATTACTGATCACAGAATAGAAAATTTTGATTACATCAAATTAAAAAGCCTTTGTACAAATAAAACTAATGCAAACAAGATTAGAAGGGAAGCAACAAACTGGGAAAACATTTTCACAGTTAAAGGTTCTGATAAAGGCCTCATTTCCAAAATATATAGAGAACTGACTCAAATTTATAAGAAATCAAGCCATTCTCCAATTGATAAATGGTCAAAGGATATGAACAGACAATTTTCAGAGGATGAGATTGAAACTATTACCACTCATATGAAAGAGTGTTCCAAATCATTATTGATCAGAGAAATGCAAATTAAGACAACTCTGAGATACCACTACACACCTGTCAGATTGGCTAAGATGACAGGAAAAAATAATGATGAATGTTGGAGGGGATGCGGGAAAACTGGGACACTAATGCATTGTTGGTGGAGTTGTGAACGAATCCAACCATTCTGGAGAGCAATCTGGAATTATGCCCAAAAAATTATCAAATTGTGCATACCCTTTGATCCAGCAGTGTTTCTATTGGGCTTATATCCCAAAGAAATACTAAAGAAGGGAAAGGGACCTGTATGTGCCAAAATGTTTGTAGCAGCCCTGTTTGTAGTGGCTAGAAACTGGAAAATGAATGGATGCCCATCAATTGGAGAATGGCTGGGTAAATTGTGGTATATGAATGTTATGGAATATTATTGTTCTGTAAGAAATGACCAGCAGGATGAATACAGAGAGGACTGGCGAGACTTACATGAACTGATGCTAAGTGAAATGAGCAGAACCAGGAGATCATTATACACTTCGACAACGATATTGTATGAGGACATATTTTGATGGAAGTGGATTTCTTTGACAAAGAGACCTGAGTTTCAATTGATAAATGACGGACAAAAGCAGCTACACTCAAAGAAAGAACACTGGGAAACGAATGTAAACTATCTGCATTTTTGTTTTTCTTCCCGGGTTATTTATACCTTCTGAATCCAATTCTCCCTACGCAACAAGAGAACTGTTCGGTTCTGCAAACATATATTGTATCTAGGATATACTGCAACATATCCAACATATAAAGGACTGCTTGCCATCTAGGGGAGGGGGTGGAGGGAGGGAGGGAAAAAAAAATCGGAACAGAAACAAGTGTCAATATAAAGTAATTATTAAATAAAAAATTAAAAAAAAAAAACAGTTACTGACCAATATGTGCTTGATCAATGTTTTTCACTTTTTCCATATAATCCCTCCTGTTATTTATAAATATATATGTGTGTGTATATCTGTATCTATATCTATATTTCCTCATGAAGAACTAACATTGTGGTCAAATTCAATTAATATTTCTACACATTGCTTGTAAATCTCATCTGAATCATCCCCTGCTACTGCCTCCCATCCCTCTTTCTGTAAAATCATCATTTTAATGGCATCCCCTGTATGTAAGATTCTTGATAGTGATCTTCGAACTATTCTTGTTACCAATGTAATTATACAGGGTAAACATAGTGGCAACAGAATAATACCACTGATTGCAATGTGTGTACCGTAAGAGCTGTTTCCACCAGCTACCATCAAACCAAGACCACCAGCTATTTATGAAAGGGATATTTCCAAACTTGTACAGGCACATGAACTATCCTGTGAATGCCCTTAATAATTTCTTTTACTACTTGTCTGTTGTCATCAATTCGCATACAACAAGTGGACAGGTTTTGTTTCTCACAGACCCCTCTTTCCTCTGCTAAGAAATAATCTAAAACTAATCTATGTGTTATAGAACCACTTCTCTTGTCTTGTGGTTTGATCGGTTAATAGATCAAGGGCCTGAGGCATTTGGTTAGTTGTTACCTCTAAGACTGCTTGCAGTTGAATTAATCTGTGTATATATATACAGATTATATATATAATAATAATAATACATATATATATTGATGTCCGATATTCCCAACGACCATCTTGGGCTCATGTCACTGGTCCATATTCCTTGATTATCTGTGTTGGGGGCCAGGCATCTACCCACCCATTAGCATCAGTTTGAGTAGATTATGGGGTGTTTGACAAGTAGGCTTCTTTCTAAATTCCTTCTAACATTCCTCATTACCCCCTAATGAATGCTGGTGGACACAATTAAGCATTGACCCATTATCACAAACAATATTTGACTTGCTCCATCTGTTTGTATGCTCACCACAATCTATGATATCTGCCTTCTCTGACTGACAAGTAAAAGTCCATTCACATTCTGTCCCATCCATGGCCCTGTACCTGTTTGATTTAGGCACTACCCCAACAAGGTACCCCAAATCAATACCACTTTCAAGGTTGTACATGCACAGTTCATCAGTTCCTTTTCAGTGTTTGTCTCAGCTCAGTCTCTGGATTCAGTTTGGAAGTTCACGCCCTTGGAGTGTTCACGGGTCCTTTAATTCTGGTGTGCTGAGTCCACCCTCTTTCCTGCATAGCACCACTGTGTCTGATGTCAAGAGGATCTGGAACAGTCCTTTCCAGCTCAGGGTCAGCTTGTCCTCCTTCCATGTCCGAACCAGGACCCAGTCTCCAAGCTAGAACTTATGCAGAGTGAATCCTAAGGGAGGAGTCTAAGCAATAAGCCCTTTTAGTTGCAAAGTTTTCAGATGTTGCAATAAAGACATGACATATTTCTTTAAAAACAAATCCTTGGTTTCAAATTTGGATCCAAGGAAGAATTTTGAATCCCTTTTGGATAAAGGTGACCATACAATAATTTATAAAGTGATAACCCCACATCCCTTCAGAGTTTTGTTCTAATTCTTAATAAGGCAAGGGGAAAGCACTTGGTCCAGGGCAATTGTGTCTCTAATGCCAATTTAGTCAGTTGGAGGATAAGAGGATCTTAGCTGTGAAATGTGTGCCTTGGTCCGAATCTACCTGCTCCACCAACCCATACCCTGGAATGAATGATACTCAAGGAGCACTTTTATGACTGCCAAGGCAGTTGCCCAGGCAAGGGGGGGGGGAGGCTCCACCTATGAGGTCAGATGGTCCACTACGACCAACAGGTATTTTAGACGCTCCACTAATGGCAGCTCGGTAAAGTCCACCTGAATGCTTTGGAAAGACCTGATACCAGAGGGCCTTGCTCCTTTTTGGGCTTGTCGTTGGACCATCCTATTCATCCTTTGACAAACAGGGCACCCTCTGGCCAGTTGCCTGCTATTGTGTACAAGCCCAGTGCCATAGACTTAGTCAGCACCATATCACACAGGTTTTGGACATCCCAATGACTGCCCTGATGTAAATGTTGGAGCACATGTCCCATACCTGCTGTGGTCAGTACCTCTCTGCCATCAGGGAGGAGCCAGTGCCCCTCTTTATCCTCCTGAGCGCCAAGGCTTTGGATTTCCTGCTTCTCTTCTGGGGTAAGTGAAGGTGGAGGCATCGGAGGCAGACATGCCAGAATTAGCACCATTGTTTCCTCCGTACTTATAGATTCCTCTTCTCCAGCCCATTTTGCCTCCTCATCTACAAAGTAGTTTCCCCTCCCCGCAAATGAATCTCCTCTTTGGTGCCCCTGCACATGAATCACTGCAATGTTCTTAGGTAACAAAAGATCAGTCAAACTTTCAATGACCAATGTCCGTGTGCCAATCCTTTATCTTTACTATTTCCATTCTTTCCCTCAAGTAATTTACAGGATCTAATTTCTTTTTTCCCTTCACTTATACAATGATCTAAATATTTCAAGTTCCACAAATTGCAATTTGTCTTGAGAAATTCTCAGTTCCTGTGTGCCTAAACAATTTAACAAACTAACAGTGACTTGGACAAGATCACTTTTTTCCCACCCTGCCACAAGAAGATCATCTACATATTGTAAGACTTTTTAACAGTAAGAAATTTATGCCAGAATGTTCACACAATTCTTACCCAAGTAGATATTTCATAAATTGAATATTATACCAATCATTTTGCTTTTCAAATACCCAATACACAGAAAAATCCCAAATTACATATTGTCCATAACAAAAACATTTTCAAAAAGACGAAAGCAAAAACTATTATTCTTGGAGCCCCTTTCAGATAATTGGCATCATTTACATAAAAGAATCTGAAAAGTTCTTAAAAATATCAATTAAACTTTTGGAAATAATCCTTTCAAACTATAGGTCAAATTTATGATCATATTCCTTAAACAAGAAAACCTTATTATGTTTCTAAAGAAACAAATATTATGTATCTAAAGAAACAAATATTCAACCAATTAACATCTTGCAAGAGCAGCCTGTCCCTTTAAATCACAGTTTGCTGCACTAGCAGAAGCTTGATAAAAAATAAAAACAAAATAAAACAAAACAAAAAAAATGGCTGGAACACATTTAGGAGTGGGGGGAGGATTCCACATGGCTGCCCTTCCCCTACTTCTTTTTTTTTTTTTTTTTTTTTTTTTATTCTCAGATACTTTGCTTTCTCTTTCTAAAATCATCCAAACCTTTAATTGCTCCTATCAATCAATCCTTCATAAATCTCCTGCATTCTCCTCTTTACCTGTCCCTTCAAAACTTATAGGGAACAGCTAAATAACTCCACAAAACCCACATGTCCAGCAGAGCTGGATTTAAAGCATAACTTATGTTAACAAACTGAATCAAACCAAATTTGTTTTTTTAAAAGTTTTTTCCCTTCTTCTTCTGCCTGAGTGTTCTTCTAACAGCAATTGGCATCTCTCTCTCATCTGTCCAGGCAGAGAACTTTTATGGCCCAGCTCAGGCTAAGTTTGAATTTTATTGCTCTTTTACTTCTCTCTAACTAGAGCAGACTGCCTTTTTTCCCCTTTACTTACAAATTAGTAATCAGGTTAAAAAGTTTGAAATTACAAGCAATTCCCAAATTTCTTAATCATCATCTTAAGACTTAAACAGAGCTTTTAAATAAAACAAATAGACAAATAGAATACAGAACACAAATCATGCAGACATGACTGCACAGTTACAATATTAAACAAAATGTTTAACACACAGACTGGGAGTTTTTTCCCCAGGAATAGCCCTGAGAGAAGTTTGTTTCAGCTTGAAATTCTTCTCTCCCAGAATTCAAATGGAACTTCCCTAAACTTCCAAGCCCATTTAGTGCATTTCTCTGCCTTCACAAAGAATGCTTAGATATTCCAATCAAACTTCCTTTTTTTTAGTAAGCCAGGGAAGAATTAAGCACCAATTTTTACACTGGTCTTCTATTTAAAAAAAAAAAACAAAAAAACAAAAAAAAAAACTTCCCAAACTTCAAATCCCTTTAAATGTATGTTTTTATCCACCCCCTTCCCCACCCCCCATCCCCTTCTCTTACCCTTTCCCACAAAGCTGCTGCAGTCAGCCAGAAGTAGAGCTAGAGAAAGAGAAAAAGATTTTCTTTTCTTGCACTATCTTGAAAAGCAGAAAAATTAACTCCCAAATTACCTCACCACGATCAAAGATCAATACATTCTGAGCCACTCTTAAAGAATTACTACCCTGAATGAATTCCAGTTCCAACAATTCAGCCTGATATTTTTCTAAGCCTGCAACACAGAGACTGAATTCTTATCTCTTATGAGCTTACTAACTTTTAACATGGGACACAAAATACAAAGCAAATATACATACATGCACAGGCACATGCAGGACTCTATTTTTACCTTTTACATACAGATTTAGCTCTGATATACCCAAATAGTACTGGGAGCATCCTCCTAGTTTTCTTCCCTTTTATACCTAGCTACCATCCTGAGACAAATTCTTGGACTGCTTGTATCCCATTATCTGCAGAGGTCACCCTCACACCTGTAGTTACCCAAGAGCTTACTCAGAAAGTCCTTTATCATTGGGGTCGACAGCAGTCCCCACCAAAAACAAATATAGGAGGGCTAATCCCTCGGGGTCTCCCTTGACCCAGCCAATAGACCTCCAGACTCCCAAGAGCTTGACCTCGAGTTTACATGTGTAAATCTTCCAGACTGCATTGCTGGCCATCAGGACTCTACTTCCTTCAGTCTTCAATTCTGCTTTCCACTTAGTACCTCTGCCTAGGGTCATTGTCTAAGAGGGAGGGAGGCTGCATACCCAGAGACAGAAACGCCTGTCCCTGTCCAGGGTGCACAACCATCTCCCCCAAAGACCCCATCCTGGACGAGCCCCCAACTGTGTGGGATGTAAAAAGACCCCTACCCAAAAATGAGTACTCAGAGATCACTCATAGAAAGCAGAATTATATATTAGTATCTGGAGAAGTGGGCCATCCTGTTTTGTAAGCTGAAGCTCACAGCAGGAGAGCCACTCCCTTGAGAGTGGTCACAGTTTTTATACATTTCAGACAAAGAACCCCCCAAATCTCACCTTCTATATGTTGTGATTGGTTGCATAAATCTCTATTCCCCTCTTTGGTCAGTGGAATGCAATAGATAAGGTGTATATAGCTTCTTCAGCCACTATACTTTTTTAATTCCTTCTTTGGACAATGGAATGTTGTCTAGGCCTTATCTAAAATCATGTGACTCCAGAGAAGCCAAAACTGAGGCCTTAAGGCCTCAACTAATTTAACAATTACTGATCAATATGTGCTTGATCTGTAAGTTCTTTACCTTTTCCACACAAAACAAAACAAAAGAGAGCATTATCATGTGCCCAACAGAACATCAGGGAGGACTCAAAATATATAACAACAAATTCCATTTCAAGAAAGCATATATATATATATATCAACAGCAGCAGAAAAAGTTATATTCATGAGTATCCATCTTTTCTTTACTTCCTTGCAAATTGTTCTTTTTTTCTCTGCTGCATATATTTTTATTTTCTTCTTTTTTTCTCTTTCAACCCCACTACCATTCCCAAGCAAGCTATAATTAAGAAAGGATATATAGATATATTTATATATGCCTATGTAGATAAATACACACACACACACACACACACACATACACACACACACATACACACACACACTCTAACCCCCACATATATCCCTATCCCTGCTGACCCTTTGCTTTAATTCTGCTCCTAACTTGCTATTACTTAACCTACCCCATCACCCATTGATTTCTCCCTTGACTTTTGCACTTATCCTTTGCTTCCTCATCCCTCTCCCCACCTCCCCCGACTATTTCTATACAGATATTGGATTATGCTATACCCTTCATAGTATATGCATAGTGTTGCCTATTTAACGCATTCCTGATGTGAATAGGTTTTCAAAACTATGAGCCCTCTTTCCCATTCTAATAGCTCTGTGTCTATTCTTCCTCTGCACCTCATTTGTGCCTTTCTTATAAGATGCCCTATTGTTGATGTCAATCTTAAACATATGCTATACATTTCCTACATTAAAAAAAAAAAAAGCAACTTGACCATGTTGAGTTTTTTGAAAGTGGTTTTTGATATTGGCTCTTATATGTTAAATTTCCTATTAAGTTCAGATTTGGTTGATAATTTTTTTTCTGGAAATCTTCAAGTTCACCTCTAATCCTGTGGTGGGGAGATGGTGCCTCTGGCTTCATTTCAGTTCTGTTCTCTGACCAGGAACCCCAAACCAAGAGCTTCACCCTCCAAGTACCCACAGCTGGCAGAGTTCCTGTTCCACTGCTTCTGCACTCAATGGGTGCTGGTTCCTTCTTGTCCAGAACGGTGTCTCTGCAGCACAGCTGGGCCTGGCATTCCTGATCAGCCAAGGTTTACTCAGTCTTCCCAGACTTGGACCCAGACTCCACAAACAGTCCAGGAGGTGAAAGTTTCTGTGGGTCTGCTGAGGCTCCAGCCACATCCAGAAATGTGACTAGCATCTCCCCCATTGGGCAGAGCTAGCCCAGAAATCTTTAAACTTCACAAGGGTGAATCCTGTCCCTGGGTCTTTCTTTGGAAGACTCCTCTTCTGCCACAACTTTTATTTGATTTTTAGCAGTCTATGTGAGAGTGTTTGCCGCAACAACCACAAAAGGGCTGTAGTGGGGGTAGAATCAACAAGTCTTGAATTTTGATTGGATTGGGGACCAAGAAAGAGTGAGGAGGTGGGATGAGAGCCAGGAATAAATATGATAATACAAAGACTTTCAATTGACTTGTTCACCAACAAAACACCCCAGGAATGATTTTTAAAACACATATGAGGAACTAACAGCCAAAGAGAAACTCTGGTAAACTTCTCTTTCCAGTTTAGTATTATACAAAAAGATGACTACAAGCCTGTAAGACTTTGACTAGAAATGTGGCAGGGATGCTACAAATCAGTCTAATCTCTAGTAAACAGGTAATGAATTCTATGGGTACTCAACTTAAAGATATATCAAGGGGCCACACACCAACCCCATCTGTAAAATGGGGATAATAATGGTCATTAAAATCAGAAATAAATTTTATGTTGGGAGCTGAAGCCAAACTAATGTTTATATAACAAAACCTGAAGTCTGTAGGAGCTCTTAGTGGAAACAAAAGGGAAGATAAGAGTCAAGGAAATGGAGGTAAATCGCAATCTAACTTTGGGTAAATGGGTCTTGAAGTTAGGAGGATCATGACTCTTGGATTCATAGTGAAGGATGGAGATAGCTACCGGTACGTTAATGGGTCAAGGAATACACTTATAGCTTTCAAGAGTTCTGGAACCTTAGAAGACAAAGACAATTACTGATGAGTGGCAGCAATTGGACACAATCTAATGCTTCCCAGGAAGTCTAAGCAAATAACAATGATCTCCTCAATCTAGTTGGGAATTGTTAGGACCAAAGAAAGAGATGAACTTCTGGTTAGCAATTGTACCAGGAGAAGAAAACAGAAACAGGCTGAGGCCAGCAATGTGTGCCTTAGGTACAGAAGCAAAAGTGAGGGATTATGGTAGAAAGCAATGATTAGCCCTAGGCATGCTATCCAGGTTTGCTTACTCCATTCAAGAATATAGGAAGGAGTGGAATCTGGCATTCATTCCCAGCCTTGGTACTGAGGCTAGAGATATTAATAAACAGAAGAAAACTCTTAATACAAAAAATTGCTATGAATTAAAAAGACATAATCTCAGAAGGAGAAAGTAGGTCCACAATAAATAAAGCCCTATAAAAATACAAAAACTTGATCAGAAAGAGTCAGTTGAAGAAATAAAGTAAAAGTTAAAAAAAAATTAGAGATCTTGAGGAAGAGATTGAAAGGGAGAATAATGATGATGATGATGATGATGATGATGATGATAGCCAACATTTATATAATACTATGTGCTAGGCACTTTACAATTATCTCATTTGAGATTCACAACTAAAGAAGTAGGTGTTATTACATCTCCCATTTTACAGATGAGGAAATTGAGGCAGACGGCTATTAGTCATACAGCTAGTAAGTAAGTGCCTGAGAACAGATTGAAATTTGAGTGTTTCTGATTTTAGGCCCAGTACTCTATCCACCAGATCACTTAGTTGCTTTAAAATAGAAGACACAAAACAAAATGCAAGTAATTGATTCCCTGAAAACAGAATAAAACAAATAGAACTCAGCAATTCAACAAGACAATATTAGGG
Organism: Antechinus flavipes; assembly: GCF_016432865.1. NCBI lineage: Eukaryota > Metazoa > Chordata > Mammalia > Dasyuromorphia > Dasyuridae > Antechinus > Antechinus flavipes. The sequence goes on from NC_067399.1 coordinate 405,055,987, forward strand.
TAGACTCAAAAGAGTGAAAAAATTAAAACATGTAAAGTATCTTTTTAAAAAGTGGAAAATAAGTCCAGGAGAGAAAAAATTAGCAACCATTATATTCTCTAAGTTCATAACTTAAAAAATCCATTGATAAGTTATCTTAAGAAATCAAAAATGAAAAGTGAAAATAGACAAATACCACCCGTTATCTGCTGAATCTCAAAATGAAACCATCTAGGAATGTCAAAGTCAAAAATGCAGAGTTTTTCAGTCAAAGAAAAAAATACCATAAACAGTTGGAAAGATAGAATTCAAGACCCAATGTGATAGATTAACACATGATTTAGGATTCATTGCTACAAAGGAGCAGAGAATGTGGAATATGAAATTCTAGAAGGCAAAAAATTAACTTTTAACCAAGAATTACTTATCCAGCAAAACTAAACGGTAGGGGAAAAATGAATCTTCAAATAGAGGACTTTCAGACACTCCTGATGAAAAGACCAGAACTAGATATAAACTTTGAAATACAATCTAGGAATCAAGAGAAACATAAAATTACAAACATTAGTGAACAATCATAAGGCACTAAAAATATAAACTTTCCACATTCTAATGCGAGGATGTAATTCATGTGTTACCTCAGACCCCATTAATAATTAGGAATCATAGAAGGAGTCTAATTTGAGAGAAGGCCTAGAAGTGGTTCTGTTCTGTTTTGATCTTAAAAGAATGAAAAGAAAGATAGAAAAATTTATTTTATATAATCAAGGTATGCAAGTAGGAATCTGAATAAGCAAAGGGGAAAGAAGTGGAGGAACTGAATAACACTTAAAACAGCTCTCATCTGAACTGGTCAAAGAAGGGAAAAACACAGAATGGTATATAAATATATTTAATTGAACAAAGAAACAGGAGAGAAAATGGAAAAAGGAGATTGGAATAAAATGAAGAAAAGATTAAGGGAGAGACTGGTGCTAACCAAAACAAAACCAAAACCAAACCTTAAATAAGAATGCACAAAAATAATGTTTTTTTTTCTTTTTGTTATTGTTTTTATTTGTTTGTTTTTGTAACTGGCAAAGAATTAAAAATAGGTCTTGACAACCAATTGCAGAATGAATGAACAAGTTATAGGAAGTAAATGTGATGGAATATTGTTGTACAATAAGAAATGATGAAAAGAATGATTTTGGAGAAACTTGGAAAGAATTTTATTAACTGACAGTAAAGTAAGTAAAATAAATGAGGAGAATGGTGTATATAATGAAATAACATTGTAAAGTTAAACAATTTTGAAAGACTCAGGAACTCTGGTCAACTCAAAGATCAAATATGATTTCAGAGGACTCACAATGAAACATTCTATCTACCTTCAGTTAGAGAAATGAAGGGCTCTGAAAACTCATGGAAACATATTCTTTGCGTGTTTGTGTGTGTGTGTGTGTGTGTGACTAATGTAGTTATTTATTTTACATGACTATATATATTTTCAACAGCTTTTGTTTTTCTTGATTTTTCAGTGGTTGGGGGAGGTAGATGTGAGAGGGAAATAATTCAAAGCTGAGAAGAAAACAAATTTGAATTTTAAAAATCAACCGTAACAAAAATTATTCTTAAAAGTATCTAGAGACTTACCAGATTGCCAAAGGGATACAGGACACACAGAGAAAGGTAAGAGTCAGCAAAATATCTACTCTAAACTTTGTATTTTCCCCAGAGCTTAGTACAGTGTTCTGTTTGCTATAAGTACATAATAAATGTCTATTTAGTTCTTTTTTTTTAAGTTTAAAAAAAAAACCAAAGAATTGCCAAAAATATTTAGCATAGTTCTAGAAATGTTTGCTATTTTGAAAAGAAAAAAAGTTAAGAGAGCTGAAGAAATAAGCAAAAGCAAAGCATAAGAAGTCACTTTTTTTTTTGCAGATAATATGATACTTAGAGAACTCTTGAGGTCCATCTAAAATGAATCAAAACAGTCAACACCATGAAAGTAAATAACATAAAACAAAATAATCATTTCTTCATTTCTCTAACAAAACCCATCAAAAAGAGATTTAAAAAAATCATTTAAAATAACTAAAGCTTATATAAAATGACTATGAATTCATCTAACAACATATACATGGTGATTATAGGCATGCAATCATAGACTAGTCTTTATAAAAATAACTAAGGCCAATAATTATAGATATATTAATATTTCCTGGTTGGCCCATGTTAATATAATGAAAATAACATTACCACTTAGTCTATAGATCTAGCACTATGCCAATATGACTGCAAAAAGATTAAAGAACTAGACAGAATTATTACAATATTAATCTGAAAGAATAATAGGTTAATAATATCTAAGGAAATAATGAAAAAGGGAAATGAAGGGTAATCCAAGGAGTATTAGATCGCAGACTATGCTTCAAAATCAGTAATCATGAAAACTATTTGGTACTATTAAAAAAATAAAAATAATGTTAATAAAAAATAAAAAATGTTGCTCTGAGACAGAAGTGGGAAACCTTTTTTTCTGCCAAGGTCCATTTGGATATTTATAACTTCATTTGTAGGCCATACACAATTATTAATTGATAGAAGCAGTAGGAGGTTGTTGCACCTAGCTTTCAGCTCATCATCACCTGTGGTTGTCTTAGCAAATGATTTTATAGGCCTTATATGGTTCACTGGCCAGACACCCCCTACCCCTGATCTGTGGGACAGATTAGGTAAACAAGACTCAGCAATGAACATAACAACCTATTTTTTTCTGAAAACTAAAGGCTCAAATTACTGAGGATACAGATTTACCTTTTGGAAGAGTGTACTTCGAAAATTAGAAAGCAAAAAAATTGGGTTTGAACCAATATCTCACACTCTATTACAATAAGCTATGAATAGACATATAACTTAAATATGAAAGATCCTATCATAAATAAATTTGAGGAGAAGAGAAGAGGGTACATTTCACAACCAGTATAGGAAGAGAGTTATTGACTGAACTGGGGATAGAAATGATCACAAAAGATAAAAGAGGCAATTTTAATTAAATAAAATTTAAAAAATTTTCACAAACAAAAATTAATGGGGTTAAAATTAGAAAGGAAATAACTATGGCAGAAATCTTTGATAAAAGTCTGATATCCAAACTAAATAGGGAACTGATACAAATATACAAAAATAAGAATTATTCCTGAAATAAATAGATAATTGAAGGATACAAACAGGAGATTTTCAAAAGAAGTAATGCAAATGATCAACAATCATATCAATTGGTAAATGGCCAAACAAATTATGGTATGTGAATAGAATAGAATATTATTGCAACATAATAAATAATGAAAAGGAGAGATTCAGAAAAAATACTGGAAGATTTGTATGAATTAATGCAGAAAATGTAGCATAATTAGGAGGCTAATTTGTATAGAGACTATAGTGATATAAAGAAAAAATAATCAAAATAATATAGGATTCTGATCAGTGTAATAGCCTGTCATGACTTGAAAAGACTGATGATAAAGCCTGCTTCTTATTTGTCCATAGAAAGATAATGGATTAGTGGTATGGAATGAGACTTAGAGTTTCAGACGCGATGAATGTGTAAATTTATTTTAATTTGGCTGTATTTATTTCTTTTAAGGAAGGACTTTTATCTTGACGGGGAGAATTATGAGGTAAGGTAGTGTGTAGAGATAATGATGAAACAAAGAAAGAAAAAAGAAAGAGAGAGAGAGGAAGGAAGGAAGGAAAGAAGGAAGGAAGGAAGGAAGGAAGGAAGTGAGAAAGAAGGAAAGTAAGGAAAGAAGAGAGGGAGGAAAGTATAAAGAAAGGAGAGAAGGAAGGAAGAAACAAAAGAAAAAATAAAGAAGGAAAGGAAGAAAAACAGTAACAGAACACTAAAAAGTTCAGAGATGAGAACAGAAGAAGAATGTTCCAAAAGTTACCCACACAAGTAAGTTAGGATTTGATGCTCTCACTGCCATTATCCTGATTCTATTCTTGATCAAGGATGGATGGTTTTGGAGAAGAGTTTGATACAATGATAATAGTGCTTAATTTGGAATCATAGGACCTGAATTTGAATTGCAATTCTATCATTTTTTTGTTTGTTTTATCCTGAGCAAATCTAGCCCTAGGTTTTCTCATTTGTCAAACGAGAAGATTGGACTAGAAATCTTCTTGCATCCTTTCTGAATCAAAGTCTACCATACTAAAATCAGGATATTTTAATAGCTAAGATATTAAATTTGCATATCTTAAAAAACACTACATAGTTTCAAATACAAATAATTTTTTCTCTTGGTATATTGAAATATTCATGTTTGTGAATGTGTGGCTTCATAGTAAGGAAGAAAATGGAAAACAAAGGAATTGAGGATAATTATAGTTTTGAATCTAGATGACTGAAAGGATCTTTAAAAGAAATAGGAAAGTTCTGAAGAGGGGTAAAGTACAGGGGAAGGTGATGAGTTATGTTTGTGACATATTGACTTTATGATTTCTATAGATATCTCGTTTAAAGTGTCTAGTAGGTAGTTGCTGATTTGGGACTAGAGTTTAGGAAACAGGCTAGATTTGAAGAGAATTGATATTTGGGCCAATAGGAATTAACTATGTTACAAAGAGAAAAAATGTAGGGAAAAGAGAAAAGAACCTGGGACAGAATTTGAGTTTAGCATGTAGGAGGAACAATATGGATGGTGATGCATTCAAGGAGGCTGGAAAGATTGTACAGATAGGAAAAAAAAAAAGAGAAATGTGCATGAAAAACTACTTCAGAATACTTCAGAATGCTCAAGAATTATGGCAACCCAAAAAAGGCAATGGGATATGATAATTTAGAAATCATTTGTAATTTTGAAGATTTTAGTTGCAATTGAGTGATGAAATCAGAAGACAGATTGCAAAGGATTGTGGAAGGAGTAGAGAGAAAGTGAAGATAATGGAGTTTTTTTTTCTAAGGGCTTAGATGTAAATGGGAGAAGAAATTTAGGTAATAGCTTGATGGGATATTAGCTGAGAGGATTTTTAAATATGGCAATTATTTGGACATATTTGTAACCATCAGGGAAAGAACCAATAGGTAGGAAGAGATTAAAGATTAAAGAGGAATGGGAACAATTGCCAGGAGCATTCTGCAGGATAAACTCTTAGAGATTGAGATCAAGGGCACAAATAAAGATTTTGGCCTTGTTAAAGAAGAGAGTCATCTCTTCATCAGAGATCTGAGTCAAGGAGAAAGGAGCATGTTGCTGGATGATAGCAAGGGGTTTTGAAATAAAGAGTTAGGGAAAAGAAAGCACTCACAGCAAATGGCCTTTGTTTTCTCAATAAAATATGAAATGAGTTCCTCTTTTGAGAGAAAGGGAAAGAGATAACTTGGGAAGTTCGAGGAAAGAGAAGTTTTGGAAGACTTCTTTTAGAAATTTTAATATTCAATTAAACAAGATTAAATTGTCTAGCAGAAAATAAAATCCAGATGAAATTAAATAAATTTGTAGTGTATCTAGTAAGCATGGTTGTATGATTTTTTACAACTCTGTTAATCATCATTTGAGAAGTTAAATAAGCAGATGATTGAATTTAAAAAATGCAAGAAAACATATTTAACTTTCACTATGTGGCAAGTATTGTGTTAAACAAATGTCACATATATAAAAAAGCAAAGGAAGCACCTTCCTTTAAAGACTTCATAGTTTAACGAGGGAGGATAATACATAGGGAAGGAGTAGCAGGGAGAGATGTCTTGTTTTGGAAAATTATTGGATGGTGAATGGAAGCATAGGGCCAATACACTCTTGCCAGGAGTAATGAGAGAATTTATGTGATTATGGTTGTGGAAATGGAAAGCAGTGGAATATGGTGGTTAGGAAGGGAATACAAGTGTTTTAGCATAGAGGCTGATAAGAAGATGACTGAGGAGTGAAGTGAGTTGTAGCTAGATTTATAATGGATGACTAAGGCAATTACTATTTAGGAGTGGTACCCTTGGATGGTAGTTCTGGGCATGAGAGCATTAATTCTTCCAGGATTTGGTTTCTGGTCTAGGCAGTAATTATAGCTGCTCAAGATCTGTGACATGGAAGAGTGAGAAAGAGTCATTGTGGTAGTACCAAGAAGAAAGGACTTTTTAAAATTGACCATATGATGTGAACTAATTAATTACAATATTAAGACTTAGAAAGATGGAAAGTAATACAAAAATAGATAAGATTGTCAAAAATGGGTACAGGGAAATATGGAGAGTTAGAAGGAAAGGGTCAGTTAGAGGAATTTCAGAATTCTTAACCAGTAAAGAATAACACATAATGAGATCAGTGTTGTGCCTTCTTTGTTGTGGCATAGGTAGAATTAAGATGATCGCAAGAGTTGAATAGATTGACAAACTTAAAGACCAAGAAAATATCTATTTATTTAAAATATTGAGTATAAGGGAAGGGGTTAATTGGAGCTGAGAGGAAGACTATGAGACTCAGAATGGATTTGAAAAAGGAGGGAAAATAACACGAAATTTGGTAAACAACTGTCACTAATATCTGGATGGTGGGAGCCTCAAAAGACTAGAGGATACTGAATAATGATGGTGGAAGGAAGGTCTTGGCTATGAGGGGTAAAACGTATACTCACTCTTGGTACACTACATTTTGCAAGAGATGGAAGGATATCTATATCCATTCTAGTAAAAGTTGGTTGGGAATGCAGTATCTTCTGGAAGATGTGGGGTAGCATTCATTCTGAGTGCCATGACATGGATAGAGTAAGAAAAGAAAAAGGACAAGATGATGAGAATTTGTTGATGATAGAATAATGTTTCTAGAAGATACAATGAAAGTGAAAGGAAGAGCTGAATCAGTATTTGGGCAGAGTATGGGTAAGATAGATGGGCTAAGAGAAGAACAAATAGTGATAGGTAAGGGAATTGTGTGTGTGTGTGTGTGTGTGTGTGTGTGTGTGTGTGTGTGTGTGTATGTTTTGCTTTGGAGAGGTGATAGCTTTTCATCAGTGGGATTAGGAGGATGGAGTTGGATGTTTGCTCCCACACTCAATCCAAGATAGAGATATAACACTTTTTGACTGGGTTGCCACTCCCATAAGTCCTGTGAGTGGGAAATAAACCAGAGAATGAGGTCAGTTCTCTTTCAACTACTAAGTAAGAAAGAAGACTAGATCTTGTGTGAATGGACCTTCTTGTAGATGAAGAATTGACAAAAAGTCTGGTATATGAGTCTTTTGTTTTAGAGTCAAGAGTTTTTCATTTTTAAGATATGAGTAATCTGGAATCTGGAATCCTGGAGATGCAACCCTGCAATTTAAGGTAAGTCTTGAACTAAGTCCAGGTCAGTCTTGAGTTGCCTCCAGTTCATTAGCATAGACTTTCTCCCAGTCTCAGTATGGTAGTAGAGCAGAACTGTAGCTTTGCTAAAGTGAATAGGGGTAAAGTATTAGTAGCCTCTAGGGCAGTAGATTTAGGTACAGGCCTGGGGCCAAGGGATATATGAAGCTAGGGGTACTGTTTATAATTCAAGAAGCCATTTTATTCAACTCTGATGCTGATAGCTGACGTTATCTGGCTGCTGTATAACAGCATCTTGGTTTCTGTTTTCCCCCAAATCATCCTGCCAAGTTTCCATTAGAACTACAAATATTGGAGAGAAGTCTGAAAAGATGGCAGAGATCAGAAAATTTACAGCTCTCCAAATTTCTTCCACAGAAAAACAGACAATATTGCCTTAGAGAGAATATAGAGCAACAGAAACAAACAAAAAGTTAGGATAAAGTAGTTGTTCTCCTAAGACATTCTAAGAAGACCCCAGAGTAGGAGAAGATTGAAGGACAATTGTGCTGGCCAGATGTATCTTGGACTGGACTGCTGCTGTGAGAGAGAGAAAGCTAGCACACACCTAGTGAATGCAGTAATAGAGGGACAAGAAGCCTGCTGGATGTGGTGGTCACCAGCAGGAGAGCAGGATTTGAGTTACAGGGTAAATGAGACAGTTGTAGTTTTCAGCCATTAGAGAGACCTGAATGGAGTGAGTCCCCAGGTGGGACAGCTCTAGCCGTGGCTTGGGAGTCCTGGGGCAGACCTCAGAAATAACCGTAATAAAGACCTGATGCTTAGGGCATTATTCTCTAGGAACTAGAACTTGATCATACTAATGGTTGCTAAAAATGAAAGCAATACCTTTGAAATAGGGAGACACATAGAATAAAGAAAGGGATGGAGCAGAATATGTACCCACAAACACAGTAAGTAAATAAAAAAATATATATATATATATGAAATCAAGAAAAAATTAGGGAAAAAAGAAGAGCAATCCAAGAAGATTAAGAGAACTTTGCAAAGAAAGTCAACTAACTTGAAATAAAGAATCAAAAACTTAAGAAAATAATTAAGAAATCACTGCCTGAATAAGATTTTAGAAGTAAAATTTACAGGAATATCATAGACAAGTTTCAAAGCTCCCAGATTAAGGTGAAAATATTGGAAGGAACAAGAAAAAAATAAATATAATGAAGCTACAATAAAGATTACATGAGATCTAATAGCTACTATGCTGAAGAATTAGGGGTCTTGGAATACTGTATTTCATGGAGCAAAAGAGTTGGGATTATGGTCATTGGGCAATTTACTCAGCAAAGTTAAGTACAATCCTGAATGGAAAAAAATAATATTTAACAAATTCAAAGACTCAAGTTTTTGTGACAAAAATCCCCACCAGAACTCAAGGGAAATTTTGATATATAACATCTAGGAAAAATATAGCTATTAAGGACCAATTATAATAGATTCAATAAGGTCAAATTGTTTATTCTTATATATGAAATTCTTTTATAAATATCATTTTTACTTGAATAGTTTGATAGAAAGGCTTGGACTGAAGTGAGTATGATGGGGTAATTCTAAAAAAATAAAATGTAACTATGTAGGGAGCGATATAAGAAGAGTAATTATCTCATACAAACAAGATTTTTTAAAAAATGAAATGTTGAAGTTAGTGAGGTGGAAGCTGAGAAGGACTGAAATCTTACCTTCTCTGTAATGGACTAAAGTAGGAATTATATACATATATATAGGGGTATGAAAGTCTACTAAAGTCAGAAAGCAATAAGAAGGCAGAGGAAGAGGGTGGCAGAGAGAGGATGAAGGAAAGATTCTTGGAGGGTTTGCTAGTTTAAGGAATAAGAATGCAAAGAAATGGGTAGAAGTAAAGTAGAGGAGTGAGGAGAGATAGAATGGGGTGAGAAGGATAGTGAGAGAAAATAGGAAGAAGGAAAATATATAATAAGCAATTATAACTTAGAATGTGAATGGAATGAACGCCCCCATAAAATGGAAACAGATAGTAGGTTAAAAATTTAAACTTAACAATATATTGCTACCAGGAAATTCTATAAAAATGAGAACATAAACTTATCATAACAAATACAAACATAAAATAAAGAGTAGAATTTATTATGTCAGAAAGGCAGGGGTAGCAATCAAGATTTTAGACAAAGTGAAAGTTAAAATAGATTTAATCAAAAGAGAAAATAGGGAAATTATATATATCAATCATATTAATCAAGATCTTTTTAGATTATTTAAAATCACTAGGCAGTATTAAGTTGCTATAGTGTAGGAAATGATGAACCAATGGATTGAGAAAAATATGGAAACTCTAGATTTATGAAGGAAGATGCTATCCACTTTCAGAGAAATAGAGAACAAGTTGAAATAAGCATAATATGGTTTTACAGGTTTGCATGTGAATATATATATGCATATATGTGCAGGATTATATATATCTATATATGTATGTGTACCTGTATGATGTGTATATGTGTATATACATATGTGTGTATGTGTGTGTATATATGTACATATATATACATATATATATGTACATATATATATATATACACATTCATATAAATGTTCTCTATGGGGTAGGGAGGGACAGGAAAAATAAAGAAAAAGTACACAGTAGAGAACCAAAAAAAATTCTATAAGGAAGCAAAGAAAAAATGTATAACTCTGAACACAGTGTTGTTTATTATATTGGTTTTTTTGAAATAGAAATTTATTGCTTTATATTTTGAATCCTCTCATGTTTCGCTGTCTACATGATTCACATGGTTATTTTTTTTCTTGTTTCATATTAAGTTTATTTTATTTTATTTTTGCTGAGGCAATTGGTGTTAAGTGACTTGCCCAGGATCACACAGCTAGGAAGTGTTAAGTATCTGAGGTCAGATTTGAACTCAGGTCCTCCTGACTTCAGGGCTGGTGCTTTATCCACTGTGCCATAGCTGCCCCCATATTTAAGTTTAAAATAAAATAAAAAAAATAACTTCAAATATTTTTGGTGGCTTCTGAACATTCTTGGATGATTAAACTTTACTCACAGTATTCTCCATCCTACCTTTAACATTCCTTTTACAATTAGAAGACTTCAAACTGGAAGGGACCTTCTTAATCCTTATCATTTTATAGATGAAAAAATTGACCCTATTTGAAAGCATTCTAATGGGGATTTGAAGTCAGAGCCTCTCATTGTAGGTCCAACGCTCTTTCTATTATACGCTATTGACTAATGTGTGCTCTGATCCACAAGAATATTGAAACCAGCTTGATTGCCTATGGACAGCACTCTATATCCTAACTCTCTCCTCAATTCTCTAATATATTATATATCCAATAATGAGTGCTATAATAAGAAAATAGAAGATAGGGTAGACCCCAAAGTTTGTATAATTGTGGATGGATAGGATATGACATGGAGACAATATAAATGAGTGAAAAGAATAGGCTTAAAATCAGAAGTGTAGGTTTGAATCCCATTTCTGCTCTGCTACTTATTAACTATGCGATCCTTGGCAGGTTATTTTATATTTCTGGGCCTTAGTTTCTTTACCTGTAGAATGAAGGGATCAGATTTCATGGGTTCTGAAGTACTTTGCAGTTCTAAATCCTCTGAGCTTTGACTCGGTAAAAAACAGGCTGCAAAATATACTGAATAAAATCTAATTTAGGTGTCACTGAGTGAGGATTTAATGTTATACTCTCAACTTTTATAGAGGGTTGATATAAGTAATTTCTATTTGAAGACTATTTCTGTATCTTTTGCACAACCACAGTTGAAAACATTGCCCATTGTATTACCTAATGTCCCATATATCTAGTTAATAAATTCTTTTTTAAATCCAGCACCAAGAAAAATTATTTTTCCTCTTGTAGAGCAACTTGTGTGCTTTTTTTCTCCTCCTCAAATCACAAGCACTATATAACCCAAAGTGCTGTCTTGACCTTTGAGATTATCTATTCTAATTTCTTCATTTTATAGAAGAGAAATTGAAGATCTGGAAAATTGAAGGCACTTGTACTTCACTTACTAACTCATACCTAGATCACAGTTCCCTGATCTAGCCACAGAATGGAGTCCTGTGGCCAGTGGTGAGAATTCCTGAAGTGCTGATTGCCTACTTTGCAAACTCAACTTTGACGGTCTCCATCTGTGTTTTTTCAGTCAAAGGAGAAAGATTTCCTGATCAATGGAAGTCTTGGTGTTTGCCTTGAGAGTAGTTCAATATTCCATAATAAATTGAAATAAGGGGGAACTTTCTATTCAGTGAACCTCAAAGGGAACTTTGAACCACATCCTAGTGATGATCCTAGTGGGCTTTGGGAGCATAATAGAGGATGGGATTCACCAGATAATAAAAGAGCATTGTATTGATTACTTATGGATTCATAAGAAGCTTTCATGTATATTCTGTAATTATTCATAGATGCCTAAGAATTTGTGATTTTCTGTATTTTCTTGGAAGTGGAATAGTATGTAGCTGATAAATGCATCATAACCCTGAGTTATGCGATGTGGGGATACTTTGATCCCTATCTATAGAGATATATGCAAATTGTGCTCTGAGATTTCTGTTTGTCATCTTAGTGAGCCAAAACAGAAAGCAAATTTTTGGGGATGATTCCCTAGGATTTGACCTGGTCCTTGCAAACCCATATCATAGGAAACTGGGTCACAGGTTGAACTATTTTTAAAAAGTGTTTGCTTTTATGTATGCTTCGATTTTTTAGGTTTCCTCAAATCAATAGGGCAATAGAAAGAATACTAGAGCACGAATGTGTTCTTATAAATTATTTTTTTTCTTTTGGGCCTCAGATTATTAATTCATAAAACAAGTAGATTTTTAATAAGGAAGATAGACAATCACAAATGAAGAAGCATGTCAATTACTTGAAATAAAAAGCTTTTTTTACTAACAAGATGAATGTAGCTAAGAAAGGAGGATTATATTTTAAAAATACAATTTTTATCAAATATATCTGAAAGAGTTGATATTTAAATGGGAAATTAGTACAAACATATGACATCAGAAGTCATTACTCAAAAGAAAATTGGTCAACACATACTGACAGATATCAAAAGGAGAATTGCAAACTATTCACAACCATATGAAAGATTTCTTCCAAACCACTATTGAAGGAAAAATGAAAAGAAAAACAATATGTTGTTTTACTGCATGCCCATCAAATTAACAAAGATGACAAAAGATGGAAATAGTGTTGGAGGGGCTATGGAAATACAGGCAGGTTAATATACTATTAGTGAACTATGAATTGATTTAATCATTCTGAGAAGCAACTCACAGTAATGCTAAGAAAGTAAATAAAATATCCATAATTTATCTAAAAATTCTGCCAGAAATATATATCAAGTAAGTGAAATAAAGAAAAGGAGGTCAAATATATTTAAAATAATTATAATTTTTCATAAAATTAAAGAAGCAAATGTCAAATTGATACCCACTGATTAGGGAATGGCTTGTATTGTGATATATACATGCAATGCTAAATTGTTACACTAATAAGAAATAATAAGTATGAAGAATACAGAGGGTCATGGCAAAAATGATAAAAGATTTATTATGTAAAAACAATTTTGGCCAGTTGGATAGTTTTGGACTTGGAGTAAGGAACTCATTAGTCTTCTTTCTCCATAAGACTAGATTCTCAATTTTCTCATCTGTAAAATGAGCACAATAATATTTCTCACAGTTCTGAGGATTAAATGAAAAATTTTTTGCAAAGTACTTTATAAATATTAGCTATTATGAAATACTAGTTATTATACTATTACAACAATGTAAATGGAGAATAATAGTAACCAAAACAAAACCCCAAACTGAAGGCTGAATAATAATAATAATAAAAATAATAAATAATGTGCAAGTCTCCCCCAGGTAGGTAATGCAGTAGATAGAGCACCAGGCTTTGAGTCAGGAAGACTCATTTTCTTGAATTCAAATTTAGTCTCAAGCACTAACTGTATGATCCTGGACCAATTTCTCAATCCTGCTTGCTTTAGTTTCCTCATCTGTAGAATGGCAAACCATTCCAGTATTTTTGCTAAGAAAGTGCTAAATGAGGTCACAAAGAGCTAGACATGATTGAAAGTAACTGTCTAAGAACAATATTAACAAGTCTCATGTAGTAACACTCCCTTTTTTGCAGGGGTGGAGAACTTAACTGTTAGTTGTCTGACTGAATTTTATATTTCCTTTCGTTTTTTATTCTCCATAAACAATGGCCTTCCTGAAAGAGGATGACAGAATAGAATGGATGTGTTGAGAAATAAAGGTGATACGAAAGATATAACTAACTTTTTAAATGATTGTTTGTATTAGATGATGACTGTGGGATCTTCCAATTCAAATGGTCTGTTATGTAAAAGCAGGAAGCTGGCAGGAAATATAATACAACTGCCAAAAAATGACATAGATATTGTCAGAATGAGGGGATATCTTCAAGCTCTTTTGCTGAAAGATATAATAGGGAGGGTTAGTGTTGAAAGTATGCAAAATAACCTTTGTTATTTCATATCAGGAGAAAATGCCATTGAGATTGAACTCAGGTAAGAGAGAGAGTGGTTTAGAGCACTGAAACTAGAATGAAAAGTATTACATTAGTGACCTCTAATGAATTTGAGCTTTTTTTCTCAGATAAGACACTAAATATTCTGGGCATGGCAAGAAGATCACAAGACTATGAGTTCAGGAATATAATAAGAAAAGGTGAAATCTGCACAGTACACTCCTTCCTTACACAATAATTTCTTCCCTGAACAGATTTATGATGTCCTCTTTTTCAGCACTCATTACTATTTTGTAGTGTCATAATTTTAATGCTTTGAATATGAGAAAAGCAAGAAGATGCTATTCTGTTAACCTCTCATGACTCAGATTAGAATGCTTCTGTCATGAGAAGAATACCAGACTTCTGAATAAAACTGGAAAATTTAGGAAAGATTGAGGCTTATATTTCAGACCATTTAAGATCTGCTATGCTGAACTTTTTGGTAAGGAAGGAAGTGGTTGAACACTGGTATCTATATAATGTATTTCAGGGGTTACAGCATATGCCAAGATCCATTTGACATACATTTCTCTAACCTTTATTATCTATATACCTTTGTAAAATGAATGGATGGGAGGAGATGGCCTCTGAGTCCCTTTTAACACTAGCTATATGATCCCATTACTGAGGTTTGGCTCATGCATAGAATGCCTGTGATGCTATTTACCATGTGGAAGAAGAGAAGGAGCCTGTTTTTGGAGAAGTATAAGGATATGAAATGGGGATGCCTTGAAGCGACTTGAACACATTTGGGTATTTTGTAATTGGTTCTGATCTGCTAGGTACATGATGAGGAGAAGCCTTTTGGATTTGAATGATTTCATAAAGTAGGTGACCAGAACCACAGCAATCTCTTCAGCTGCTGTCCCTTGAGATAATGCTTGTAAAGTGCTTAGCACAGTGCCTGTCACATAATTGATGCTTAATAAGTGTTTCTTTCCTCCTTCCTTTTCTCCCTTCCTCTCCTAAGCCCTTCCTTCCTTCCTTCCTTCCTTCCTTCCTTCCTTCCTCCTTCCTTCCTTCCTTCCTTCCTAAGCCCTTTCTTCCTTCCTTCCTTCCTTCCTTCCTTCCTTCCTTCCTTCTTTCCTTCCTAAGCCCTTCCTTCCTTCTTTTTTCCTTCCTTCCTTCCTCCTTTCCTTCCTCCCTTCTTCCCTTCTTCCTTTCCTTCCTCCCTTCCTTCTTTTGTTTCTGTCAGAAAACCTGTCATAGCAACATTGGGGCATTGAGGAGACCTAGTGTCTGAGTTTTGGAGCCAGCTTAGTCTGAATGTACTGAGGATCAAGGAATGACTTTCCAGATCCTAACCAACAGTAGCTTGCATGAAGACTCCTTGCAGTTCTGTAACTGGAAATGATCTTGGTGGGGTTAGTGCTGTGTAGAAACTAAGTTGGGATAGGGGAGAGTGTGCCTTCAAGGTACTGGGTAGAAATATTGGTACTTTTTTATTGCTATATCTTAGAAGTTAGTATTCTTTGTTAAAGTTAATGGATGTAACGTAGAAATTAACTGGTTAAAAAAGCTAGGTGGCATAGAAAGGGTAGTTAGCTTGGCATAGTGGATAGAATGGCTGACCTGGAAAAAGTCAGATTCATCTTCCTCCGTTCAAATCTGACTTCAGACCCCTACTAGCTCTGTGACCCAGGCAAGTCAATTAATCCCATTTACCTCAGTTTCCTCATTGGTGGTAATATGGGGATAATACCAGCACTTGCCTCCCAGAGCTGTTGTGAAGATCAAAAGTGATAATTATACAATAATTAGCATAGTGTCTAGCATATAATATATTACAATTGTATCATTTCATATATAATTATAAGTAGAAATAAGATACAATTGGCGGGGGCTTGAGCAGATGGCATTAGAGAAGTGACCTCTCAAACCTCTCACAACACCCCTGGAACCCAGAGGTGAAAGATGCAGCAGGCTTCATTCTGAGAAAGTTGTCAAGCCCTATTTGCTACAATCCTAATAAACTCATCTACTTAAGTGGCCCTAGAAAGTGGGCAGGGTGTGCCCAATACACACTGCGATGAGCATTACCACATTAAGGGGAGGTCCTCCCCTTAAAGGGAATGTTCATTTGCGAGAATGAGAGCATTCTTGAATCTGTTCCAAGTTCTCTGCAATTTATATAGTCTTCTGGCCACCGAGTTCAAGGCTTATCTTTGCTTTTATTTCTGGGACTTTCAATGTCACATAGATAATATCTTATTTAGGTCTATTTTCTCATCTTTAATTCTAAAGTCCTTTCCATTTCTCAATTCACATTTTTATCTATTGTGAACCTTTGATCTATTCATATGCTTAATAGATAATTATGATTCTTATATACATATGGAAGCACTATTATTTAGTGATAAAGAATCATAACCACATGTATACACACATACATATATATAAACACGTGTGTGTGTGTGTGTGTGTGTGTGTATGTGTATCTTAGAATTTTTCTTCTCCTCAAAAAACACATGGACACACTACTCAGACATGCAGGGAAAACGAAAAAAAAAAAAAAAAACAATGATATTTCTAAGGAGCTACTATATTAAGACTTACTAACATTCCCCGCTTTTTTCTTTTCTTTTTGCACAATACTTTGGAAAAATAAGATTTGGAGTAAGGTAGGAGGCATTGTTTTGGTTAAATTAACAGGTGCAAAGACAAAGGATTTCATGATTTGGTACTCTGGAACTCTATCCAACATTTGCATTTTAACTGCAGAGACAAGCAGGTGTTGAAGAATAGGGAAGAGAGGAAACTAAGTCAACTTTTCCTTTCCCCGTAGTCATTATGCTTTTAAAGACATTTGGCCTTCCATTCAATGTTCAAGTAACTGAGTGTTCCAATTAGCCAATGTGTAGTTACACTAATGTGATCTAATGGGGTCAGATCAAATCCCCAGCATTTGGCACTTAAGTGCATTATGTCATATGTCATACATACTTAGGTGGGGAGCAGCAGAGAAAACATTTCCAGAGAGGATATTTGTGAACCTATTTTCTGATCTTCAAAGCATTTTTTGTTATTAAAATGTTGAATGACATGAATATAAAAGGCAAGTGTGAATCCACAGAGGCCTTTAAATCATTATTCTTCAGGCACTAAGATTTAGCAATTAGGACCTAGTAGTAAACTCACATTTCCATTGCATTTTTGGATTTAATAAAGCCTTTTTCAATATAAAAGGTGGATAATATAGGACAGGTTAAGAAACCAAGACACAAAGGTTTTCTTAGGTCACTCAATAAGCATACAAGGCATTTAAATCCAAGTCATCCAACTCCAAATCCAATACTCTTTATGTTACTCAGTGTTTCTTCTAAGAAAGAATAATAACAAAAGAATGGCTAAGGTTAAGGACTGGAGATCTCCTTGTACACTCAGAAGCCTTATATCTGGGTTTATGCTTGGACCAAATTGATTCCCAGAAGATTCTGTCCTCTAAAGTGAGAGGTCTGTATCTTTTTAAAAAATCAAACTCCCTTGGTCTTTATGTCTCCAACCTAGAGCTCTGGGAAAGTTGAGGTTTGGCTCATATCTAGAATCTCCCTCAAAGAGAAGCAAAAAAATAATAAATGTACAATGTAAATCAGTTATAGGACAACTATTTCTTTCTTTTAGATATATCCAAGAGTGCTTAAAACACAAATGACTCATAGACATACATTGTAAAAATTTAAAAGGTTAAAAAGAAACTGAAAATTTTGGGTCACATTCTTCAAGAATGTTGATACTTAAAACATTAAAGATAGCCACTTAAATCTATTGAATGTACATTTCATATAATCTAATCTCTGTACTATCCAAACAACTCCTTCAAGGTCCAATGATTTTTTTTTAAACCTCTCGTTTTATTTTACTTTTCCTAATTACTAAGAATTTATTTTCCTTCCTTTCCCCATTCTATGCTTATTGGGAAAAAAGGAAGAAAAATGCTTGTATGATAAATATCCATAATTAATTAAAACTGCATTGACTATGTCCAAAAAATTTGTCTCATTCTTCACCTTGAGTCCATGAGATAATGAGATATTCTTTGTAAACTGATTAGCACAGTGTCTTGCATATAGGCAGCACTTAATGTAAGGCTTATTCTCTTCCTCTCCTGGATCACTTCTCTACCAGGAAGTATGACATACTTCATTATTGGTCTTTTGGAATAATGATTGGTTATTGTATTAATCTAAATTCTTAAAATTGATCACTTTTATATTATTTCTGTTATACAAATTGTTCTCTTGTTCTGCTCACTTCATTTTCAGAGTTAATACAAGACTTCCCAGGTTTCTATGACAGAAACTCTTTCATTATTTCTTAGAGTATAATAATATAGGCATATGCTATTTCCCAGTGATGGTTTCTCTTTAACTTCAAGTTCTTACTATTATAAAAAGAGCTTATATATACATATATATATGAATACATATATTTGTACATATGCATTTAAAAAAATATTTCTTTAATCTTATTGATATATGTATTCCTTAATGGTATCATTAGGTCAAAAATATGCACAATTTATCAGATTTATAGGTATAGTTCCAAATTGCTTTTAGAATGACCAAACTAATTCATAGCCCCAAGAAGGATATATTAAAGTACCTGTTTTCTCATAGTCTTACCAACATTTGATATTTTTCTTTTTATTTATTCCTATTAATCTCAAAGATATGATGGGGAACCTTAGAATTGTTTTAATATATTTCTTTAATCATTACTGATTTGGAGCATTTTTCATATGGTTCTTGCTAGATTGAATGTTTTCCTTTGAAAACTGCTTATTTATATCCTTTAACTATTTATCAAGCTCGTATCCTTATAACTATATAAATTCTTCACATTTCTTGGAAATGAGACAATTAGCAAAGAAATTTTGAGCACATGCTTCCCTTCAGATTTTAAGTGCATTTTTGTTTGGTTTTTGCAAAACTTTAAAAATTTTACATAGTTAAAATGACTTCATATCTTTTGTGATTGATTTTTTTGTTTTGTCTGATCATGAAATTTTGCCCTAATTAATTTATCTGTTTATAACATCTTGGCATATGATGTGAGATGTTGTTCTAAAACTAGTTTCTTCTGGGTTGCATTCCTGTTTTTCCAGAAGTTTTTATTAAATAGAGAGCTATTCACCCACTAGCTGAGGATTTGAGAATTTGTAACAAACACCAGGATAGCTCATTTGCTTCTGAAAGTTTTTAACAGTTAATATGTTTCACTGTTAGTCCTCTTTACTTTTTAACCTAGTGATAAATCATTTCGTTGATTTTTGCATAGTTTGAGATCTTCTGTTGCTTAGATTTTTGTTTCATTATGGCTCTAAAATTTTTGACTTTTATTCCTTCAGATATATGTTATTATTTTTTCTACCTTTACAAAGTAGCTTGATTGTTATGGAACCAAATAAGTAAATAGGCAGTATTTTGATTTTTACTCTTTATATCCCAATAAGTTTTTTGAATGATATTTACTTTATCGTTACTGAGCACAGATATATTCATTAGTAACATCAGCTAAAATCTTTAAGATATTCACACACACATATACATACATATATATATATATATATATATATATATATATATATATATATGTGTGTATGTGTGTATAATGTAATGTCTCTACATCCATACTGATGTACTTGAACATGATCAGGGACCCTGAATTTGTTTATCCTTTTGAAGTTAAGAATAGGTTTTTGACCTGACTCCTAAATGATAAAAACCTAACATGACTTTGCCCCCTTCTGAAATGAAAAAAAAAAAAACCCAGCAGTATGTAACCAATAACTATAGCAATTTTTTGTCCCTGATGACCACATTTGTAGCCTGATGCAGGATCTTTCTGGAATCTGTAATTTGGATGTGCCAGAAAAAATCTCAGACATTAATACCCTGAGTTAAAATTTCATTTCCTATTCAGCACTTCTCTCCATCTTAGCCCCAAATTCCTTACTCCCACATTGTTTATGGACATCAAGTTTATGCACAAGCCCTAGTAATGATATTGTTACCAGATTGGTTGTTCATACTGTAATACTTTAATCCATCTTAATAACAGAAAGAAAATAGTAGTAATCACCACGGGGAAGGAAATAGTCCCATGGTAGAGCAAATGAGACTGTGTCACCTGAAAATTTAAAAGGAAAAGTCCTTTGGTCTATGGAAAGTCATATTTGAAAAAGAAAATGAAGAGAACCTGTCCTTCCTTCTCACTTGCAATAACTCGCACTTACAATTTACAAAGCTCTTCCTCACATCATCCTTGTGAGCTATCACTCAACAACATAGCCTCATTTTGTAGAGAAAGAAACAGTGTTTCAGAGAATTGAACTTAACCAAATTGTGTGAACCAGTTCTGTGAACAAGAGACACAGTTCTTATGACTGAGTCCATTGTTTTTCCACTGTACCACAAAAACAACTGTAGAAAGGCAGAAAAAATATAAATAAAACTAGAAGGGAGCTTTGGGGTCATCAAGTTTATAGTCTCTTTTACAAGTGAGAAAACTGAATCCCAGACAGAGTGCAACTTGTTCAAGGTCAAAAGCAAGTAAATATCTAAGACAGGATTCATATTCAAATCTTCTTTTACTCCAAGATAACTTATTTATCCAATGCATAAATGAATCATTCCAAATATCCTCTTTGTTTTTAGGCAAGATCAAAAGGAGAATTTATTGAACAAGAATTTGTTTTGGGAATATTGTTACATGAAAATGGTACAGTGGAGTTAGAAGTGTTGGTATTGGAGTTAGAAGATCTCTAGGTAGAAATCCTGGTCCTGTTATATGCTATATTATATGATCTTGGACAAGTCAATTTTAACCTTGCTCGACTTCAGTTTTCTAACCTTTAAAATGGAGAGACTGTATCAGAAGACTTCTGAGATCTTTCCAGCTCCAAATCTGTTACTCTATGACCCCACTGCCAGGAATGGTTGGCAAAAAGCCTATTCTAGAAAGCTTTAAGAATTCACTAAGAATAATACCAATCCTTGGAGGTTTAGGGGAAGCCCTGTCTATGAATAGAGGAGAGATAGAATGGTAGGCTAGAAGTATCCATCAGTTTTTATAGTTAAAATACATGTATGTGAATACTGACTTTGTTATTTAGTACAAACCTTGACTCTTTGTCACCCTGTGTCTCAGTTTACTGATCTTTAAAATGAATGCATTGAACTAGATGAGGTCTACAATCCATTCTAGACAGAGGCCCCATATTCATGCATCTTGGATTTGAGGGGCTGTGGAAGGAAGGATACATTTCATATGTATGAAATAACAAAGTATGTTAAGAACAATGGAGAAATATGAAGTATTCTAGGAAAATGTGAGGAGAGAGCACTTTAAGATTGAAACTTCAAAAGAAGAGGAGGATTCTGAAAAACAGAAATGGCACAAAGTTTGTACTCAGATATGGAGTAGTCTTCTAATATGTCTAGAGGCTGAAGATAGCATCTTGAGCTTGGAGAATAGCTAGTTGGCCATTTTGTTGGAATGTAGAATGAGTGATGATGAAGAATGTGAAATAAGACTGCAGAGAAAAGTTATAGGCAGACTCTGTAGGACATAAAATTCCAGGCTGTCAAGTTAATATATTTCTCATGATTTTTGAGCAAAAGAGTAGAAAGGTAAGATCTGTGCCCTCAGGAGATAATTTTGCTAATTGGATAAAAATAGAGGTGAAACTGTAGACAGAGAAACCAATTTGAAGGATTACAATAATCAGGGATATAATTTTAAGGGGAAAAGAACAAGCACTTATTAAGCACCTATTATATTTCAAGCAGTGTGCTAAACATAAATATCCTAGTTTATCCTCACAATAATTTTATGAACAGACAATTTTCAGAGGATGAAATTGAAACTATTACCACTCATATGAAAGAGTGTTCCAAATCATTATTGATCAGATAAATGCAAATTAAGACAACTCTGAGATACCACTACACACCTGTCAGATTGGCTAAGATGACAGGAAAAAATAATGATGAATGTTGGAGGGGATGTGGGAAAACTGGGACACTAATGCATTGTTGGTGGAGTTGTGAACGAATCCAACCATTCTGGAGAGCAATCTGGAATTATGCCCAAAAAATTATCAAATTGTGCATACCCTTTGATCCAGCAGTGTTTCTATTGGGCTTATATCCCAAAGAAATACTAAAGAAGGGAAAGGGACCTGTATGTGCCAAAATGTTTGTAGCAGCCCTGTTTGTAGTGGCTAGAAACTGGAAAATGAATGGATGCCCATCAATTGGAGAATGGCTGGGTAAATTGTGATATATGAATGTTATGGAATATTATTGTTCTGTAAGAAATGACCAGCAGGATGAATACAGAGAGGACTGGCGAGACTTACATGAACTGATGCTAAGTGAAATGAGCAGAACCAGGAGATCATTATACACTTCGACAACGATATTGTATGAGGACATATTTTGATGGAAGTGGATTTCTTTGACAAAGAGACCTGAGTTTCAATTGATAAATGACGGACAAAAGCAGCTACACCCAAAGAAAGAACACTGGGAAACGAATGTGAGCTATCTGCATTTTTGTTTTTCTTCCCGGGCTATTTATACCTTCTGAATCCAATTCTCCCTATGCAACAAGAGAACTGTTCAGTTCTGCAAACATATATTGTATCTAGGATATACTGCAACATATCCAACATATAAAGGACTGCTTGCCATCTAGGGGAGGGGGCAGAGGGAGGAAGGGAGGGAAAAAAAATCGGAACAGAAAAGAGTGTCAATATAAAGTAATTATTAAATAAAAATTAAATTAAAAAAAATAATAATCCTAAGAAGTAGGTGCAATTATTATTTCCATTTCTTTTCTTTCTTTCTTTTTTTTTTTTTAACCGATTGAGGAAACAGAGAAATAATTTAATTGATTTGTCCAGATCACATAGCTAAGAATTGGCTGAGGTTAAGTTTGAACTCAGATACTCCTCATTCTATTTCCAGGGTTTTATACAATCTGCCACTTAGTTACTATGGTGTTGGCAAAGGGAGAGAAGAGAAAGAGACACACACTCAAGAGATATCTTTGAATTGTAATTGAGAAGAATTGCCAATAATATGGGGAAGAAAATATTGAAATTTTAAGCCTGTATTACTGGGAGAACAGCAATACTTAAAAGGAAAAAAAAAGATGTGAGAAAGAAACGTAGATTCTGGGGTGAAATACTAAGTTCACTTTTTGAAATGTCAAGGTTGGATATGTTAAATGCTGACTGGTGGAGACTCAATAGTCATCTATGAATGCTAATAGGCTTCTCTCTGACTTTTATCTTTGCCTTAAAAACATCTTTGTATGGTAGTATAATTACTTTTAAAATCTGTTCTACCATAAGTCTCATCTGATAACAATAAAAAAAAAATCTGATAAATATTTGCATTGTTCTAGTTTGTCTTCTTAGTTATTCAAAGGCCTTGATTTAATCCTACAAGAGCTGGTTTAAAATTTGGGCTCTGATCCACGACAGCTATGTGTTCTTGGTCATAATCTATCTCAGTTTTCTCATATGCAAAATAAAATCGTTCACATTGACTGCTGTCACTACTTGTACTAAATTTCTAGTCCTGTTGAATAGTTCTAGCTTTGGATATGTTCATACTTGTGACTTAACTGACCATAATGAATAAGTTGAATCCATTCAACTATAGTCCCATTGTTTCAACAGGTGGCTTGATTAATTTTGTCACTGAGTTGTCCATCAGTTTTACTGAAAAATCATCTAGTTCAGTCAAAATAGTGATGGTAGTGGTGAAACAGAAGGGAATTTTTACTTATATTAATATTCCATTCTAAATATTCTATTTATTAATTTTAATATTATTTGTTAGTAATGATCTATTTATTAAGCACCTACTGTGCATCAGCGACCATGCTACAATCTTTACAAATATGTCATTTTAATTTCACAACAACCCTGGGAAGTAGGTATTATTATTATCCCATATTACTCTTGAAGAAATTAAGAAAGGGAGATATTAAATATCTTGCCCAGGGTCAACAGTTAGTAGACTATCTGAAGTGGGATTTGAAATCAGACCTTCTTGACTCTAGGCCCAGTACTCTATCTACTGTACTCCTTAGCCACTTGGTATAAATTCTCTGTTTAGACAGTTTCAGTTTTCAGTTTTAATTTGACTGAGCATGTGTTGTGAGGAATGCTATTTGAGTGCAGCAGGTTTATTGTAAATTCTGTAACCTCAGATTTATAGAATCATAATTTAGGCAAAGATTCTCATTTTATAGAGGAGGAAACTGAGGCAAGAAGATTAACTGAGTGGACCATAGTCATACAGCTAGTATCAGAGGCAGTATTTAAAGCCAAATCTTCCTGTTTCCAAAACTAGCATTGTATCCGTGATACCCTGCTGCCCCGTGAAGAGTGAGAGAGGAAACTCTGTTGATGGAAGTAAAGTAGCATTACTTTTTTTAATAAGATTCCCAACTTATACAAGGCTATACTGCCACATTTTAAGTGCTGGAGTACTTTGCTGACAGCAAAAAGCTCATCTTACATATAAATTCATAGATTCCTTGAGCTGAAACAGTTTCTTACTTGATTCTGTTAGATTACAGCTGCGTAATGATTTGTTGTTTAAATATTAATACATGTAATAAAAAACAACACTTTGAAAACTTAAATACTTCAAAAATGATTGATTTTTTAATGAAAATAAATCAGTAGACTTCTCTAAGAATATAAAGTACTTTACATAAATTTTCTTATTAGTAAATATAACAATTATAAGAGCTTGATAGGAAAAATATAACATGATTATGTTCAGTAGGACTTGTTAAACTTTTTCTACTTGCAACCCCTTTGTGCCTGAGAAATTTTTTTATAACCCAGGCTATGTAAATTTATAAAATAAGTATGCAAATCAAATATTTACTTATAATAAATCATATTTTGTGATTCCTACATTCAATTATAAAACCTCATATGGGATTGTGTTGACCCACAATTTAAGAAATGTTGATGTAAAATATCTGATTTGTTTATGTTGGAGAACTCCCTCTCCCATCACAGGTAACAATCAGTCTGTGAATAAGGAAAATTCTAGAGAATTTCCTGGAATAAAAAAAGTGTTATTATTTATTTTATAAATGAGGAAAACTAAGGCCCAAAGGAGTAGCATGAGCTTAGATTTAAACTCAGCTCTTTAAATACCAGGTCTACAACTTTTTCTTTAATGCAATAGTGTTCCCTCAAAAAGTGAAAAAAAAATGGTGGTTGATAATTCTATGTATAAGATCTTTGTTGAATGACCTCTACTTGCTTGTATACCCTTAGATTCAATATATATATTGCCAGTGTATAGACTGGAGTTTTTGAGAGCTCAAGAAAAAAGATATCCTGATATTTTAACTTCCAGTTTTGAGAGAAGAGAAGCATGGCTCCAGACTCTCTTCAGGTTCCTTAAGAAAGAGAAAGACTATGTGAATGAACATCGAAGCCAATCACCATGTTCCTATCCTCAACATGCTATATTAGAGACTAGGGAATTTTTCCTTGGGTAAGATCTGGGATTCTCTTGTTTGAGCTTAGTTATCTTGCTACCAATGAGAGAGCTCATTTATTTTATGTATCGTCTGATTTATGTTCTCTTATGGATATTTTCTATGATTTTTGTTTGCTACCTGGCTTAAAAATGAATTTATTTACTATTTGTTTTGTGTGTTCATTGTGATATTGGCATTTGGTTGGAAGGATGTCATGCCTTGGATATAGAATTTGGGGCATTTTTTTCCCTTTAAAAGATAGTAATCAGAAGTGTAATTTGAACCTAAAAATCATTTCACCAAGACTAACTATGTTTAGGGAAGAGACAGGTATAATTCTTGCTTAGTGCCACTTCTAAAGAAAGCAATGTGGCCAGCCTCTGGCCCTAATGTACTGTTTCCTCTCCTGACTGGAATATCTCTTGGAGAAGAGAAGGGGGAGAATATTCATGAGTTATATCTATTCTTGCTTTCCTCAGAGCCACATTTAGACAAACCCATGAAGACACACATAATCTATGTGGGCAAAAAACATCCCCTGCATTTGGACATGTGTTCATCTATGTACAATGTCTAAGACCAAAATATAAATTAGGCTAAGTTTATGTTTTCCCTCTCCCACCAGTCTTGTTCTTTTTCTATCTCTTCAAGTTATCTTCCCTTCTTTAAACTCAGGCTCACATGACCCTTATGTACTCTTTTCTTTCTTAAAATGTGCTCTTAGCTCCTCCATCCCCTCACTAGGACAGGAGAGATTGATATCAGCTAATGGTGCTATTCTCTCCAGAGTATGTGCCCTTTGGCATCAATCAGTTGATAAATAACTATTGAGTTCTTTATATCTACAAGGAAATGTGGGACACAAAGAACTATGACAGAGCTGTCACCCCCAGAGATATTACATTCAAGCAGGAGGAACAAAACACACACAAGGGAAAAGTTAAATAATCACACAAAACTTAACATCACAGGAAATATTACAAATTGCCAAATGAGCAGTATAGGAAGTAAAGGTGATGAATTTAGAGGAAGAAAAAATCACTATGGCCTAATACAATCTAGGAAGCTGTTATGGAAGAGAAGTGACTGGAGTAGAGTCTTGAAGGATACTCAGGCTTTGAATAGAGTTACAAAACATGATGTAGGTGAAAAAAATGCTGTGAGGAAAGATGCACAGAAGTTTGAAAGTATAATGTACTTTCAGGAAATAGTGAATAATTTGATTGGGGGATTGTGGAAGTTAAGGCTAGGAGAGTGAAGTGCTAAAAATAAAAGACTAAACAATCTAGTAATAATTGACATATTTATTGTATCTTGAGACCAATACAAAATAATTGCTATCAATATGTTTTGCACATGCAGGTCATTTCACTCTTTTTATTGAATTCTTACAAATGTAAGCCTTGTATTAGTACTGCTAGGTCCAAGGATATGCACAGTGTGGTGATTTTTTGGACATGATTCCAATTTGCTTTCTGGAACGCATGAAGAAACTCAAAGTTCCATCAACAGATATTAGTGTGCTTGTTTGCCAGCAGCCTTTCTGACATTTAGACTAAATGATTTCTAAAAGCATATGAGTATATAATTCACACACAGGCACCAAATGTGATGCTGGGTCAGAGCCATAGTTGTTGGACAAGTGAGAGTGGATGACCCATTTACGGTCACATAAAGAGAATAAGTTTATAAAACTCTTCTTCTCCAATGTCTTCCTCCCAGGAACCAACTGCTTTGGAGACTAAAGTTATTCTTCCCTCAGATTCACTGCAATAAGTACTGTAGCCCATCATTGCCATCCAGTAGGTAGGAATAATATTGAAAGGTAGAACCTCCTGCTTTTGGAAGTCTCTACCTTCTCTTCTCTACTTTATTGAACCACAGGGAAAAAACAAAAAACAAAACAGCAGTTGCTCAGCCCTCTATCACCCCTAAGTAAGCACTTATATAACGGGACCAAGATTATCTTGTCAAAATGTAGGGCTTCAAGCACCAATCAGGATGAGGAAGCAAAAATTTGCCCTTGATATATAGGCTCCCTGTTGACTGCTTCATTCAGCATCATCTTGGGAGAATGGTACCTAGCAAACAGTAGCAAGTTCTTGTTCACTGGCTGACTGAAAAGGGAAATTGTTAAATGTTCCTTAAGACAGATCCTTGGGGACCTTTTCACTAGGTTCTCTATTTGCCAGTCCAAATGCCCAACTGCATCTTTTAAGCTTCCTTGGTGTATGTGTATGTCATATATACCTATATGCATGTATAGATACATATATATATGCCTATATTTTTGTATATATGCACATAAACATATATATCTATATCTATTTCTATTTATAGAAAAAGAGTAGTACTATTTTTTGTCATCATGGGACCTTTAAGGGTGGGAGCCCCACTCTGTTGACATTTCTCCAACCTAAAGTCTACCAAGTATTACCTCCTCTCCTAAATCCTGCAGCCTGTGTGTACACTCCCCTCCCACACACATATTCACACACTTACACACACACATACACACACACACACACACACACACTCATTTCATGGTTTAGGGGAGGAAATAATACATACACATTGCATGTATATGTGTGTATGCATATATATGTACTATATATACATGTGTGTATATATGAATAAAAATAGATGACTAATTCAATGTAATTGTTTTCTTTTGTAATTCTATGTGTTTTATTTTATTAATTTTAAAAAGATTATTTTAAGAAAGGATCCATCATTCAGCATGGAAGAAGAAATTTCCAGCTCCTAAGAACTGTATTATTATTAGGGCAGTTAGAAAGATTCTACATAGAGAGTGTGGGTGTGAGTTGAACATGAAAGGATGATATCAAAAATAATATTAAAGAGGAGAAAGAAGGATGCACTGGAAGGAGGAAGAAAGGAGAGGTAGAATGGGAGCAAATTATCTAGTATAAAAGAGGTATGAAAGAGATTTTAAATTGGAGGGGAAAATGGAGGGCTTATAAGAATGATTGAACTGCTCAAATTGTAATTGGCTCAATGA
Organism: Antechinus flavipes; assembly: GCF_016432865.1. NCBI lineage: Eukaryota > Metazoa > Chordata > Mammalia > Dasyuromorphia > Dasyuridae > Antechinus > Antechinus flavipes. The sequence continues at coordinate 405,084,414 of NC_067399.1, forward strand.
GGTAATGACATACACACTCAGGCATAAAAAAATCTTAGCCTACAGAAAAGTAAGAAGGGAAAGGGGTAAAAGAAGAGGAAAGGAGGGAGAATCAGGAGAGGTGTTAAAGGCAAAATACTTTTGAGTATGGACAGGGTTAAAGGAGAAAGAAAAAGTAGGATAAATAGGGAAAATAGGAAGGAGGAAAATACAAAGCTAGTAATTATAATTTTGAAACATAATTTACAGAAATTATTTCTGATAAAAATCTCATTTCTCAAACATATAGAGAACTGAGTCAAATTTATAAGAATGCAAGTTATTCCTAAAATGATAAATAGTAAAAACTTTTGAATGGCGGCTTTTACTCAAAGTAATAAAACCTATCTATGGTTATTTTAAAAAGCTCAATTCTATTCTGATCACTAATGGCTAAAGAAATGCAAAATGAAACAATATGAGGAAATATGAAACTAGAAAGCAAATTGAAGCATACTTTTTAAAAACTTCATTTTTCTTGTTTTGTTTTGGTTTAGTTTTTACTTCCTATTTTCTTTCACAATATGACTCATATGGAAATATTTTGAATGACCATAAGAGAGGTAGTGAAAGAGAGAATTTGGAACTTTTTATATGCAAATGGGAAAAACAAAATTTTAAGTAAAATAAACACAGAAGATACTGCATTTCTTGCAGTCATTCATCCTTCTCCGGGTCATTTTCCCTTCTTTCTCAAGGAATTCATTATTAATAATAATAATAATAACTCAAGAGATTCAATAAACACTTTCATGTTCCTTCAAACACCCTAACTGCCTAAATCATCAAATCCTATTACTTCCACTTCTATTCTACCTTAGCCACAAATAGGCACAGTATTGCTCATCTCTAAAAAACAAAACAAAACAACCCCAAAAGTACAAAAAACTCCCCCTGACTTTTCTTAAATCATAACAGATCTCTCTTTCACAACCAAATTTTTGGAATACCAATACTCATTGTTCCCACTTCTTCATGTTTCACCCTTGAAAACTGACTTTCAAATCTACCTCTAAATTGAAGTCTTCTGTCATAAAGTTTGCAATGTTTGCAGTAACTAAATCTAATAGCTTTTTCTTGGTCCTTACTTTCTTGATCTAGCTAGCTCTGGACATTGTTAACCACATGATTTTCATATATATTTTCCTCTTCCTTGGTTTTAGTGAAAATTCCCTTTTCAATTTTCTTCCAATCTAACTGACAACTTCTTCTTTATTCTCTTTTTTAAAATTTATACACTGCCTTAATGGTACTGCAAAACTCTGTCCCCGTCCTGGGATTTTTTACTCTCTGTCTCTCTGTCTTTCTCTCTCTCTGTCTTTTTCTCTTTGTCTCTCTCTGTCTCTGCCTCTGTCTTTCTCTTCCTCTAGGCACCTCTAGGCACATGACTCAACAACAGATCCACTCCTGACCTCTAATCCCACAATCATAAACTGATGATTGAAAATTACTTGAATTTTCTACACACACACACACACACACACACACACACACACACACACACATATATATCATATAATGAATATATCCCCAAGATAGAATTCATTATTTTCTCTCTTAAACTTGCCTCTCCTCCAAACTTCCCCATTCCATCACTTAAGTTTTCAATTTTAATGTCATGCTCTCTCTCATCTCTCGTTTCTTACCAGGTTTCAAGTTTTCTTGATTCTACAGCTATAACTTTCTTTTACTTATCAAGCTCTTCACATTGTTACTTCACTGGCTTAGGAATTCTTCACCTCTCACCGGGACTAGCCTCATAATTATTCTTTATACTTTAACTGTTTTCTTTTCCCACTCTACTCTCTACTCAAATGCCAAGACATCTTTAAGTGCAAGTCTGACCATGTCACTTTTCCATGAATCTTCAATGTTTTTCTTTTGCCTTTAAAAGAAAATATGAATTTATCAGTTTCACATACACTGCAATTCTGCCTCCATTCTATATTTCCAGACTTATTTTACATTATGCCCATTTATTCACTATATATGCCACCCAGATTTGCCTACTTGTAGTTCTTACAATTTGGCATTTTATTTTTTAGCTTCTTTCCTTTGCACAGATTATTCGCTAAGGTTATAAAAAGTCAGTCCTTATCTCTCCCTCTTAGAATCCTTACCTCGTTTCAAAGCTCAAGCCAGATTTATTTCTCCTCTTGGCACTAGTTTTATGGGTGTGCATGAATGTGTATATGCATATGCATGCACACTCACACGTTGTACTCTCTTATCTCAAATTATTTTGCATTACCTAGTGTTTGACAAACCTAAAGACCCCAGCTTTTGGGATAAGAATTCATTATTTAATAAAAACTGCTGGGAAAATTGGAAACTAGCATGGAAGAAATTAGGGCTTGACCCACATACCAAAATAAAATATTGGTTTAGATATAAAGGTCATGATTTAGATATAAAGAGTGATATTACAATCAAATTAGAGGAACATAGGATAATTTACCTTTCAGATCTATGGAGAAGGAAGGAATTTGTGTCCAAAGAAGAACTGGAACTCATAATTGAACACTAGATAGATAATTTTGATTATATTAAGTTAAAAAGGTTTTGTGCAAACAAAATTAATGCAGACAAGATCAGAAGGGAAGCAATAAATTGGGAAATCATTTTTACATTTAAGAGTTTTTATAAAGGCCTCATTTCCAAAATACATAGAGAATTGAATCAAATTTATAAGAATCCAAGCCATTATTCAATTGATAAATGGTCAAAGGATATGAACAGACAATTTTCAGATGAAGAAATTAAAACTATTTCTAATCATATGGAAAAGTGCTCTAAATCACTATTGATCAGAGAAATGCAAGTTAAATCAACTCTGAGATACCACTACATACCTCTTAAAGTGGCTAAGATGATAGCAAAAGATAATGATGAATGTTGGAGGGGATGTGGGAAAACTAGGACACTAATACATTGTTGGTGGAGTTGTGAACAGATTCAGCCATTCGAGGGAGCAATTTGGAACTATGCTCAAAAAGTTATCAAACTGTGCATACCCTTTGACCCAGGAGTGTTATTGCTGGGCTTATACCCCAAAGAGATCTTAAAGGAGGAAAAGGAACCCACATGTGCAAAAATGTTTGTGGCAGTCCTTTTTGTAGTGACAAGAAATTGTAAACTGAGTGAATGCTCATCAGTTGGAGAGTGGCTGAATAAGTTATGGCATATGAATATCATGGAATATTATTGTTCTATAAGAAACCATCAGTAGGATGATTTTAGAGAAATAGAGACTTACATGAACTGATGCTAAGTGAAATGAGCAGAACCAGGAGATCATTGTACATGACAACATCAATATTATACAGTGATCAATTCTGATGAATGTGACTCTTTTCAACAATGAGATGACTGATGCCAGTTCCAATGATCTTGTGATGAAGAGAACCATCTACATCCAGAGAGAGGCCTATAGAACTGAATGTGGATCACAACATAACATCACTCTTTTTGTTGATGTTCACTAGCATTTTCTTTTCTTACTCATTTACTTTTCTTTTTGATCTGATTTTTCTTGTGCAACAAAATAATTGTATAAATATATTTATATATATAGGATTTAACATATATTTTAACATGTTTAACATATATTAAATTGCTTGCCATTTAGGGAAGGGGAAGGAAGGAGGAGAAAGTCTGAAACACAAGACTATGCAAGGGTGAATGTAGTCAAATTATTTGTGCATATGTTTTGAAAATAAAAAGCTTTATTAAGAAAAGAAAAAATATCTTGCATTTATCTGTTTCCATATTGCATTTTCCACTTAGTGCATAAACTTCTTCAGGGAAGTAAGTTTGTTTTTGTTGTCTTTGTTTTTTAGAGCTTATAGAAAATAGTGGGTACACAATAAATGTTTCCTGTATTGAATTGCTTCCATCTTTTAAATCTGATAATGATTCTATGATTCTCCCTCCTCACCCCCCAATCAATAAGAAGCATAAAGCTTAAAGGCACTTCTCCAAAGGGAACTAGCTAGAAGTGCCACAAGAGATAATAGATACTGCCAGGATCTTTGCCTACCCATCTGTTCAGCTTCAAGGATTCCTCTCCTTTTGGCACAAAGGCTTAGACACACCCTGAATAAACAGTGTGGAAATTGTGAATTACAGCCAAAGCCATGTAGGCTAATGACCTTCCCTTCCCACCCTCCATTCAGCCATCAGTACCTTTGGAACTCGAAGGACAGTTGCTTCCCAAGCTGACAGTCCTGGTAGATGACACTTTAGTTAAATTAAGCAGAATGCAAGTGAAAAATGAAACTTGGTCCCAATCTAGCAATCCCAGCCATCTGCAAATTTGACAATGACCCTTGAAAAGCCCATTCTTTTCAGATCTTTCCCTGGAATCACAGTTCTGGATCATCTTTTATAGGGCATGCTATGTAGGAGGAAATAAATAAAAGGAAATGGTTTTCACATAATCATAGCAAAAGCAGATTTACTAGGCAACATTATGATCTATTTGGGGTAGAAATCCCCATATAAAAAGCATCCTTGTTATAAACATTTATACAGAAACTAAGCATCCCCTTTTTGTCTCAGAAGTGAAGATTGATCCAAGAGGAGTGGAGTCAGAGCACAATTTTCCTTTTCATTAGTCATTTGGGACAACAGAAAAATATGTCTGCAAAGCCTCAAGGAGAAAGTAAGTTAGAAGGATTTTGTATTTAAGCTCATAGAATATCCTGGAAATCCCTATTTTGTTACATTCTGCTTCTTCCCACCCCCACTGTCAACCTCATTTCTCTTTAAAGAGAGAAGCAATTACAGTAGTTAGGTGTGTGAATTGTAGATCTAACTTAGTATAGACTCATAAAATTAGAAGATAGTATAGTGATTAATAAATAAAATTAATGAGTGTAATGAATATAGTAATGAATTGTTCTTTCTTGAAGTACATGGTACAGCAGACTTCTCTGGTAAGGCTGTTATTTAAGAAAATGCAGCTATTCTTTCAAAAGGGAAAAAAAGGTGATGGAAGATATGTAGAAGAATCAGTGTCAAAGATGGAAGAGAATATAGAACAGAGAACATAGAGTGTTGGAACTGAAAAGGGTTATAGGACATAGAACATTAGAACCGAAATTGACTTAGCAAAAAGGATGTCACAGATGGAAGCAGATAGAATGCTGATTGCAGAATTAATAAAGAAAATCTGAATTTGAATCCCATTTTTGACATTTGCTAATTGTGAGATCATGAGCAAATCATTTCCCATCTGCTAACCTCTTGGATTTCATGATATCAGAATTTTATCATTCTGCATAATTAAATTCAATTTGAAATTCACATTTCCTTGGCACCTTCTGCCCCTCCCCACCTCTGCTTGAAGAAGGTAGAGTTTGAATACTGGAGAGTTCCTACCTGCTCCTCTACTATTTAGGGAAGGCCTTTAGGAATTTACTTCATCATTTTCCATCTGGATAGTTTCCTGGATTTCATGATGTCCAGGAACTCACCATTCAGTAAAAACAAATTCAACTATACAACTTACACCTTCTCTGATTAATTCTTGTCCTGATTATAGGATTTTATCTTTTCTCCCCTCTTCTCACCTCTGGAAAACTTTTCATCCATTTTCAATTCCTCCCCTTTATTAAATTGTGAGCTCTTTGAGGGCAAAGATAATCATTTACCTTTCTGTGTGTCCTCAGCCCTTAGCAAAATACTTGACAACAGTAGGGGCTTAATAAATATCTATTGACTATTGACTCTAAAATCATTTAGTTTCTCTCATTTTTTAAAATCAGTAAAATAGGAATAATAATAATAATAATAATTGTAGTATCTACTTCAGAGTTTTTTTGGGTGAGAGGCTCAAAAAATTTGCTAAGTGCTTTGTAAACATTGAAATATTGTAGACTTATTAAATATTATTAATATTATGGTTACCATTACTTTAACCTCAACTCAACAAGTGAGAGAACATATGCCAAAAGTTTATTAGCAGGAGTCCTGAGACTGCTAAAACCTTGACTTCAGTTTAGAATTCTTGTCACTGTCACCCTTTCTTTCAGATAAACAAGTTGAGTTTCTTACAACTCCCTGGGAAAAGGGAATCTTTTTTTTTTCAGGTTTATTGATTTTTTTGCTATTTATATCATCTTCCTATCTGAATATATTCTTTTCCCTTCTCCTAGCCACTGAGCTATTCTTTGTAAACAAAAATTTTAAGAAAAATAAAAGCAGTTCAGCAGAACTAATCAATACATTAACCAAGTTTAACAATATATGTGGTGTTACCCACCTATAATCTCCTTCTGTAAAGGAGATGTTCGATTTAAAAAAATATATATTTATTTACTTATTTAAATAGCATTTTATTTTTCCAAATACACCCAAAGATAGTTTTTATCATTCATCTTTGCAAAATCTTGTGTTCCATTTTTTCTCTTTTCTCCCTTCCCCCAATAGCAAACAATCTAATATATATTAAACATTTGCAGTTCTTCTAAACTAATTCCATATTTGTCATGCTGCACATACACACAAATATTATATGAAAAGGAAAAAAATGAGAAAAGAAAAAAAAGCAAACCAACCACCACAATAAAAAGATGATAATGCTATACTTTATCCACATTCTGTGGAGGTGTCACTTTTCATCACAAGTCTATTGGAATTGCCGTGAATCACCTCACTGTTGAAAAGAGTCAAGTCCATCACAGTTGATCATCGCATAATTTTGTTGTTACTGTGTACAATTTTCTCTTTGTTCTGCTGACTTCACTTAGCATCAGTTTATGTCTTTCCAGGCTTTTCAGATTTCAGAAAAGCCTGCCATCATTTCTTATAGGACATTAATATTCCATTACATTTATATATCATAATTTTTCAGTCATTTCCCGATTGATGGGCATCTACTCAATTTCCAGTTCCTTGCCACTACAATAAGGACTGCTACAAGCATTTTTGCGAATATGGGTTCTTTCCTCTCTTTGTAATCCCTTGGAATATAGACCTGGTAGAGACATTGTTGAAACAAAGGATATGTATAGAATGATAGCCCTTTGGGCATAGTTCCAAATTGTTCCCCAGAATTACTGAATCATTTCACAAATACCAACAATGCATTAGTGTTCCAGTTTCCCCCCATTCCCTCCAACACTCATTATTATTTTTTATTATTTTTTCCCTATCATCTAAGTCAATCTGAGAGGTGAGAAGCGGTACCTCAGAGTTGTCCTAATTTGCATTTCTCTAATCAATAGTGATTTAGAGCATTTTTTCATATGACTAGGAATGGCTTTAATTTCTTTGTCTGAAAATTTCTGTTTATATCCTTTGATCATGTATCAATTGGGGAATGGCTTATATTATAAACTTGAGTACATTCTCTATTTACTTTAGAAATGAGGCCTTTATCAGAAACACTGGTTATAAAATTTCCCTTACAATTTTTTGCTGCCCTTCTAATCTTGGCTTCCACAGTTTTGTTTGTGCAAAACTTTTTAAATTAAGTGTAATTAAAATTATCTATTTTCCATTTCATAATATTTTCTAATTCTTCTTTGGCCATTAATTCCTTCAGTCTCCACAGATTTGAGAGGTAGACTATCCTTTGTTCTTCTAATTTGCTTAAAGCATTGCCTTTTAAGAAAGATATTCATTAAAAAAAATTCTTTGTTTAATTTTGGTCATTACAGTACTCTGCTTTTTTTCTTGTTCTTTCCATTTAAATGATTGAAGTCATTGTGAATATATATTTCTGGTTCCATTGCATTCACTCTGCATCAGTTCATTTGTCTTCCTTTATTTTTTTTTTTTTAAATTTCTCACATTTGGCCTTTCATACAATACATTAACATTCCAGTGTAATCATGCAACACAATTTGTTAACCATATTCCCAGTAGATGGGTACCTTAGCTTGTTTCCTTTTCTTTGTTATTATAAAAAAGTACTATGAATATTTGGCTATATCTGGGTTGTCTTTATCTTTGACATCCTTAGGATATATATCTGTTAATGAGATCATATCAAAGAGTATGAACATTTTAATGACCTTTAAAAATACACTATTTCAAATTGTTTTCCATAATGGTTGGACCCATTCACAACACCATAAACAGTTCATAAATGTGTCTATCTTTCCACAATTCCTCTATAGTTTCATATTCCAAATCATTTGTCACTATTTTTCCGGTAAAATTTAATCATTGTTTTGATTTGCATTTTTTTACTAGTGATAAGAACTAATATGTTAAATGGTTCTTTGTTTGGAGTCCCTTTGTTTGTTCAAATTCTTTGACCACTTATGTAGTGTGGTTTAGCCTTCCTTTGTCCTCATATGTGTATATCTTTATATTAGTTGCCTATGTAACTTGTCTATATTTGATGCAAGGATAGCTTGTCCCAATTGATTCTTTTCATTCTTTTCAGCTACATTGATTTTGTCTTTACAAAAGCATTTTGATTTTGGGTAATCAAAATTATTTAGCTTATCTTTTTGACCTGAATAAGAAATAATAGTTATTAGAAAAAAGTTTGCACCTCATTGATTCTAAGAAAAGTAACAGAAAAGATCAAAATTACTGAACTGTACATCTGCATTCCCAATCTTTTTGCAAGATCTTACAAAATCAAATGCATTTCTTTTGTATACATCAAAGACTCTTGATGAGGATATTATTAAGGAACAGAAGGATATTTGGAAATAGAGAAGTATCATTTCTGAATTGACTGAAAAATGGAGAAGATATAAGATTTCATTGTGTTTATTATTTGTTGATAATTTTATGAAACATTTTGACATAGCAGAAATACCATTTAAAGGCTGTTAAGTGCTTTCAGGATCCAGAAAGTAGGATCAGAAACAAAATGCTCTGTTTGGCACTCAAAGACCTTCAAAAACCTAGTTCCCTCTTCTCTTTCCAATCTTCTAATATCTTACTCCTCTATGTGTACTCTTTATTCCAATGACATTGCTTCCTGACACAAACAAACTACTCTGTCTCTCATTTCAGGGCATTTTCTTCAACTATCCTTTAGGCCTGAAACAGTCTTCCTCCTTTGTTACAGTCACTACTCCCTGGCTTTCTTTAAGCCCTTATTAAACCCCCCCCCCCTTTTATAGAAAGCTTTACTTGAATCCCAGCTCTGTTTTTTTTTTTTTTAATTTTTTTTAGTTAGTTACATGTAAAAGAAATCTTAAACATTTATTTGTAAAATTTTGAGTTCTAAATTATCTTCCTCCCTTTCTTTCCTCCTCAAGAAAGCAAATAATTTGTTATAGACTCTACATGTGCAGTCATGCAAAACATATTTCCACAGGAGGCAAAAAAACACCCTAAGAAAAATAAAGTAAAGAATAGTATGCCTTATTTAACATGTATTGGTCAACCTGCCATCTGGGGGAAGAGGTGGGGGGAAGGAAGGAAAAAGTTGAAACAAAAGGATTTGCAACTGTCAATGCTAAAAAATTACCTATGCATATATCTTGTAAATAAAAAGCTATAATAAAATTTTTAAAAATGAACAATATGCTTCTGTCTATATTCGGACTCTGTCAGTTCTTTCTCTGGAGGTGATTAGCATTTTCATTAAAAAAAATTTTGGAATTGTCTTGGAACTTTATATTTCTGGAGATATTTTAGAACTTTAGTAAATCATTCACAGTTGATCATCACAGGATATTGCTGTTATGTGTACAATATTCTCCTAGTCCTTGTCATTTCACTTTGCATCATTTCATATAAGTATTTTCAATTTTTTTTTCTGAGAGCACCGTGCTCATCATTTCTTATGGTACAATAGTATTCCATCATAAACATACACCACAACTTGATCAGGAAGCCATTCCCTAATTGATGGGCAGATTCCTCAATTTCCAATTCTTTGCTATCATAAAAAAAGAGCTATTATACATATAGGTCCTTTTATTCTTTCTTTCTTTCTTTTATAAGAAATATCTTTCAGATATAGATTTAGTAATTTTTTTTTGGCTAGGTCAAAGAGTATGTATGGTTTTATAGCTCTTTGGTTATAGCGTTAAATTGTTTTCCAGAATTTTTGGATCACTTCACAACTCCACAAACAATGCATTAGTGTCTCATTTTTTCCACATTCTCTCCAACATTTGCCTTTTCTTTTTTTTCTGTCATGTTAACCAGTCTGATAGATGTGAAGTGGTGCTCAGAACTGTTTTAATTTGCAGGTCTCTACTCAATAGTGCTTTAGAGCATTTTTTTTTTCATATGACTATATATAAGTTTGATTATTTTGAGTGAAAACTTCCTGGTCATTTGCTTTGACCATTTATCAGTTGGAGAACAACTTGTATTCTCATTTGACATGTATTTTCATAAACTTAAAAAAGTGAGTTCCTTAGTGGCCAGAAACTGAAAACTAAGTGGATGCCCATCAATTGGAGAATGGCTGAATAAATTGTGGTATATGAATATTATGGAATATTATTGTTCTGTAAGAAATGACCAGCAGGATGATTTCAGAAAGGCCTGGAGAGACTTACATGAACTGATGCTGAGTGAAATGAGCAGGACCAAAAGATCATTATATACTTCAACAACAATCCTATATGATGATCAATTCTGATGGACATGGCCCTCTTCAACAATGAGATGAATCAAATCAGTTCCAATAGAGTAGTAATGAACTGAACCAGCTACACCCAGGGAAAGAACTCTGGGAGGTAACTATGAACCACTACATAGAATTCTCAATCCCTCTATTTTTGTCTGCCTATATTTTTTATTTCCTTCACAGGCTAATTGTACACTATTTCGAAGTCTGACTCTTTTTATACAGCAAAATATTTGAACATGTATACATATATTATATTTAACTTATACTTTAACATATTTAACATGTATTGGTCAACCTGCTATCTGGGGGAAGGGGTGGGGGGAAGGAGGGAAAAAGTTGGAACAAAAGGATTTGCAACTGTCAATGCTGAAAAATTACCTATGCATATATCTTGTAAATAAAAAGCTATTTTAAAAAAAGAACTGATAAACCAAAAAAAAAAAAAGTGAGTTCTTTTCCCAAACATTTGGATCTTTGTGCTTATGAAACACTAGATTATATAGTCATTTACCACAGTTTACTATGTTCCCTAATCTATTCCAGTGGAATACTACTTTATTTCTTAGCCAATAGCAGATTGTTTTAATGATTACCACTGTTAAATATAATTTAGAACTATTACTAGTAGACACCCTCTCTCCATTTTTTTCATCAATTCCCTTGACATTGTAGAATTTTTTATTCCAGATGAATTTTGTCATTTTTGGTAATCTGACTTATATGGTACTGAATAAGTTTATTAATTTAGGCAGAAATCATCATTTTTGTTATATTGCCTTAGCCAACCAATGAGCAATTATTTTGTTGTTATGTTGATGTCCCCCACTAATATAGTTTTGCTATCTACTTTTTCCTGTAATTCATTTAATCTCCCTAAGAATTTGGATGCTATACCACTTAGTGTATACATATTTATTATTGATATTACTTCATTGTCTATGATGCCTTTTAGTAAGTAGTTTCTTTCTTGTATCTTTGACTTATATCTATTTTTGCTTTTGCTTTGTCTGAGGTCAACATTGCTACCCCTGCCATTTTTACTTCGGCTAAAGCATAATAGATTGTGCTTCAATTTTTTACTTTTATTCTGTATGTATCTGCTTTAAATGTAAACAAAATACTTATATGATTCTGTTTTTTTTTAAATTAACTTAGCTATCCAATTCCATTTTATGGGAGAAGTCATTCCATTAATATTCACAGTTATGATTACTAACTATATATTTCCTTCCATCCTATTTTCCCCCTATTTTGCCTTTCTCCTTTTACTCTTTCCCTCACCAGTGTTTTACTTCTGACCATTGTCTCCCTAAATCTGCTTTTCCTTCCATCAGCCCACTCTTTTCTTTCCTTTTCCCTTCCTACTTCTACCCTTCTTTTTACCATTTTCCTCTTTTCCATTCATCACTCCATTCCCTTCCTACTTCTCTCCAGGGTAAGATAAATTTCTGTATCCAATTGAGTGTATATGTTATTCTCTTTTTGAGTCAAATTCAATAAAAGTTAGTTTCAAATGATGCTCACCCCTTCTCTTCTTTTCCTTTACTGTAATAGGTCTTTTGCACAACTTCATATGATATAATTTATTTTATTCTGCCTCCTCCTTTCCTCTTCTACTACAATTGTTTTTATTACCCCATTTTTTTTATACCATTACATATCTACACCCTCTGTCTATGTATAGTTCTTCCTGCTCTTCTAATAGAGATACAGTTTTCAAGAGTAACCGGTATCATCTTCCATGTAAGAATGCCAACAGTTAAAATTTATTGAATAACACATTTATTTTTTTCTTTCCTGTTTATCTTTTAATGTTTCTCTTGAGTCTTATTTTTGAAAATTGAATTTTTTGTTCAGGTCTACTCTTTCTATCAATGCTCCTCTTTCACTGAATAAAAATCTTGCCTTCTAGAATATAATTTTTCAAGCCCTTCTTTAGTGTAGAAGCTGCCAAGTCCTGTGCAATCCTGACTTTTGACATCTTCATATTTCAGGTTTTTCTTGGCTGCTTGGAGTATTTTGTCCTTGAGCTGGGAGCACTGGAATTTGGATATAATATTCCTGGGAATTTTCATTTTGGGATTTCTTTCAGAAAATGATTGATGAATTCTTTCAATGATATTTTTCCCTCTGTTTTTAGGGCATCAGGGCAGTTTTCTTTGATAATTTCTTTAAATATGCTGTATAGAATAAATTTTTGATCACAGTCTTCAGACAGTCCAATAATTTTAAAATTATGTCTCCTGGATCTATTTTCCCGGTTAGCTAGTTATTCAAATAAGATATTTTATATTTCAATTTTTTCAATTTTTAAATTTTGTTTGAGTGATTCTTGATGTCTTTTAGAGTTATTAGCTTCCACTTGCCCAAATCTAATTTTCAAGGCATTTTTTTAAAGTTAGATTTTGTCCCTCAATTTCCATCTGGCCAATTCTACTTCTGTTTTCTTTAGTCAATTTTTATGTTTCTTTTTTCAAGTCTTTGACCTTTTTTCTTAATAATAGGTTTTGTTTTCAAAATATATGAGAGGATAGTATTCAACATTTACTCTTGCAAAACCTTGTGTTTCAAATTTTTCTCTCTCCATTCCCCTCCTTCCCTATTCAGCAAATAATCCCAAATAGCTTAAACATGCAAAATTCTTCTATAGATATTTCAAAACATGTTGAACAAGAAAAATCAGATCAAAATGGAAAAAAAATGAGAAAGAAAAAAAACAAGCAAACAACAGCCAAAAAGGTGGAAATACTGAGTTGTGATCCACATTCAGTCCCCATAGTCCTCTTTCTGAATGTAGATGGCTCTCTCCATCACAAGTCTATTAGAATTGGCCTGAATCACCTCATTGATGAAAAGAGCCAAATCCATCATAGTTGATCATCACATAATCTTGTTATTGTTTACAATTTTTTTTGGTTCTACTCACTTCACTTAGCACCAGTTCATGTAACTCTCCCCAGGTCTTCCTGAAATCATCCTGCTGATTGTTTTTTTAACAAAATAATAAAATTCTATAACATTAATATGCCATAACTTATTCAGTCCTTCTCCACCTGATGGGTATCCACTCAGTTTCCATTTCCTTGCCACTACAAAAAAGGGGTGCTATAAACATTTTTGCACATGTAAGTCCTTTACTGTGATCCAGACACACTAGATCAAAGGATATGCACAGCTTGATATCCCTTTGGGCATAGCTCCAAATTGTTCTCCAGAATGGAGAACACAACTTCACCAACAATGGATTTTAGTGTCCCAGTTTTCCCACATCCCCTCCAACATTTATCATTATCTTTTCCTGTCATGTTAGTCAATCTGAGAGGAGTGTTATGGTATCGCAGAGTGGTCTTAATTTGAATTTCTTTAATTAAGAGTGATTTAGAGCATTTTTTCATAAAACTAGAAATGGTTTTAATTTCTTTTTGTTTATTCTTTTTTCATAGGTCTTCTGCATAATTCTCACTCTCCCCCCTCCCCCCCCAATTTTGCTTTTACCTCTCTTACTTTATTTGTCAAAACCTTTTGAACTGTTCCAAAAGGAATTTGGGGACAATTTATATTTTTTTGAGGCTTCATGTAAAGGCATTTTGATAGTATTATCATCTTCTGAATTTCTGTTTTGATTCTCCCTGTTGCTTTAGTATCTTTCTATGAGGCCTGACCATACTTATTTTTATTAAGTATATATTAAGTATAATGCTTATTTTTAGCCCATTTTGTAGTTTTTCAAGTTGAGCTTTGCTCCTAATGCATTGGGGTCAATCACAAGCTTCCTATACTTGGAGCAAGGGGCCTGGTCACTCACAGCTAGTGAGTGAGTCACTCACAGGCATCACAGCTAGCCTGCTGTGCCAATGTCTGCTGAGCCTGTATCAACCTTGGTTACTGATGTGTATTGTGGCCAAGAGCTCTTGCTGGCTTGTCTAGCCTCCATCTATTGGCTAGCTGAATTATACTCTTTTACCCAAATGGGACAAATCTTTCCCAAAGTCCTTCTGAGTTACCCCATAAGCTGTAGAATTGTTGCATTCTGTATTTCTGTGGGGTCTGACATTCCAAAATCTCATTAGAGGCTTGGTTTAACATTGTTTCTGAGGGAAACTCAGGAGAGTTCAGGCAACTTCCTGGCTTCTTTCCATGATCTTGGCTCTGCCTTTCTGCTGTTGTTTTAAATGGAATTTCTCTTTCTATATCTTCTTGCTGTACTTTTTGGTTAATATATAGACATGCTGATAATTTATTTGGGTTTATTTTGTAACCTGCAACTTTGCCAAATTTTTAAAAAGTAATTCCAATTAGTTTTTCAGTTATTTCCCCATGATTCTCTAAGTATACCATTGTATTATCTGCAAAGAATGATAGTTTTATTTATTCCAATTCTTTTCATTTATTTTTCTTCTCTAATTGCTATAGTTAATATATCTAATATAATATTAAATAATAGTTGTGACACTGAGTATCCTTGTTTTGGACTTTCTTCTTGGGGTAGCCTTTAGCTCATCTCCACTATAGAAAATGCTTGTTGGTGATGTTAGAGGTAAGAAAACTCCATTTATTCTATATTTTCTAGTTGTTGTTTTTGAATAAGAATGAATATTATATGTTCACAAAAGCTCTGCATCTTTTGAGAAAATCATATGATTTCTGTTGCTTTTGATATTAATGATAACTTATGCTATTAGTTTTCCTCATATTGAACAAGTATTGCATTTCTTCTATAAATACCACCTGATCATAGTCTATGATTTTTGAGATATATTACTGTAATGTCCTTATTAGAGTTTTAATAAGTTTTTTACATTAATTATTCATTAAGGAAATTGGTTTGTTGTTTTCTTTTTTGTTTTTTGCTCTTCCTGGTTTAAGTATCAGCAGCATTTTTGTGTCATAAAAGGAATTTGGTAGAACTTTGCCTATTTTTCCAAATAGTTTATATAGGATTGGAATTAAATGTTCTTTAAAAGTTTTAAATAATTCATTTATGAATCCACCTGGTTTTTCTTTTTGTTTGTTTTTTAGTTAATTTTATCTAGATCTGAAAGGGAAAAGTTGAGGTACTACTCAAGAATTATTTTATTTTCTCTTGTGATTCATTCAACTTTTCCTTTAAGAATTTGGATGCTATATCATTTGGTATATGTATGTTTAGGATTGATATTATTTCATTGTCTATGGCACCTTTTATCAAAATGTAATTTCCCTGCTTCTCTCTTTCAATTAGATCTATTTTTCCTTTTGCTTTTTCTGATATTATGTTAACTACCCCTCATTTTTTCTTCTTCTTTTTTTTCATCAGCTGTGGCATAACCTCTTATCTTTATTCTCTGTGTGTTTCTGTTTCAAATGTGTTCCTTCTATACAACATATTGTTGGATTCTGATTTCTAATCCACTCTCTTATTTGTTTCCATTTAATAGCTTAGTTCATCCTATGCACATTTGTAGTTATTATTACTAACTGTATTACTGTATATCACTCCATCCTATCCTTCCCACCCTGTTTATCCTTCTCCGTCTCTCCTTCTATACTGTCTCTTCTCAAAAATCTGTTTTGTGGCTGACCCCTGCCTTGTTTAATCTACACTTTTTTCCTGTAATCTTCCTTCCCTCCTACTTCTTTGGAGGGTAAAATAGATTTCTATATTCACTTCTTTATTATTATTATAGCTTTTTATTTACAAGATATATACATAGGTAATTTTTCAGCATTGACAATTGCAAATCTCCTCCTTCCCCCACCCCTTCCCCCAGATGGCAGGTTGACCAATACATGTTAAATATGTTAAAGTATAAGTTAAATACAATATATGTATACATGTTCAAATAGTTATTTTGCTGTATAAAAAGAGCACTTTGAAATAGTATACAATTAGCCTGTGAAGGAAATAAAAAATACAGGCGAACAAAAATAGAGGGATTGAGAATTCTATGTAGTGGTTCATAGTCATCTCCCAGAGTTCTTTCCCTGGGTGTAGCTGGTTCAGTTCATTACTGCTCTATTGGAACTGAGTTGTTTCATTTCATTGTTGAAGAGGGCCACGTCCATCAGAATTGATCATCATATAGTATTGTTGTTGAAGTATATAATGATCTCCTGGTCCTGCTCATTTCACTCAGCATCAGTTCATGTAGGTCTCTCCAGGCCTTTCTGAAATCATCCTGCTGGTCATTTCTTACAGAACAATAATATTCCATAATATTCATATACCATTCATATACCAGAATTTATTCAGCCATTCTCCAATTGATGGACATCCACTCAGTTTCCAGTTTCTGGCCAGTTTCTACACAAAGAGAGCTGCCACAAACATTCTTGCACATACAGGTCCCTTTCCTTTCTTTAAAATCTCTTTGGGATATAAGCCCAGTAGTAACACTGCTGGATCAAAGGATATGCACAGTTTGATAGCTTTTTGAGATCTATACTCACTTCTAATAAGAGTAACATTCAGGCATTGCCTCCTGTCCTTCACTATCTTTCCATCTAGTGTTAAATTATTCTTTTTAGACCTTTTTTATGTGAGATAACTTGTCTCATTCTACTTCCCCCTTTCCCCTTCTTTCAGTGCATCCTTCTCCCAGCTAAATTTTATTTTTTTTTTAAATCACCTATTTATAGTTAACTCACACCCATGCACTCTTGTCAGATATTCATATTCCTTCTTACTGTCCTACTAATGATGCAGTTCTTAAAAATAAAAAGTGTCCTTTCTCCATGTAGGAATGCAAACAGTTTAGTTTTATTGAATCTCTTATGTATTATATTCTAATTTACCTTTTACCTCTTGTGACTTGTATTTGAAAGTCACATTTTCTTTTCTTGATTTTTTTTCTCTGAACTTTTCATCAAGAATTCTTGAAAGTCCTCTATTTTCTTGAATATCCATTTCCCTTAAAGGGTTATATTTAGTTTTATTGTGTAGGTGATCCTTGGTTGTAATCCTACCTTCTTTTCCTTCCAGAATATTTTATTCTAAAAACTGATCCTTTAAAGTAGAAGTTGCTAAATCTTATGTTATTCTAACTGGCTCAATGATATTTGGACTATTTCTTTTGGATCATTTGTGGTATTTTCTCCTTGACCTGAAAGCTCCTGAAATAGGCTATTTATTTCTTGGAGTTTTCATTTTGGTGTCTCTTTCAGGAAGTAAATGATGTATTCTTTCAATTTCTATTTTATTCTCTGGTTCTAAGCAATTTTCCTTGATAATTTCTTTCTTTTTTGGTAGCTTTTTTATTTTCAAAATATATACAAAGACAGTTTTCAACAGTCACACTTGGAAAAACTTTGTGTTTCAAATTTCCTCCATCCCTTCTCCTATCCCCTCCCCATGACAAGGAGTAATCCAATATATGTTAAACATGTACAATTCTTCTACATATATTTCCACATTTATCATCCTTCACAAGAAAAAAACAGATCAAAAAGGGAAAAAATGAGAAAGAAAACAAAAAGTAAGCAAACAACAACAAAAATGGTGAAAAACCTATGTTGTGATCCACATTTAGTTAGAGGACTGCTGGTCCTCTTTCTGGATTCAGATGGCTCTCTCCATCACAAGTCTGTTGGAATTGTCCTGAATCACTTCAGTATTGAAAAGAGCCTTGTCCATAAGACTTGATCATCACACAATCTTGTTGCTGCCATGTACAATGATCTCTTGGTTCTACTTACTTAATTTAGCAGTGGTTCATATAAGTTTCTGCAGGCCTTGCTGAAGTCATCCTCCTGATAGTTTCTTATAGAACAATAATATTCCATAACATTCATATATTGCAATTTATTCAGCTATTCTCCAATTGATGGGCATCCATTCAGTTTACAGTTCCTTGCCACTACAAAAAGTGCCCCTTTAATCTTGTCTGCATTATTTTTGTTTGTTTGAAAACTTTTAAATTTAATATAAACAAAATCATCCATTTTGCATTTCATATTGTACTCTAGTTCTTCTTTGGCTATAAATTCCTTCCTTCTCACAGATCTGAGAAATAGACTACTTTGTTCTTCTGATTTGCTTATAGTATCACTCTTTATATCTAAATCATGAAGCCATTTTGATCTTATTTTGGAATAGGGTGTTAGGTGTTGGTCAATGCTTAGTTTCTGACATATTATTTTCCAATTTCCCCAATATTTTTAGTCAAATAATGAGTTCTTATCTGAAGCTGAAATCTTTGGGTTTATCAAACACTAGATTACTATGATCACTGATTATTGTGTCTTATGGCCCCAACCTATTCCACTGATGATTTTGATGACTGCTGCTTTATAATATAGTTTTAGATCTGTTATAGCTAAGCCGTCTTAATTTGCATTTTTTTCATTAATTCCATTGAAATTTTTGACCTTTTTCTTCCAGATGAACTTTGTTATTATTTTTTTTTTAGCTCTGTAGTTTCTTGGCAGTTTGATTTGTATGCCACTGAATAAATAGATTAATTTAGGTAGAATTGTCATTTTTATTATATTAGCTCAGTTTACCCATGAGTACTTGATGTTCTTTCAATTGTTTAGATCTGACTTTATTTTGATAAAAAGTATTTTCTAATTGTGTTCATGATAATTTCTTGAAAGATGATGTCTAGGCTCTGTTTTATCATGTCTCTTAGTCCAACAATTCTTAAATTATCTCTTATGGTCTATTTTCTAGGTAAGTTATTTTTCCAAAGAAGTATTTCACATTTTTTTATGTTTTCATCCTTTTGATTTTGTCACAAGCTTTCTCTTGCCCTCTTCTAATTTTTAAGTAATTGTTTTCTTCAATTAGTTTTTGTTTCTTTTTATTTGGCCAATTCTATTTTAAGGTGTTATTTTTTCCTGTATTTTTTCTATCTTATTTACCAAATTGTTATCTATCTTTTCATGATTTTCTCACATCACTGTTATTTCTTTTCCACATTTTCCTTCAACCTCTCTTATGTGATTTTTGAAGTCTTTTTTGATGTCTTCAGGATTTTTTTTTATAGGAGGCTGAGATTAATTCACATTTTTTCTTTTAAGCTTTGTATATATATGTTTTACTTTGTTGTTTATGTCTAGGTTTGCGTCTTGATCTTTTTTGTAACTATAGTAACTTTCTATGATCAGATTCCATTGTTGTCATTGTTGTTTACTCATTTTCCATCTTATTTCTTGACTTATAAGTCTGTTTGGGTTCTATTGCCAGGGTAGAGTAGGCACTACCTCAAGCTTCAGTCTATTAGCTTCAGAGCTAGTTGTGGGAGCCTATAGGTTTTCAGTTTTTTTCAGAGGGGTATCATCTAAGAAGATATGTGGTCAATGCCCTCCTGGCCTGTATTCTGGTCTGTGAATAACTAGAAAGAAGTGTTCTTCTCCTTTCTGTAACTGTGACCAGGGCCTCTGAACCCATGCTGCCACAAGTGTTAGTGACCTAGTGTTCTACTTAGCTCTGAGACTGTGATCTAAAACTGCCTATGGATAAGTGTCCTTTGTAATCTCTTTCTGACCAATTTTTTACCCTCTTAATGTCTGCTGATTGAACAGCTGCTGTTGTTGTTCATGAACTTTCTCCAAGGTCTGTTGCTGGTTCCCTAGCAAGCCCAGACTGTGCTAAGGGCCCTGTATGACCACTGCTTCATTGAGACAGGCTTTTCCTAATGACTTTTAAGTTAGATTTACTCTGACCTTTTGTTATTATATTGATCAAAAATTCAATTTGAGGCATTATTTTTAAAGTTGTTTGGAGAAGAATTTTGGAGAGCTCAGATGAATCCAGGCCTTTATTCAGTTATCTTGACTCCCTCCTTCCCAATCCCTCTTAATTCCAAGGTGTTCCTTCTGTTAATTATCTCCTATTTATTCCCTATTTAGTTTGCTTTGTATATACTTGTTTGCATATCCTTTCCCCCATTACATCGTAAACTCCTTAAGGGCAGGGCTGTCTTTTGTCTCTTTTGCATCCCTAATTATTAGCAAAATACCTGCCTCATAATGGCATTTATTAAAGTTTAATAATTGGCTGATCTTTTTTTAAAGTGCCTGGTATCAATTCATCAAAAAAAAAATTTCATGATTTTGTGAAAGACAACAATCATTCTCTCCCTAAACACAACCCTCTCCTCCCCTCCTGCCCCCCAAATCTGTAAAGTGGCCATCTGATTATAAATATCAGGCCAAATAGAACAAAAGAGATCCATATTCACCAAAGGCATTTGTGTCTATGATGGGGGAGATTTAATTGAGATTCCAAATTGAAGTATCTATTGGTATGAGTGAGGTCCACCAGATGCTACTTTATTGTGGCAATTGTAACAAGTTCTGGAACATTGAAAACCCATCAGGAAGATATCTGCAATTTCTTACATTTGTCCTATTCCTTAGCACAAGAAAGACTAAGCTGGAGAAGAATGTTCATTGCTTGGTTAGGGATATATTTGGATGAATATACTCTAGCAGGGGTCCTCAAACTTTTTAAATAGGGGGCCAGTTCACTGTCCCTCAGACTGTTGGAGGGGGCTATAGACTATAGTAAAAACAAAAACTTTGTTTTGTGGGCTTTTCTAGCCCTGGGTAAGGGGAATAATCGTCCTTAGCTGCAACATCTGGCCCGCGGGCCATAGTTTGAGGACCCCTGCTAGAATATACATCACTATACCTAGTTGAGAATGATTCCCTGGGACAGGCATTGCTGATAAACAATGAACTGAGCCCAGAGTTGAACAGGAGAGAGTAGATTGTATTAAAGGTATTTCACAATTCTTTTAATAATCCCCAGGTTCCCATGGAAATTAATGCCTATCCTCTTATTAGCCACATTCAATTTTCAGTGTTGCTATATATCAGTGAGAGAGGAAATAAATTCCTTAAAGATTTAAAAATGAATTATACACAGAAATCAATGGAGAGGTACATGATGGGAATACAGAGTCTACATCATGTAATTGAGGAACTTTGAAGAACATGATTAAAAAATGACATCAAGGAAATGTATGATAGAAAGAGAAGATGGTCATGAGGCAAAGGTAAAAAAGATAAACAGCCAGAATGGTCCACCAATATCTTTACACTGTCAGGAGAAAAGGAGGAAGGCCTTTAATATTGAATGGACCTTTTATAATGAGACCATGGAAGGACAGTGGCACAGGATGGGAATGGTTGGATAAGTTTTGATCTGTTGAATCACTAATGGAACTGATGACATCAAAGATATATTTTAGTATCTTTTGTGATGATCTCTATTACTTGCCTAAGAATCTCTCTCAGTTCCACTATCCCTCCTCTCAATACTCCCTGCTGTAATTGTGAAAGTTACTTGATATTTTTCCTTCTATTTTTACAATGAAAATATATCTCTCCATGTTCAAATCAAGAATCATTTTATGATCATTGTGGTATATGATGCAAGGTATAAATTTGAAACTAATATCTTCTAAATAGCTTTAAATTTTTTCTAGAAATTCTTGTCAAAAAGGAGTAATCCTCCAATTAATTTAATCATCAACATCATTGTTACCATAATAGCTAACATTATCATAGCACCTACTATATACCAAATATTTTGCTAAGCATTTTATGAATATTAGCTCATTTAATTCTCATAACAATCCTGAACATAGATGCTATTATTTTCCTCTTTAATAAATGAGAAAATGGAGGCAAAGGGAGGTCAAGTAACTTTCCCAGTAACTATTATGGTTTGAATTTATCAAACATTGGGTCATGAAGGAGAAAGTGTTTTGTTTTACTTTGTTTTCACCATAATGTAAGTGATACTGGCAATTTGACTATTTGATTTAAGTATTGTAGAATGAATGATGTTTGTTCATAACAAAGGGAAAAGCATCATCCTTTAAAATCCTCTTTGTCTACTATGTGTTTTTAGCAATTCTGTTTTCTGGACAAAAAACATTCTCCAAGGCCTCCTTCCACAGAAGGCCATCCTCCCTCTATGTGACCTAATTTTCCAACTAAGCAGTTGAGATTATTTAACAACCAATTAAAGGATCAAGGAATCTCAAAAACCAGAGCCTCGTTTTTCTCACAAGCATATTTCTTTGATGTGAGGTTGGGCCTGGAATATCTTTAAGACACCACAGAGCATTGATTGACAAGCCTATTAGACAGAGAATTTTCCACACAGAGCTGGGTGAAACTTAAAGGGTCATGAGATTATCTATTGCATGCTATCTTGCCAACACTGGTGCAAATACTTGAAGATTAGAAAAGAAAAAAAAAGTGGTAGAGGCCATTGCTATATGATATTTATTCTGGACTTAAGTGACATATGAATATATCTTCTATTTCAGATGAACCTCAAGAGGGAAACCAGAAAGTTTCGTCAAGATTTTAGTGTCCTAATTGTTCTGTTTGGGGGAGGAAAAAGATGAGTCATGGGTATTGTTGATTGTTTTTATTTATCTTGATTTAAAAAAAAAATTCAGACAAAAACCAAACGCTCAAATAGTTACTTCCGGCAAGAATACATTCTTACCTTGGAATTTTCTAAGAATTCTGAGATCCTTTTGATTCCCAATTGCAAGCATTTTCTTCTAAGGATAGTAGGAACTAATATATCCAGACAAATGAAGCCAGCATTATGAGAAATGGAGGAGGGGGAAAAATCATAGTAGAGTGGTAAAGTAATAGGATTTGGAATCATCGGCTGCATTGTATTTAAAGAAAGGAATTTAGATCTCATCTAGTGCAAGTATCTCATTTTACTGGTGAGGAGACTGAAGCCAAGAGAAAAATGTGGTCACACAGGTTAAAAAGTAGCAGAGTTAAAAGACTGGTTCAAATTCTTCCTCCCCCTATGATCTTGAGAAAATCATTTAATACCTCTCTCTCATTAAAAAGGAGAGTATTTTACTATATGGTTTATATCCTTTCAAGCTCTAAATCCTACAATTCATTACTTCCTCGGCAAAAAATGTTCACAGAACTGGGATAGATACAATGAATGCCTATCTAATGGGCAGTGGGTAAGAGAAAAATGTAGACGTGAAAAGACATAAAATTGATGCTTGATATTACAGAAAAATCAAAGAAAAAAAATCACATAAAGTTATTTGAAAAAAAAAAAAGCCAAAAAGCCAAATCATAGCCTAAGAAGAAGCTTATGAAGAGGGATAGCCCAAAGCAAAAATTCAGTCATTTATTCATTCAACAAACATAACACCAGCTAGTTTTAAAGCTTTGTATCTAGCACTGTGAATTCAGCATCCTTAACCCTCACTTTTATTTGCATCCTGTTAAACTCCCCTCCTGGGCTTTCTTCAAACATCTATCTCTATAGTTCAGGGTTCTCTATTGTCTCTCATACCTTCTATTAGATGGAAAGCAGACCTGATTAATCACTGTTTAAGCATATTTTTAAAAACATTAGGAATATATTATTATTATTATTAGGAATAATAGGAAGATAAATGCAAAAGAATGAATATCTAAGAATGGAATTTCAGACACTGGTAACTGGAAAGGAAAGAATCATTTTGTGGGGAAGGCAATAGGATCTTCCCAATGCCCTTCAAATCAAGCCTCCTCTTGATTTACATTTAAGTCATTTGTATAGTAAATATATAGTAAATTTCAGCTGATTTGATTTTTCACATAACAGTTATCTAAATCATTCAAAACCTATCAAATGGCTGAGATACAAACAAATAACAACAAATACAACAATTACAGATAAGGCAGTGTAATGATCTGGAGCAAAGTTAAACTGAGTCATGGGACCTGTGCTAAATCCCAGTCTTTCTACTTCTTATAACTTGTGTGGTTATGGGTAATCAGTTAACTTTTCTGGACTTTAGTTTCCTTAGATATAAAATTATGGTGTTGAACTAGATGATACCAAAATTCTCTTCTAACTCTAGACCTAAAGTGTTTCATTCTTTGATTCTTAAAACACTCCACTCACTGATTAGGGAACTGAGATTCAGAGAGATTAAACAATGGGCTCATCATCACACAGATAACAAATATCATTAGTGGAATGTGAGAATATGTTCACCTTCACCCCAAATTTGGTACTCTAGCCATTTTCACATTTTTTAAAATTTGAAAAAGTGACTACTTCCCTTGAATGTGCTCTTTCCAATCCACTATGCTTCTAAGTACTTCTTACTGTTCTATGACCCTAAGTACATGGCTTTTTTTTTTTTTTTTGATGTTATTTTTGCACACATTTTATCTACCCGATTTAGATGTGACTTCCTAGAAGGCAAGGGCTTCCTGGCTGTGTAACCTACTTCCTGGCTGTGTGACCCTGGGCAAAGTCACTTAACCCCAATTGCCCCAGCAAATAAATAAATAAATGCCTGTTGCATTAGATTTATAGAACATGAAATCTAGAAGGGAACTTAGTGATAATTTAGTCCAATTCTCTACTTATATAGATGAAAAAAACTGAGTCTCAGAGAAGCTAAGATACACAAGTTCACACAATTAATAACTTTCCTGGTCTTTTTCTACACAGAAATTTTTGACTCTTGTTCAATTCTCTTTTCAGTACCCTTCTCCTTCATTTTACTTTTTAAAGAAGTATACACTCTTTATTAGGCTTATCAAATGCAAAGTTAAAGAGGGTTTTTAGTCATTTTGGTTCTAGAGTCATTTCAAGGGTACTAATTCAGTTTTGCCAAGATGAGCCAAGTAACTGTGTTGACCTGGACCTGGAGTTAAAATTTTGACAGAGGACTTTTTGGTGTTGGTAAGTAAGCCATCTTAGCTTCTGGTGTTTTCTTTAACTTTCTCCTCTTTCTTTTGCTTCTCAGAAAATTTAAAAGCAGGACTACAAGAAGGATCTTCTCTTCACCAGACTTCAGTATGAATTTCTACAATGCGCTAATAGTTCTTTCATCCTGTTTTAGGGAGCTTCCTTTTTCTCTCCACCACTCCTGTTATTTTAATCCTGGACTATAAATAAGGTTGTTTTCCACACCCTTAGCAAACTCTCTGAGAAATTATCTATTGTTGCTATGTGACGAAAATGTGCTATGCTTTCTGTTTGATGAATTGGGTGCTCTTTTCTGCCCTGAAAGTTCTGAGAAATGGAGATTGGGGGAGCTTTCCCAGACTCCAGGACTTATCCCCTCAACAAACACATCCACACTGCTTCAACTATCAGGTCTAGTCTCAATCCTGAGCAAAGGTAAAGCTTGAGAATAAAGTCTGAAACTCCACCCTTAGAATTTTTTCCTTAGCATAACAATATCATTTTCTCCTAAAAAGTAAGTATCTCTGATATAAGTAAGCAGCTTTTTGAACCATGTCATTCATAAATAGCTGTGTAATCTTTAACAGTCCCTTAACCTCACTGAGTCTTCTACCTCTTCTGTAAAATGAGTGTTGCTTGGAAATCCTCTGAGGTACCTTTGGCTCTAGATCTGTGATCCTTTGACATTCCTGACTTATGTGGAAAAACAATTTTTGTCTCTCGAACTGATCATTTTACTTTTATGTGCTTCAGTTTCTTTATCTCTGAAATAAAAGGTATAGATTAGATGGCATCTGTGGTATCTTCTAGTTTTAGATCTAGTTCTAGATTTACTAATTGGTGGCAATGTAGTTCAATTCAACAAATATATAAGTTATGAATTTAACTTCATAATTTTTATTTTTTTTACTATTCATTTAAAAAAATTTTTCTTCCTCATTTTACCCTCTCTTTCACCCACTGAGAAGGCAGGTAATATGATATTCATTATACAAGTGAAATCATACTAAACCTATTTCTATATTAGCTATTCAAGAACTATATATTAACATGCAAAGTAAAAGGCACTGTGTTATAGTGAAAGGATATTCAATCAATTGGGTCAATATTTATTAAGCACCAGCTATGTGTCAGACACAGATGCTAAGCTCTAGTGATAAAAAAGTGTAGTTCCTTCTCTCAAAGAGCTCACACACAATCTTGTTGTTACTGTGTACATTGTTCTCTTGGTTCTGCTTACTTTATTCAGCATCAGCTCATATAAGTCTTTTCAGGCTTCTCTGAATCAGACTGTTCATCATTTCTTATAACACAATAATAATCTATTATATTCATATACCATAACTTACTCAGCCATTCCCCAACTGAGTTATCCATTTCCATTAGACTATTAGCATTTAAGTGAGACTATCAGCATTTAAGTGTTTAGTATATTCCAGGTAACTGTTCTAGGCACAGAAGACACAAATGCAAAAGGCAGATAGTCTTTTCCCTCAAGGAAGAACATACATTGTTCACAAATAAATATGTTTAATAGGTGGTTACTCAGATCTAGTAAGATCAGGAAAGACTGTCAAGGAAGCAGCATTTGGACTGAGTCTTCAGAGAATCTAAGGGTTCTAAGAGGTGAAAGCAAGGTGAGAAAACCTTCTAGGGAGGGAGAATGGCTTGGGCAAAGGTACAGAGGAGGGAAATGGAAAATCATGTATGGAGATCCGCAAACACCTCATTTAGGCTGGATCAAAAAGTGTGGGAAGTGTGTAACAAGCTTCTAAAATAGTCATGAATCACACTGCAGAGAGCTTGAAATGGCCATGGGCTTGCATTTAGGTTTTCCAGATTTAATCAGAAGATCTAACTTCAAACCAGAATTGGCCAATTACTAGGTATGTGACTAAGAGCCAATTACTAATCTCCCTGAACTTCAGTTTTCTCATTTGTAAAATGGAGATCTTAATATGGCTGCCTATTAGCCATTTACAAACAATAAAGCATTGTAACAATGAGAACTATTGCATTGCTTTTACTAGTCCAGTCTGATGACAGAAAGTGGATATTAATAGAGAAAACAAGCTAAAGAAAATGCAACTATCCAAAGATTGATATAGTTAAGTATGCCAGAGGAATATTATAGTCTCTGAATGAGTATTTACTCTCCAGTAGCATCTACGGATGATATAGAAGGTTGAATCCCCAGGGTTTTTTGGTCAGCATTGTTACTGTTGAATAATCAGACACAATTGTCCTGCTTACCAGAAATCAGTGTTGTCATGTGAAAGGCCTGAGAAGAGAGAGATGGCGAAGGTATTGCTTAGGGCTTTGAGGGAGTTTACAGCATCATTATGTACCACTGTTTCTCTAGCTAGATTTTATTTGCATGGAGTGGAAGCTGATGAGAAATTCTTGATAACTAAACTTAAATTACAATTACAATCCTAAGTATTTAATAGCCTGAAATGGACACTTAGTAGTAAGAGAGCCTTTTAATGAGAAGGTGAAGATGGTACTTCAGTGAACTGAAAAAATTCTGATTAGAAGTCTCCATGTTCTCTCTCTTTCTCTGTCTGTCTGTCTGTCTGTCTCTCTCTCTCACATACACACATACATGCACACATGCGCACACACACACACACACTCTCACACACACTCACATATTTGGCAGAAGCAATCATTGATAGGCTCATGGTTTCATTTCCAACACTAGATATATACTTGTCAAAAACCCCAGGAGTAATATCTTTAGTCAATGACTGAATTGTTCAAAAGATCTCTCAGACCACACAGCCACATCGTTATTAAACTGAACTTGATTTAGGAGAATGGGTGAAAAGAGACAGCAGTCTCAAAGCCCCAAGGAAGGTTTGAATACTGTGAGCACTAATATTAGCAGTGGGGCTTCCAGGGAGTATTTTTCCAAGAGCAGCTGTGCCCAGTGTGCTGAAAAGCTGCCTAGCTCAGTGGGCCAATCACAACAGAAGTGGGGCTTGGGATTCTCACATTTGCAATGTCTATCATCTGTTTTGCAGTTTCCTAGTGAATTACCTCATCTCTTTATTAAATCTGGGGACAAGCAAAGGGGTGGAAAATACTACTGCCAATTCCCAGAAACAGCAGAAAAAGGCTAATAGACTAAGTAGGTAAGGTTGGGGTCTCCATTCAGTGAGGTCAGTTTCAGTTCTGTCTGCTACATGGAGAAGGCTGAGGCGAAGGTTGCAACAAGTTGTAGCATATGCAGTGTTGGATTGGGAATCTAGACTGGCATTTAAATCTTGTCTAAAGCATTTCTTGGTTTTGTGACCCTGAACAAATCACTTAACCTCTTAAGAATTCAGTTTCCTCATCTGTAAAATAAGTGGGATAAAAACACTTATCTTTCCAACTTAACAGAATTATGGTGAGAATTAAATGAGGTAATTTTTAAGATGTATTAACATCAAAGACTATAAAATAATAGTTATCAAAATAAAACTTTAAAATACTTGACAGATTTTTATGAACAATGAATGAAAAGATTAAAAAATTATATTTAGTACTTATTAAAATAAAGGTTGTTTTTACAAGAATAGAAAGAGGAGACCCACAGACAAAATATTTTTTAAAATAGGAAGGCACCTTAAAGTAATTTAGCCCAATACTTCAGTTTTCAAAAGCAGAAATTGAGATCCAGAGAAGAGGAATTACTCCAAATGACACAAATTATTGATTCCACTTTAAGGTTACTTCTCCCCAAAAAGTCCCCAAAAGGTAGATAGTTATTATCTTGGGTTCTATGTGGAGTCTCCTATTATTATATTTCCTGGGCCCCTACTAGTATGCTTCTCCTTAATAATTATCTAGCAAATAAAAATTCACTCTTAGCATAGCTATCTAATATGATAGCAAATATAAAAATAGTGGTTCCAAAACATTTCCCCATAAACCCAAGGCATATTGTTCCACAAAAACATATAGTATCTGTGGGAAAAGTGGGTTCAAAGAAAGTACAAAGGTAGGAGGCACATACATAAGATAAACACACGTCAAAGGTAACTCCAACTCCTGCTTCTGTCAGAAAGGAAATTCTTCCTTTCTTTGAAGAGTTTTCACACAGCTATCCTTGAATGAAGCATCACTTCTGGGGGGTTGTTCATCTGTGTTCCCAGGATCTGCTTTTCTTTCCTTTCCTCAAAAGAGCTTCCTTATGTGAATGACATTAAAAAAAAACCCAGTATCTGTCTAGAATGTATATCTTTGCTTTTCTTATTATGCCCAAAGTCTTAAATTGACAAACTCTTGAAATGGTAGATGGGAATCTTCCTGTATTGCTTCTATTCACAGTAACCAGTAGGTAGGCAGGGAAGATAAAATCCCTACCCCTATTCCTTTAAGGGTCTTGTTCACAAAGAACCTCCAAGTCTGCACTATTCTAGGGTTTAACTCTTTAACTCAAAACTTCTTTTTTGATTAAAGCTTTTTATTTACAAAACATATGCATGGGTAATTTTTCCAACATTGACCCTTGCATAATCTTTTGTTCTAAATTTTCCCCTCCTTCCCCCTACCCCCTCCCCTAGCTGGCAGGTAGTCCAATACATGTTAAATATGTTGAAATGCATGTTAGATCCTATATATATATATATATATATATACATATTTATTTACATACATACATATATATTTATACAGTTATCTTGTTGCACCAAAAAAATCAGATCAACAAAGAAGAAAAAGAAAAACTTGAGAAAGAAAATAAAATGCAAGCAAATAACAATAGAGAGAGTGAGAATGCTATGTTGTGTTCCACACTCTTTTTCCATGGTTCTCTTTCTGGATGTAGATGGCTCTCTTCATCACTGCACAAGTGGAACTGGTTTGTCAGAATTGATCGTCATATAGTCTTATTGTTGCCATGTATAGTGATCTCCTGGTTCTGCTCATTTCACTTAGCATTAGTTCATGTAGGTCTCTCCAAGCCTCTCTGAAGTCATCTTGCTGGCTGTATTCCATACACAATAGTATTCCATAGCACTCATATGTCATAATTTATTCAGCCATTTTCCAAATGATGGGCATCCATTCAATTTCCAGTTTTTTGCTAATACAAAGAGGGCTGCCACAAACATTTTTGCACATGTGGGCCCTTTTCCCTCCTTTAAAATCTCTTTGGGATATAATCCCAGTAGAAACACTGCTGGATCAAAGGGTATGCACAATTTGATAACTTTTTGAACATAGTTCCAAACTGCTTTCCTGAATGGTTGGATCCATTCACAGTTCCACTAACAATGTATCAGTGTCCCAGTTTTCCCACATCCCCTCCAACATTCATCATTTTTTCCTGTCATCTTAGCCAATCTGACAGGTAAGACAATCTGATATGTCTTAATGTGCATTTTTCTGAACAATAGTGATTTGGAGCATCTTTTCTCATGTAGCTACAAATAGTTTAATTCTTCATCTAAAAATTGTCTGTTCATATTCTTTGACCATTTATCAATTGGAGAATGGCTTGAACTATTATAAATTTGAGTCAATTCTCTATATATTCTAGAAATGAGGCCCTTATCAGAACCTTTGAATGTAAAAATGTTTTCCCAGTTTGTTGCTTCCCTTCTAATCTTGTCTGCCTTAGTTTTGTTTGTTCAAAACCTTTTTAATTCAATATAATCAAAATTATCTATTTTATGATCAATAATGATCTCTAGTTCTTCTTTGGTCACAAATTCCTTCCTCCTCCACAAATCTGAAAGATAAACTATCCTATGTTCTTTTAGTTTTTATCATTCTTTATGTCTGGATCATGAACCCATTTCAACTTTATCTTGGTATATGGTGTTAGGTGTGGATCTATACCTACTTTCCACCATACAAGTTTCCCAGCAGTTTTTGTCAAATAGTGAATTCTTATTCCAAAAGGTGGGGCCTTTAGGTTTTTCAAATACAAGATTATTTTAGTCATTGGCTATTTTGTTCTGTAACCCTAACCTATTCCACTGATCAAGTTATCTATTTCTTAGCCAGTACCAAATGGTTTTGATGACCACTGCTTTATAATATAGTTTTAGATCAGATACAGCTAGGTCACCTTTAATTCCTTTTCTCTTCATTAATTCCTTTGAAATTCTTGGACTTTTTGTTCTTTCATATGAATCTTTTTGTTATTTTTTCTAGTTCAATAAAATAGTTTCTTGGAAGTTTGATTAGCAGAGCACTAAATAAAGAGATTAGTTTAGGGAATATTGTTATCTTTATTATATTCACTAGACCCATCCACAAGCACTTGATATCTTTCCAATTGCTTAGATCTGACTGTATTTGTGTGGAAAGTGTTTTGTAATTTTGCTTATATAGTTCCTGACTGTCCTTTGGCAGATAAATTCCCAAATACTTTAAACTATCGACAATTATTTTAAATGGAATTTCTCTTTGTATCTCTTGTTGATGGATTTTGTTAGTTATGTATAAGAATGCTGATGATTATGTGGCTTTATTTTTTATCCTGCAACTTTGCTAAAGTTGTGAATTATTTCTAATAGTTTTTTAGTTGATTCTCTGGGGTTCTCTAAGTATACTATCATATCATCTGCAAAGAATGATAATTTGGTTTCCTCATTACCTACACTAATTCTTTAATAGCATTTTCTTCTTTTATTGCCAAGGCTAGCATATCTAATACAATATTAAATAGCAATGGTGATAGTAGGCAATCTTATTTCACCCCTGATCATATTGGGAATGGTTCTAGTTTATCCCCATTACATATGATGCTTGCTGATGATTTTACTACTGACTATTTTAAGGAAAAGTCCATTTATTCCTATACTCTCTAGTGTTTTTAATAGGAATGGATGTTGGATTTTATCTCCATCTATTGAGATAATCATATGGTTTTTGTTAAATTGATTATTGATATAGACAATTATGTTAATAGTTTTCCTAATATTGAACCAGCTGTGCATTCCTGGTATAAATCCTACTTGGTCATGGTGTTTTATCCTGGGGGTAATTTTCTGTAATTTCTTTGCTAATATTTTGTTTAAGATTTTTGCATCAATATTCATTAGGGAGATTGTTTTATAATCTTCTTTTTCTGTTTTTGTCCTACCTGCCATGTCTGTGTCATAAAAGGAAATTGGTAGAAGTTCTTCATTCCCTATTTTTTCAAATAGTTTATGTAGTATTGGAGTTAATTGTTTTTTAAATTTTTGGTAGAATTAACAAAAAAATTTGGTAGAAATCTATTTAGTCTTGGGGATTTTTTCTTAGGGAGTTGATTCTGTGTGTTCTATTTCTTTTTCTAAAATGCGGCCATTTAAGTAAATTATTATTTTTCTGTTAATCTGGACAATCTATATTTTTGTAGGTTTTCCTCCATTTCACTTAGGTTATCAAATTTATTGGCATAAAGTTGGGTGGTAACTCCTGATAATTGCACTAGTTGCCTTTTCATCAGTGGATTAATTCTCTCTTTTCATTATTGAGACTAATAATTTGATTTTTCTCTTTCCTTTTTCTAATCAAATTAACTAAAGGTTTATCTATTTTGTTGTTTTTTTCATAAAACCAATTTTTAGTTTGTTTATTAATTCAATAGAATTTTTTAGTTTCAATTTTATTGATCTCTCCTTTTATTTCTAGAATTTCAAGTTTGGTATTTGATTGGGAGTTTATAATTTGTTCTTTTTCTAACTTTTTTAATTGCAAGCCCAATTTATTGATCTTCTCTTTCTCTATTTTATGCAAGTAAGCATGTAGAGATATAAAATTTGCCCTTATTCCTGCTTTGGCTACATCCCAGAAATTTTGGTATGCTGTCTCATTATTGTCATTCTTTTGGATGAAATTATTGATTGTGCCTATGATTTGCTGTTTCACCCATTCATTATTTAGGATGAGATGATTTAGTTTCTTATTTCTTTTTGGTCTATTTTCCCTTGGTCCTTTATTGAAAGTAATTTTTATTGCACTGTGATCTGAAAAAAATACATTTACTATTTCTACCTTTCTGCATTTGATTTTGAGGTCTTTATGTCCTAACGTGGTCAATTTTTGTATAGGTTCCATGAACTGCTGAGAAGAAAGTGTACTTCTTTCTGTCTTCATTAAATTTTCTCCAAAGATCTATCATATCTGTTTTTTTCTGGTATTCTATTTACCTCTTTAACTTCTTTCTTATTTATTTTGTGGTTTGATTTATCTAATTTTGAGAGTGCAAGGTTGAGATCTCCCACTGTTGTAGTTTTGCTGTCTATTTTTTTTTTTTTTTTTTTTTGCAACTCTCTTAACTTCTCCTTTAGGAATTTAGATGCTACACCACTTGGTGCATATATGTTTAATATTTATATTGCCTCATTATCTATAGTACCCTTTAGCAAGATAATAGTTTCCTTCCTTATCTCTTTTAATTAGAGCAATTTTTGCTTTTGCTTGATCTGAGATCAGGATGATTAGCCCTGCTTTTTTGACTTCACCTGAAGTGTAATAGATTCTATTCCAGCCTTTTAGCTTTACTCTATATGTATCGCTCTACTTTACATGTGTTTCTTACAAACAACATATTACAGGATTCTGGCTTTTAATCCAGTCTGCTATCAGCCTATGTTTTTTTAAAGGAGAGTTCACCCTATTCACATTTACAGCTAAAACTATGAATTCTCTATTTCCTGCCATCTTTTTAATCCCAAATCATACTTTTCTTTTTCCTTTTCCTCTTTCCCTCCTTCCCAGTATTTTAGTTATGAGCACTACTTGCCTCAAGCTGTCCTCTCCCTTTAGAGACCTTCCCCCATTCTTATATCTTTTCTTTACTATTACTCTTTTCCCTTCTATTTAGCTTATCCCTTCCCTTTTCCCTTTTCCTCTCCCACTTTTCTATAAGATGAGAGATGTTTCTCGGTGAAACCAAATATGTCTAACATTCTTTCTTTGAGCCAAATTTGATGAGAGTAAGATTCACATAATATTTTTCAACTTTCCTTCTTTCCTGCAATTATGTTTTCTTTGCCTTTTCCTAAGATGTAATTTCCCTCATTTTACCTCCACTTCCCCTCGCCTTTTTTTGTTACAATCCCCTTTCCATCTCTAGTTTTTTTTTTTTATATATTATAACAATAAAATCAGATTATACATGTACTCTCAATGTATACCCAAAATAGAAATACAGTTCCCAAGAATGTTTTTTTTTTTTTTTCCCTTTTTCCCTTTTCATGCTTTTCTTGAGTTTTGTATTGGGAGATCAATTTTTTTTGTTTAGCTCTGCTCTTTTCATCAAAAATAAATGGAATTTACCAGTTTCATTTAATTTCCATTTTCTTCCCTGAAAAAACTCAAAACTTCTTAAAATGAAGTTGCTCCCTTTAATTCAATTAAAAGGATAATGATATGGATACATTTTTATAATTTAGTACCTTTTTAGCACTGTGCAGTGAAGTGAACATATCCCACTTCCCTTGAGGGAGAAGAGAAGAAAATCATGTATTATCTAATGTATACTCTAGGTTGTGGGAAAGCAGATTTCAAGGGATTCAGAGGAAGGGTAGGTGGGAGTCCCATAGACTAAAACTCTATTGGGAAAATAAACTTCATAAAATTCCAAGGACCCAAATAAAACAATTCTGATGAGGAGGGAAATTGGGAATTCTCAAGAAGCACAAATAACTCACTAACTGACATATACATATATTCAGAGAAAAAAGAGCAAAGGCAGATAAGTATAAAACGAAATAAAACAACACACAGCTGAACTACATATCTGATATTGAAAGAAGTGACATGCATGATTGCTGTATCATTGTTAGAAAGATTTAAAATTTTTCCATGGAGAAAAAGAGAAGCATCAGAGAAAGAAAGAAGAGTAAACATTGGCTTCATTAAAAAAAGACATGAAATTAGAACTTCCTGTTTGACTTAAATTCCTTGAAAATTAAAGAAAATTAAAATTAAAGAATTAAAAGAAAAATTAAAGAGATATATTTTTAAATGTTTATTATGTGCCAGGTTATAAATTAAGCACAGGAAATAAATATACAAATATACAAACAAACACGATAGCTTTTCCTCAAACAGCTTCTGTTTGAATGCAGAAAAAACATATAAAGAGCAGCACAATAGGATATGTACAATGGACCTAGGAAGGGATGGAATGATCTAGATCATGGTAATATAAGGTAAAAGTTCATCTTTCAGAGTCAGAAGGTCCAAGAGTAGAGCCTAAGGCTATTTGAAAAAGATGAAGATGATAGCTATAATCTAGGTAGTTTGATTAGGAGATACTGGAATCATGGATCATTAAAGAGATTATCAGTGGTCCAATAGAAAAAAGAGATAATGGTAATAAAGAGGCAGCACTCCAATATCAAGAACAATCATGAAGAGAAAAAAATTCTTGAGAAGGTGTCTAACTGATAGGATGGGGGAAAGCTGTAAATATAATTTGGCAAATAATTTGCTAAAGCACCTCGTACTTTTGGACAATATGGAGACATGTAGGCTAGAGTAAAGCAATTAGATAAATTCAGAACTGGTTAACTGATCAAACTCAACGAGTGTTTGTTAATGGTTGAATAACAATTTGATAGTAACTCTCTAGATCTGTGTTTGTTCCTGTTCCATTTCCCATTTTAAACACTGACTTGGACTTTACAAAGCATACAATTCTTATTAAACATTCAAAGGACACAAAGCTGGAAGACATATCTAACACACAGGATAACAGAGTTAGGATCCAAAAAGATATTGACTAAGCTAGAATACTAAACCAACTCAAATAAAATGAAATTCAATGGCAATAAATGCAGTGTTTTACATGGACATATGATTATAGTAATTTTTTATATAAAAAAGATCTAAGCTTTTTTTAGTGGAATTCTATAGTCTAATCTAATATGAATTGGCAGTGAGATGTGGCCACCAAAAAAACTGATGGAATTTTTGTCCAAATTAAAAGAGACATATCATTTAAAAACAAGTCGATGATAGTTCCTGTTTCCTCTGCCCTGGTCATTTTGTATCTGAAATATTGTGTTTAGGATGAGTTCCAAAATAATAAAAGGGAGAAAGGACAATGATGATGGAAAGCAGGATAATATAGGATCTGAATTTATGACATATAAGGATTATTTGAAGGGACTTATTTGTTTATCTTGGAGAAGAGGTAGCATGATAGTTGTATTCAAGTATTTGAAGGACTTTCATATAAAAGAGATATTAGATATGATTTGTTTAAGTTTTATAGAGCAAAACACAGAGTAAAGGATATTTTATTTTTTAATATTTTATTTTTTCTCCTCAATTTCATGTAGAAACAATTTTAAACCTTTTTTTATTAAAGTTTTGAGCTCCCAATTCTCTCTCACCCTACATTCTTCCCTTCTTGTGACAAGAAATCTGATATAGGTTATACATGTGTAATCATGTAAAACATTTCCAGGATATATATATGCTTTAAGAAGAAGCTTAGATTTGATATCAGGAAAAGATACCTAACAATGAGAGAAATCTAAAGGAGTCTGCTGCTATGAGAAGTAGGTTTCCTTTCATTGCTTGTCTTCAAGTAGAGGATACATAACCATTTATCAGTAAGTTATAGTAGAAATTCCCTTTAAGGTATGGATGGCATAGATAAGACTGGATGTCCCCTGAGTTTCTTTTATCTATAAAATTCTGAGATTCTATGACCCTCTAAAGCTTATAACTTATAGAATCATAACCAAGGGCTGACTGACTGAATTTGCACCGTAGATGCTGAATTTCAAGGACACTAATAGATTTTGCAGGCTTTCAGTACCCAGAAACAATGGGATGTAGCACTTAGTTAGCAAGAAAAATGAGCTAAAACGGAAAAGTGCCAGATGATGGACCAGGATGAGCAACCCTCTCATTTGCCCTAGTTGCAAAAATTTCTAGTTATGGCTCTGGCCAACCTGCCTGCATGCATTTTAGGATTTATAATATATGCTAGGTCTATGAGTAGACAGGAGGCAGTTGATTATACTTGGGCTGTTTAGGGAAAAAAAAGTAATCTGGCCATCAGCAGGGGCCAAATGTAATTATATTCTATAATTTTAAGATATATACACATAATTCATGAGAAGTATTAAAGGTAAAGAGCAAGAAAGGAGGATAAAAATGATATAGAGGAAACAGTAGGTATATGAACTAGGGAAAATAGATTTCTTTCATTTCAACCACTAATGACCCTTAGAACATGAATTTCAGAAGTTGAATTAATCTCTTTTTCTTAGAGGAAGTTATATCAGTCGTTGAATTGATAGAATGTGATTCCTCATGGTAATAATTGTACTTAACATTTATAATAGTTGAAGGTTTACAATGCACTTGGTATATATTATCTCATTTGTTCCTTGTCATTGATACTCCATAAGCTATCAAGAGCTGTAGCTGTTTCATTTTTCTTTATATCCTCCAGGCTTACCAGGGTGCCTGATATATAGAGGTGTTTAATAAGTACTTATTGAATTGAAGTGATCAAATGTGCAGATATATTCTCATTTTTATTCTGAGAAGAAGGAAACTGAAAGGATGAAAATGCATACCTTAAGTCCCTACTATATGCTAAGCACTGGGGATACAAATACCAAAGTGAGATAGTTTCTACTCAAGGAACTTATGTTCTGATGGGATATAATACATATAGGGTAGTGGTGGCTAAACAAGGATGTTTTGATTTGAAATGGGACACAAATGGTGAGTGTAACCATAGGGAAGTTTATTGATGTATTCTTTCTATTATCAGAGAATATTGGTTCTATTCTTCTGAGTCTTAATTCAATATTCTTTGCACTGTATCTTACTTACTTTCATGTAAACTTTTTACAAATTTTCTGTCATGTAGGTGGGGATCTTTATGATTCCTTAGGGATACTATTTTGCTCATCACTACATAGCAGATGAGCACAGCAGTAATAGAGAGAAGTCCCCAGGGACTTACTGCAAAGTGATTACAGTAGGACACAGCATTGATGGCTTGGAGCCCAGTGGAAATGCCCTATGAGACTTTGGGGACAGCACCACCACCTGTTAAAATGGCATTGAGACCAGTAATAAAAGTCAGATTTGCCAAATTCTATTGGTGGTGCCCCTCCCCCACTAGTGAATTCTGTATTTTTTGTAAATCCCACCATAATCTTTATGTTAACTTTGTTTAACCCCTAGACTTCATTTCCCTCAAGTCCTTTTTCCTATATCCATGATGTTTCCTATGGTCCTCTGCCCATGCTGGGCACTCAGTAGGCACTGACTGATCAGACCGCTGTCCTCACAATTAGCTTTTACATAACTGACTGCACTGAACACCTTGCCTAGCTGGTTATTCTCTGCTACACTGTCTGCTAGAAGAACAAGGCCATCTGTTCTGGCAGGAGTTACTCTCCTCATGTCAGTGATGCTGAAAGCTTTTATTTTCTCCTCTGACCTACTTAGTCTTTCATAGCCCTGGTTTCACTCACCTTCTTCTGAGAATCTGGCTATCAACATCCAAAATGTTATGGTGATTTTTTTTGACTATGGTTCACCTTCCTCCCATTCCTGTAATTTCCCTTTGGCTGTCAGGAAATCACTTACCTGGGGAATTAATCTCTGAATTCACAGGATTAAGGATTCAAAACAGGAAGGAGTTTAGAGATTATCTCATCCCCTACACTGCTTTATTTTATGCAGGATTTTAACAAGAGAAGTTACTTGCCACAGGCTACATGAACAATATAGATCATAGCTGAATTCTAACCCAGTTTTCTGGACTTCAAACTGAGAGTTATTTGCTTTAATCCATGTTGTTTAGTACAGCTAAATCCATTTACACAGAGTCAGTAATATCTAATTATTAAGATTAACTGGGTTAAACTGATGTGATGCAAACATGACTGGCTGATACCATCTGGGAAGTATGGCATTGATGTAAAAAAACAGCACAAGATTGATAATCAGACCTACATTTCTTTTATCTAACTCTTAAATGAACAAACCTAAGTAGTTACTATTGTATGACTGGATAAGTCACCTAATCTTTTTTTATTTCATTTTTTTCTCATATGCTTCATGAGATTGTTGTGAGGATAAAGTGAGATAAAGTATGTAAAGTACTTTGTAAAACAAATCATTGCATAAATGCAGGTTATCATCAATCATCATCATCATCATCATCAAGAATGGTAAAGAAGATAATTAAATGGGTCAGTCTTGAAAGTCTCTTCTAGCACTGACATTTTATGGTTCTTTGGATCAGAAAAATAACCGTTAAAGAATTAAAAAGTTTAATACAACTTGAATGAGCATTTGTTAATCACCTACTATGTGCAAGGCAATAGTGATACAAAGATTAAACAACAGTACTTCTCAAGGATCTTCCATTCTACAATCCATATACAATTTGTATATGAATTACATTTGCGACAGTCTCCATTGCTTCGATTGCCTCTGACCATCTCCTTAACCTGACCTCATCATTTCTATTTCGACTAAAATGGATTTTAAGATTTTTCTCTTTGCATGGGTTCTTTTGAGTTATCAGATCATATGATTGATTTCCTGGTTTCTAGAATGGCAAAATGGAGATTTTAGATTTTGCAAGGTCCCTTGAATCAACTTGTATATCTTGGGTTTTTCTCCACTTTTTGTTACCATTTCTACCACCTTTGTTATGTATTGCAATAGCTATGCTATTGTAATAACTCTCCAACAAGTCTTTTTGCTTTCAATTTCCCCCCTTTCATGCAGCTCTTATTATCCTTTATATGCTGATAAACAAGACTTCCCTAGGCACAGAACTGTGTATGTCCCTTCTCTGCTCAAAAATCTTTAGTGGCTTCACATTGCTTGCTGAGCACAATTCAGACTTCAACTCTGATATTCAAGATTCTTTGCAACCTTATGCCATTTGGCCTTTTCCAGTTATAGCACATGTTATTTCCCTCTCTCCCTTTAGCATAACTGAACTATTTATTATCTGTTCCCTGTACATGCTTTGATCTCTATTCATGGGATATCCTCTCTCCTCCTTGATTGAGTTTCTGCCAGTTGTGAAAAGTCTAATTCGAATGTCATATCTTCAACCTCAGAGTTAGAGAAGACCTCCAGCCCAGTCCATACATGAACAGAAATTCTCTTTTCACCTTTCCGAGCAGCCTTTGCCTAAAATCTTCCAGGGAAGGGGGACCTACCACTTTTCAGGCAGCCTATTCCATATTTGGACAGTTCTAATCATTTTTTAAAATAACTTTTTATTGATAGAACCCATGCCAGGGTAATTTTTTTTACAGCATTATCCCTTGCATTCACTTCTGTTCCGATTTTTCCCTCCCTCCCTCCACCTTCTCCCCTAGATGGCAAGCAGTCCTTTACATGTTGAATAGGTTACAGTATATCCTAGATACAATATATGTGTGCAGAACTGAACAATTTTCTTGTTGCACAGGGAGCATTGGATTTAGAAGGTATAAATAACCCGGGAAGAAAAACAAAAATGCAAGCAGTTTATATTCATTTACCAGTGTTCTTTCTTTGGATGTAGCTGCTTCTGTCCATCTTTGATCTGAATTAATTCTTTATCGAAGAGATCCATTTCCATCAGAATATATCCTCAAACAGTATCGTTGTTGAGGTATATAATGATCTCCTGGTTCTGCTCGTTTCACTTAGCATCAGTTCATGTAAGTCTCGCCAGTCTTCTCTGTATTCATCCTGCTGGTCATTCCTTACAGAACAATAATATTCCATAACATTCATATACCACAATTTACTCAACCATTCTCCAATTGATGGACATCCTTTCATTTTCCAGCTTCTAGCCACTACAAACAGGGCTGCCACAAACATTTTAGCACATACAGGTCCCTTTCCTTTCTTTAGTATCTCTTTGGGGTATAAGCCCAGTAGAAACACTGCTGGATCAAAAGATATGCACAGTTTGATAACTTTTTGAGCATAGTTCCAAATTGCTCTCCAGAATGGCTGGATGTGTTCACAATTCCACCAACAATGTATCAGTGTCCCTGTTTTCCCACATCCCCTCCAACATTCCACATTATCTTTCCCTGTCATTCTAGCCAATCTGACAGGTGTGTAGTGGTATCTCAGAGTTGTCTTAATTTGCATTTCTCTGATTAATAATGATTTGGAGCATATTTTCATATGTCTATTAATAGTTTCAATTTCTTCATCTGAGAATTGTCTGCTCATATCCTTTGACCATTTATCAATTGGAGAATGGTTTGATTTCTTATTAATTAGAGTCAATTCTCTATATATTTTGGAAATGAGGCCTTTATCAGAACCTTTGGTTGTAAAAATGTTTTCTCAGTTTATTGTTTCCCTTCTAATCTTGTCTGCATTTGTTTTGTTTGTACAAAAACTTTTCAATTTGATATAATCAAAATTTTCTATTTTGTGGTCAATA
The DNA here is from genome assembly GCF_016432865.1 of Antechinus flavipes. Lineage (NCBI taxonomy): Eukaryota > Metazoa > Chordata > Mammalia > Dasyuromorphia > Dasyuridae > Antechinus > Antechinus flavipes. The sequence continues at coordinate 405,126,060 of NC_067399.1, forward strand.
GTGATCTCTAGTTCTTCTTGGGTCATAAATTCCTCCCTCTTCCACAGGTCTGCAAGGTAAACTATCCTATGCTCTTCCAATTTATTTATAATCTCATTCTTTATGCCTAGGTCATGAATCCATTTTGATTTTATCTTGGTGTACGGTGTTAAGTGTGGGTCAATGCTAGTTTCTGCCATACTAATTTCCAATTTTCCCAGCAATTTTTGTCAAATAGTGCATTCTTATTCCAGAAACTGGTGTCTTTGGGTTTGCCAAACACTATATTATTAAAGTTATTGGCTGTTTTGTCCTTTGAACCTAACCTATTCCATTGATCAGCTGGTCTATTTCTTAGCCAATTCCAGATGGTTTTAGTAACTGCTACTTTATAATATAATTTTAGATCTGGTACAGCTAGGCCACCTTCATTTGATTTTTTTTTTTTCATTAATTCCCTTGAAATTCTTGACCTTTTGTTTTTCCATATGAACTTTGTTGTTACTTTTTCGAGTTCATCAAAGTAGTTTTTGGGGAGTCTGATTGGTATAGCGCTAAATAAATAGATTAGTTTAGGTAGTATTGTCATCTTTATTATATTTGCTTGCCCAATCCAAGAGTATTTAATATTTTTCCAGTTGGTTAGATCAGACTTAATTTGTGTGGAAAGTGTTTTGTAGTTTTGCTCATAAAGTTTTTGATTTTCCCTTGGCAGATAGATTCCTAAATATTTTATACAATCAGTAGTTACTTTAAATGGAATTTCTTTTTGTAACTCTAACTGTTGGGTTTTGTTAGTGATATATAAGAATGCTGATGACTTATGTGGGTTTATTTTATATCCTGCAACTTTGCTGAAGGTGTGGATTGTTTCTAATAACTTTTTGGTAGTCTCTGGGGTTCTCTAAGTATACCATCATATCATCAGCGAAGAGTGATAATTTGGTTTCCTCATTGCCTATTCTTATTCCTTTAATCTCTTTCTCAACTCTTATTGCCAAAGCTAGCATTTCTAATACAATATTAAAGAGTAACGGTGATAGTGGGCAACCTTGTTTTACTCCTGATCTTATTGGGAATGGTTGCAGTTTGGCCCCATTACATATGATGCTTACTGCGGGTTTTAAATAGATGTTACTGATTATTTTAAGGAAAAGTCCATTTATTCCTATACTCTCAAGAGTTTTTAATAGGAATGGATGCTGGATTTTATCAAATGCTTTTTCTGCATCTATTGAGATGATCATATGGTTTTTATTAATTTGGTTATTAATATGGCCAATTATACTGATAATTTTCCTAATATTGAACCAGCCCTGCATTCCTGGTATAAATCCTACTTGATTGTGGTATATTATCTTGGGAATGATTTTCTATAGTTTTTTTGCTAATATCTTATTTAAGATTTTAGCATCAATATTCATTAGGGAGATTGGTCTATAATTTTCTTTCTCTGTTTTCAACCTACCTGGTTTAGGTATCAGTACCATGTCTGTGTCATAAAAGGAATTTGGTAGGACTCTTTCATTCCCTATTTTTTTCAAATAGTTTATAAAGCATTTGGGCTAATTGTTCTTTGAATGTTTGGTAGAATTTACATGTAAATCTATCTGGTCCCGGGGATTTTTTTTTAGGGAGTTGATTAATAGCTTGTTCTATTTCTTTTTCTGAAATGGGACTATTTAAGCAATTTACTTCCTCCTCTGATAATCTGGGAAGTCTATATTTTTGGAGGTAGTCATCCATTTCACTTAGGTTATTAAATTTATTGGCATAAAGTTGGGCAGTTCTAATCATTAAAAAGTTTTTACTTACATCAAACAGAAACCTGTCTTTCATTGGCTATTCTTAGTTCTTTCCTCTCTGGATATCCAGAATAAGTCAAATATCTCTTCCTCATATTTCTTTTCTCTATGTTAGGCTAAACTGATTTTTATTTATTATGTTCTCCAGTTATCTCATGATCTTAATTGTTCCCTTTTAAATGGATTCCAGCTTATCCACTTCTTTCCTTAAATGTGGTATGTAGAACCAAGAATAATTATTTAGGATAAGGCTTGACTATGGCATGAAATGTAGCAGGAATATTGCCCACCATCACGGGTTCTTAAATTGATACACACACACACACACACACACACACCACATATTGAGAGGTACAAAATAGAAGTACAGAGAGAGAGAGGGGAGGAAGAGAGAGAGAGAGACATAAGAGAGAGAGAGAAAAAGAGAGAGAGAGAGAGATAGAGACAGAGACAGAGAGACAGAGAGACAGACAGAGACAGAGAGATGGAGAGAGATAGAGACAGAGAGAGACAGAGAGATGGAGAGAGACAGAGAGAGACAGAGAGAGACAGAGATATATATTCCAACATAAGTGCTTTCATTTGAAATTCTTTTTATTTAATTCATTTAAAAGCGTTATTCTGAGAAAGAGTCTCTAGGCTGTACCAGATGGCCAAAGGGCTCGATGAAAAAAAAAAGTTAAGAATCTTTGCTCTAGATATTCTTTCTAATCTTAGGGCTTAGCATAGTATCTAGAACAAGCAGGTTCTAAATAGATACTTGTTGATTTGACTTGATTCTAGATGTCATTCCCTTTGATGTATCCTAAGATTGTTTACTGTGTTATACTGTTTACCTTTTGAATTTTCAGTTCACTAAAACTTCCAGATCTTTTTCCCATGAAAAAGACATGTCTTTTCCATTCAGGGCCCCAAGAATTCATTCCTTGAACCCAAATAAAGGATTAATTTTTATTGATCTCTACTAAATTTGATATTAGAAAATATTATCCCTCACTTTAGCCTACTGACATGGTTTTTGGGAAATGAATCAGTAACTTACTTTTCAGTTTCCTATCATACGCAAATATTACAAGCATGCAATCTATGCCTTACTAAAATCATTGATCATGATTTGAATAGCCTGGGACCAAAGAAAGATTCCAAAGCTACTCTATTTGGGATCTCTTTTCAAATTGCCAATGACCCATTCATTACTACTAGTTAGGTCTTTTTATTTTATCTATATGGAATCATTTCCAAATCTTTGATGAAAACTAGGTAAACTGTATCTACAATATCCTCCTAAGATACCAGTTTAATTACCCTATCTAAAAAGAAAACAAAGGCAGTTTGGCTTCATATATTCTTGGAAAGATGCATGAAGCTCTTAGTGCTTACTGCTTCCCACTTTTAATTGTCTGCAAAACATCCCTTTCATAGTCTCAGAATTTATAAGTAAAGTTAAATTACAAATTGACCAGCCCACAATTTATGGACTGTGGCATCTACTTCTTTTGTCAAAATTTAGGAAATATTCATATATCTTAAGTACTTTAGTATTTCTTCTGTTTTCTACAATTTTTCAAAGATCACTAATAGCAGTTCAGTAATCATATACATCAATTCTTTCAGAACTAGGATCCATAGTAGTCCATCTGGACATATTACTTAAATTCTATTACTTGTAATATCTCCTTGGCTTTCAAATTTCTTTCAAATTTCAAAAACATTCCCAGTCCAAAAATCATGTTGCTCAGCAGAGAAAATAGAAGTAAAATAGGAGTTGAATGTTCTGCTTCCCACTTCTGGCCATTAGTGCCATTTATTATAATTATCATATCCATTCTTATCAGGATGTAAAAGCCATTTGTTTGGTCCTAAGCATTCCTTCCTCGTTAGCTTCAGCTTATTCACAGCTTTCATGTACCTGACATTGATAAAGAATCACATAAAATTTCTATATTCCTAATCAATTTTTTGTCCTTGCTTCTAGTTTCTAGATATGACTTAAAAATCTATATTGGTTGATGAAGTCTTTGTATACCCATATAGTCTGTAGATAGCACCCTTTTTCTTCATCATTGGGATTGCTTCTATTTGTGTCTTTAGAATTTTATAATTCAGAACTTCTTGTCTTTATGGATTGACTTTTCTGGTAGAATTTTTTTTATTATAGGATATTACCTCTTATTTTGCTATGTCTTTGAAATTCTTTATGCTTTAGTTTAGGGTCCATTTTATAATTATGTTTAATTTCTTTTTTCATTTTGGGCAGAAATTGTCATGTGATATGATTATTTCTTCTTAAAATTCCCGTTATTTTGACCTCAATAATCATTTCACCTCTGATCAGAATTAGATACAAGATAGCTGTTTTCCTCATAACTTTGCCTATCTTTTTATTATAAAACTATCATTCAGCTACAAAGCATTTTAATCCATTAATCTTCTTGTGTGTGTTTATGTGTGGTTGTGTGTGTGTATGTGTGTGTGTGTGTGTGTGTGTGTGTGTGTGTGTGTGTGAAAGACAGACAGAGACACAGAGAGAAACAGAGACAGAAAAAAAGAGACAGAGACAGAGAGAAAAGACATTAGTTGAATTTCTTTAGTTGATTTAGTTGAATTAATTTATTTGCTTCATCACAACTACTTTGTGGTTTTGTACTATATTTTTCCTTCTCCCTACCTAATTCTTATTGAATTTGAACTGAATTGCTTCATAAACTACTTTATGGTTATGTTTTTTTTTCCTTCTCTCTACCTAATTCTTTTTTCTGTCCAAAAGGTCTATAGTATAATCTCATGGCAAATATTCCTTTTGTTTCTTCTTTCCTCTGGATTCCCATCCAAATGTTCTTCATCATATTCCCCTATCTAATTCATGGATTGCTACACGAGTATATCTTTCTGAAATAAAATGCTGTCACAGTGCTGATTTTTATCTACTATAGTACTTTTAAATAAAGCTCATTCTTTCAGGTCCATTTATTCTCATATTCATTTTATTAACAATACTTTTTACATTTATATAGATGTCTGGGACCCTAGTAGGTATTTTTAAAAACTTACTTTCTTCTTGGGCACTTTCTCCTGTGAATTATTTATCTTTTCTAATAATATTCTTCTTTAGCATATGATTTAGCAGACAGATATTGGTAGCATTCTTCCTCCACTATCATTTTTAGGTTAAAACCTATTGATTAGATTTGTAAGATTCCAGGAAAATATATTTTTAATTAGATCTTAGTCATATAGAAAAAGACCTTAGAGTCCATCAAGTCCAAACCTCTCATTTTGCAAATAAACTAAGATACAGAGAAGTTAAGTGACTTAAGTATCACAGAGAGTATATGACAGAACTAAAATTTGAAATCAGGTACCATGACCCCAAACACAGTGCTCTCTCCATTGAACTATATTGTCTTCTATTAGTGATTCCGGATGGAATGTGCATAGTGTAAGAACCCATTTTTCCTCTACTTAAAACCATTTGAAACCCAAATACTACAGTAAAATTCCATTTTCTTGACCAACTAATAATTTCTCAACTATGTCTTTTATTCTGAAACATCTACTTTTTTTTCAATAGCAGTGATGAAAACAAAACTTGTACTTTTAAGACCTTGGATTTTTTTTTGCAAGGACTTCATCATGTCTAGCAATGCTTTCCCAGGTTCTTTAAGAGGTATTATTTAACCCCACTTGTGTCAGCAGGAGTTGGTAGAGGATTTTAATTTTGACAGTTTTCAGTAGATTCTATCATGGGCCAAATACATATTCAGGGGATTTAGCTAACATTTCTATCTGAATCTTAGATCAACAAATTGTAAGTTTGGTACTCTTTGGCAGAAATTTACTCAACAATCTTTTTCTTAGTTCTTCCTCTTCCATCAGTACTGGATTACTTCTCTTCTGATAGCACCTGGTGATCCACATCACCATTCTTTGGAGCACAATAGTACGGTTCTTCTGTAGAAGGTAAAGCTTTACCTTCTACAACAGGGGTTCTTTGTCTAGAGTCCATAGTCAACCCAGGGATTCATAAATAGTTCTCTAGAGACCTATGAACTTGAATGAGAAAATTACATCTTTGTTTTCATTACCATCTAATTGAAATTTAACATTTCCTTCAATTATGAATGTATATAACAAATATTAATCTGACAAGAAGTCCACAGACTTCTATAAATTTTTCTTTTTTCTTCTCTTCTTTTCACTACCTTCTTTTTCCCTCTTTCTCTTCTCATTTCTTTTTTTTTCCTCTTTTATTTTTGAAATCTTTACATTAGTTTTATTTGGAAATTTCTTCATTGTAGCTAACTTAAACTGTCAGTTCCTACAATTTGAGTTCATTTACTTTTGTTCAGGCCTCAATGAAAGTCAGGAGCAGATAGTCATCATTCTATGTAATAGTTTTCCACATATTTTAAAGAATTTCTGTAAGCCTTCCCAACCTTCTTTTGCAAGATAATTGATATGCTCAGGCATGAACTTGGAAGTGTACAAAAGCCTGGGAGAAGATATAGTCTTCAAGTGAATTTTGTTTTCTAAGATAGAAGTAAAAATACTATTTATTCCTAAAAATATCAATGAAGAACATGGCTCAAGCTGGAGGTGAGAGGCCTAAAGTTTTCCTCTGATGAACAATAGACATAACTAACTTGAAAAAACTTAGATATTCCTTTATAAACTATTCCATTTAGATATTATCAAAAGTTGTTAACCTAAATGGTTTTTTAAAAATAGTTTAGAGAAACTCATAGGTAGATTGAGCCATAAATTTCCAATAATCTAAATGATCCTTTTTTGTGATTAAATGAAATAAAAAATTTATAAAAAGAAACAATTTGGAATTCCTAAATAAAAATCCTACCCACTGCAGTCAAATTACATATAAAATGCTTCTTGCCATTTGTCATTTGAATGAGCATTGTCATTTGAATAGTAATTATTCTGTCAAGTCATTTTCTCTAGTCATCAATTAATCCTTGTCCTGAGCAGCCATCAGTAGGAAAGAATGATGGGATAAGTGTTTCTAGGTTTCTTTTCTTGATGGTACTACTAAACTACTATAATTGTCAACCACCTTAAAAAAAAAAAGTTCTCCCTATGTGCAAGAGGCTGCCCTGGACTTTTTGGGATTTAGGGAACAGATAATGATTCTTGGGTTTATGGAACAATTCAGACTATGAATTTGACATCTCTTCTGTAGAATATTAAACATAGAAATTCATAGCTACAAGGAACCTGAGAATTAAGAATATAGAGCAACAAAGTCAGAGGAATGTGGAATTATAGGAAATTAATGTTGGAAGGGATGATCCTGATCACTCCCCTCATTTTACAGAGAAGACAACTGAGATTCTGAGAGAAGAACTGCTTTTTATCCAATATTCCATAGCTCATGGGTATGAGTAGAACTGGGGATATACCTGTATCCCACTTCTCTTTCTTTGATACTTTACTATTGTGGCAGACTGTGGGCAGATGGAATATGATAGGATGATGGCCTATTCTAGATGTTTCCTAAAATCTTTTTTGAACACAGGTCCCATGACTCTCTGAGAAATGCCATTCAGCTACTTAGAATTGCCTGAGAGCAGCTAGGTGGTGCGCTGTATAGAGCTCTAGGCCTAAAGTCAGGAAGTCAGAAAGACCTGATTTCAAATATGGCCTCAGGAACATAGTAACTTTTTGATTCTGATCAGATCCCTTAACTCTATTTCCCTCATTTTCTTCAACTATAAAATGAACTGTAGAAGGGAATGGCAAATCAGTTTAGTACCTTTGCCAAAAAAAAAAAAAAAAAAAAAAGAACCTGAAATGGGGGTCACCAAAAATGGGACCCAACTGAACAACAACTCAGAATTATTTTAGGAAGAGTTGGAGGCTGGGATGGCTTTGTTCTCTTTAATAAATACTATGCTTGCAGTATTATAAGGAAGCACTGGCCTATATTTAGTCAGAGAAGAACGTGTTCTTCATAGTATGATGCATCAAATGAAAATGCACTGTGCTAAGAACAGTGGATTCTAAGTAAGAATATCAGAGTTCAAATCCTTCCTTTAATAGTTATAACTTGTATGACTTTGAGCAAATATCACCATTCCTTTGGACCTCTATTTTCTGATTCTGAAAAATAAGAGATTTGTTGGAATCATTTCTAATTCTAAATCTACAAATTTAAGAAACTTGCAAAAATTCATCTTAGACCTATTGTGGTATTTGAGAGATATTACCCTTAGATATTATTTCCTTTGAGTTAAATCATTGTTTTTTGGTGACTTTGATATTTCTCTCTCTCTCTTACACACACACACACACACACACACACACACAGATACATCTATGTTACATATACACATGTAGATAGATATATCTATATGAATGTGTGTGTGTGTGTGAGAGAGACCCTAAAAGAGTAATTTACTTTCTTTTTTCAGTCATAAATATGTCAATATTTATTTATCATATTCCTAATGTCCTAAGACAATAGATAGAGAACAAATGTCCATGGCCACAGAAGTAAACTTAGTGTAGGGCACAATTTGTTACAATCCTTGGTCAAGAATGAGAGATCCTTAGCTATCAAGGTAACCATTCTGTTATAGGGCAGATCTAATTCTTAAAAAATTCTTCCTCATACTGTGGAAAGATCCAGCTCCTTTTTGGTATAATATACCAAAATGATTTAGCATGATTTAGCAGCTAATTCAGAATCTACTTCCTCCAGACAAATTGTACTCAGTTATTGCTATTCCCATAGTATCATATCTCCTAGTTGCATCATCCTGGTTGATCCCTTTGCTTAGACACAATAGGTAAGTACAAAAATAGAAGGAATCTGGCTGTCTAGGAGAGCAAGAAGAAGGAATGACTAAATGTGGAAACCACAAAGAAAAGTAGGTGAGAAAAGGAAGTTAACAGAATGAAGGTCCAACAACTTTATTAGCTTCACTTTAGCTAACCCTGTAAACAGACCTGAAGAAGTATCTATAGCAGCGGTCCTCAAACTATGGCCTGCAGAGCAGATGTGGCCCACTGAGAACATTTATGCGGCCTGCTGGGTTATGGCAAAATCAGATCAGAAGTGACGTTTGACCTAAACTCACAATAGTAATGCACACTTCCAGCACTGGGCTGAGGCTGTGGAGACAGAGTGTAAAGCGATACCGAGGGGAGGTGAGTTCCCAGGCTGGGATGTGTGGTGGGGGGAAGAGAGAGAAATGCAGAAGACGGAGAACTGACGGTCCGCCGCCTTGTACAGTAACGGCAGCCACCACAGCAGACAGGCACGGGAGATGTACATACAGTGCATGCTGCGCATGTCACAGCCATTGCAGGGGGAATTCACTGCAGCAGTGAAGGTGGGAAGTGGGAGAGCGAAGAGCAGGAGAGAGAGTGCGGGAAACAGAGGCATCACAGTGCAGAGGCAGCTTGGAGGAATTTGGGCATTGCAGTTTGTGTGTCTCTGTGTGGGCAAAGTTACTTCTGGTATATTGTTTTTGTAGCGCTGTATATATATATGTTGGTATTTTACTAATAGCAACTTGGAATCCCTAGGAAACAATGATGTCAAGAAAAAGAAAAATTGACTCAGAGTGTAGGATATTCAAAGAACAGTGGACTTATGATTACTTTTCCATGCCGTACAAGGAAAGAGCTGTATGTCTGATATGCCAGAATATAGTGTCTGTATTCAAAGAATATGATTTGCACCGACACTATGAAACTCAGCATAAAGATAAATATGATTGTTTGGTTGGAGAAGTGAGAAAAGATAACCTATTAAAACTGAAAAATACATTGACAACTCAGCAAAATACTTTTGTGAAGCAGAAGCAGCTAAATATTTCATCACTGCGAGCAAGTTTTCAAGTTGCCAAGCTAATAGCATGCACTGGCAGACCATTCATGGAGGGAGAATTTGTTAAAGAATGCCTTCTTTCTGTTGCCAAAGAGTGTCCAAAGAAGGCCGATTTATTCAGTACAGTGAGTCTTTCAGAACCTACAATTACATGGAGGATTGAAGAAATGGGAGACAATCTGCATCAGCATTTGCAAAACTTCATTAAAAAAAATCATATTTTTCCTTGGCACTCAACGAAAGCAATGATGTTTGTGATTCTGCACAACTTCTAATTTTTTTTCGTGGGACAAATGACTATTTTGAAGTCATAGAAGAGCTTGCTGCACTGCAAAGCATCAAAGGAACAACTATAGGAGAAGATATTTATGAAAATTTTGCCAAACTATGAATGATTTGGAGCTGGACTGGGCTAAACTAGCCAGCGTGACAACTGATGGTGCTCCTAGCATGGTGGTGTCTAAGAAAGGAGTAATTGCTCGCATCAAGAGATGGACAAATATAACCATTCTCATCCAATAGCCATATACTGCCTTATCCGCCAACAAGTGCTGGGTAGTAAATCACTGAAGTGGGACTCTGTTATGAAAATTGTGGTATCTTGTGTTAACTTCAGTAGAGCTAATGCACTAAATCACAGACAATTTCAGGAATTTCTGTCTGAGCTAAATGGTGAGTATGAAGATGTTCTATATCACACAGAAGTCCATTGGCTGAGTCAACGGAGAGTTTTGAAACGTTTCTATGACTTACTTCCACAGATTACAACTTTCCTGCTTTCAAAAAACAAAGAAATACTAGAGCTCAATGATGCAGATTGGAAATGGCATCTTGCCTTTCTGACAGATGTAACATAGCTACTCAACAATTTCAATATGCAACTTCAAGGAAAAGGGAAGCTCATCTGTGATATGCAATCACATGTCAAAGCATTTGAAGTAAAATCAGGCCTCCTCATCAAACAGGTGAAGTAGGAAAACTTCTGAAATCTCCCCAAAACTCAAAATCTGTTAGCGGAAAAATGGCTGATTGTATTCCCAAACAAAACATGTGTGAATTCACTGGAAGAATTGCAAAAGGAGTTCCAATTTAGATTTAAAGAGTTTCATCCATAACGGGACATACAGCTTTTCCATAACCCATTTTCTATTGACATTGAAAATGTGGATACAATTTACCAAATGGAACTGGCTGAACTGCATAATTGTGACTCTCTGAAAAACGCATTCAAGTCAAGCAACCTTCATAATTTCTATGCATCTCTCCCCTCTGAGACATATCCTCATCTCAGGAACCATGCACTCAAAATGGCAACCGTCTTTGGCAGCACTTATGTCTGTGAACAGACTTTTTCAAGAATGAAACATTTGAAATCTCCAACCAGATCAAGACTAATGGATGCACACTTGCATCACTTGTTACAACTAGCAGTGACAAATATGGAACCAGACATTGACCATCTCATTAGCCAAAAACAGGCCCATAGTTCCCATTGAAATACTGGTAAGATTGTTGATTTAACTTTACTTCATTTTAAATATTGTATTTGTTCCTGTTTTGTTTCTTCCCTTCAAAATAAGATATATGCAGTGTGCATAGGAATTTGTTCATAGTTTTTGTTTTTACTATAGTCCAGCCCTCCAACAGTCTGAGGGACAGTGAACTGGCCCCCTATTTAAAAAGTTTGAGGATCCCTGATCTATAGTATTAAGCTTGAGGTCAGGAACAACTAGGTTCATCTCTCTCATCTCTGATATACAATTCATAATCCTGGGCAAATCATTTTACCTCACAGTTCCTCAGACAATAGTTTAAGCGCAAAAATTGTTGACCTGTATTGGTAAAGCAAGTTCCTCATCAAACTTCACTGAGGAAATCCCAAGTCTGATTAAAAAAAAAAAAAAAAAAAAAAAAAAAAAAAACAACAACCCACAAACAACTTAGGAAAACTATGTAGGAAACTTTGTTTCCCACTTACGTACTTATATCCTTCTTTGGATTTTAGTACCTTTTATATTTTCTTCTGTAATAAACCTACTATATTATAAGCTCCAAAGTGGATACAAATCATGTCTTAAATGTCTACTACACCAGCATTTTACACTTATATTGACAATATATTATTATGTAGTTAACTGCCTTACAATTTTATTATCTCAATTGTACGTTGATATTTTCTGTTTATGCTGCAAGGCAAAAAATGCTGAAATGACCCAGGACACTTGGGATTGGGTATTACTTTGCCATTCATTAGCTGTATGACTTTGAGCAAGTCACCTTCCTTAATCTTAGAAGATTCCTCATGATAAAGACAAAGAAAATAACATGATTGCCTACAATATTATATTATTGCCAGTCTTATTTATCTCAATACTAGTATAAGTATTCAATAATATAACAGGCTTGAAAGTCACCTGAAAAAGTTACAACAATAAAGAGCCTAATGTTTGCAAAGGTCTTCATTTATATCATTTCAGATTATGTTGATTTAACAATCAGCAATCTGAAAAAAAATATACAACACACTTTTAATTTGAATTTGCAACATTAACAAAATCCCCATGACTTTCTCAAGTCTTAACAACCATCAAATAAATAAATCAAGCCCTGACTTGTAAAGTTTGTCTATTTCCAAAGATATATGCTCATACAGAAATTTAATCACAGTCTCTTAGGAAGCTTTTATGAGCTGGGTCCAATAACCCAAGACATTAGAAATTATGCACTCTTTTCATTTCATAGATGAATAAGATCCAGAGAGTTAAGTTCAAAGTCTCATAGGTAGGATATGGCAGAATCAGGATTTGAATCCAGATCTTCTGAATCCAAATGCAGCTTTCTTTCTACTGTGCAATACTGACTCATTTGAATACTATCATTTAAGTAGAACATTTTTCTGCCTATTTGAATTTTGGGAAATATGAGATCCAGAAAAATGAAAATAACATAACAAAGGACTTGAACTAGAAGGTGTTTTGATCCACTTTCTCCTGCTTTTTCTACTATTCCTTAGTGTCTTAGGGTGTTTTTTTAAAATTCAATAAAAATATAAAGCAATAGCTGCTAAATGGCCCCATGAATAATGTCAGGAAGATTTGTGTTCAAATTCTGTCTTGGATACTTAGCTGTGTGACATTAAGCAAGTCATTTGTTCTCTCTCATCCTAAGTTTTGTTCATCTATAAAATGAGGATAATAGCACTTGCCTCATAAGATAATTGTGAGCATTAAATTAAAAAAAATAATATGAAAAGCATTTTGTACATCAAGAATCAGAATCTTTCCATTCTATTACATTGCCTCCCTGTTATTTCTAAGGTCCCATTAAACAATGACATTTTATGCTCTAAGATAACTACCAGATCAGAATTATTATGTTCTAAAATCCCTTGGAGCCTCAAATTTTAATTCCAGTTCTGACATTGCATCTTTTAGGATTTTTTCCAACTCTAAAAACCTATATTTTAAAGGTTTCTTCCAGTTATTACAGTCTGGGATGCTATAAAATCACATACAACTTTGAAGAAGAATACTTTTTTCCATGACTAAGTAGTAAGTAGTCCTAGGGAGTTAAGTGGTGCAATGCATAGAGCACAGGACCTGAAGTCAGAAAAGTGAGTTTCATTCTAATTTCAGACACTCACTAGCTGTTTGACACTCGCTAAGTCACTTACCCCTGTTTGCTTTGGTTTCCTTATCTATAAAATAAGCTTAAGAAGGATATAGCAAACCATTTTAACATCTTTGCCAAGACAACTCTAAAAGTGGTCACAGAGTTGTACATAACTAAAAATAATTGAACAGTGATGACAATAAGTAATTTCTAACTATCACAGTCTGTCATTTAAATCTTTGAAAAAGGTTACATTTCAATATGCTTCAAAATTATGATTTAGAAGCTGCTAGATCTTGTGAAATCCTGATGGGATTTCCACAGTATTTAATCTAATTTTTTTCTTTTTATTTGTAATATTTTCTCCTTAATCTGGGACCTTAATTGAAAATAAAATAAATTAAAATTTAAAAAAAATCTATACTTTGTTTCCATTATAAAAAAGAAAAAAAAAGAAAACTTTTTTCTCCATGACTAAGTAGTAGCCTACATTTTTTGAGTTGTTTTTCACTTGTTTTTACTTATACTACAGAGTTGAATTTAAGCTTCTAGTACCTTAACATCTTATCACCTTGACCCTAGATAAAAAGAAATTTTCTTGTAATGGCTAGTGAATTCATGGAATGATTGAACTTGAGAGAGGAAAAAAGACCTCAGAAATCATCTCATCCAATCCACTCATTTCAATAGGGAGCAGTTTCTAGGTTGAACTATAATATTTCTTACCATAGAAAGGGTTAAGTACAATGCACAAATGTTGTTCCCTAAAGTACAAGGAGTGCTCTCAGTTGTAGGAGGGTAATCAGCTAAGAATTGAGCCCTAAGTAACAAAGAGAATTGTAGTCCAACATGTCAGGTTTTAGGAATTGGCCATTTAGCTCCTCTAAGTCCTGTGCCTTAGGAACCATTTGGGGGGCCTTCTCAAAAAACCTCTTATAACAAGTAATATTGCTTCCTCTCTGCCCTTTGGAGTTTCAGTTCACAGTGAAAATAGAAGAGGAAAGATATAATTTCCCCCCATTTTTAAGAATCCAAATAAAATCTAGAGACAAAAGTTCTGCAGAACAGTGAACTGAGTTTTCTTCTAGATTATGTCAGAATCTTGTCTTTGTTTTTATAGCAGGAAATAAGAAACAGCTGTTGCTATGACAATCTTTCATTAGGAAACCCCTTCTGCACATTCACAAATACTAATAATAACTCCCATTTACACAGCCTTTTAATGACTACATGGTACTTTCCTCACAACTTTTATCTTGTGAGGTAGGGAGTGAAAATATGATTATCACCATTTTTACAGATAAGGCAACTGATGCCTGGGGAGATTACATGACTTGCTCAAGGTCACAAAACAAATGTGTTTTAAAGCTGGGATTTGAGCCTTAGTTTTCAGGTTGTAAGAATAGTTCCTTTTCGGCTATATTATTCTGGCTCTAAAGGAAAGCACAATTTAGCACCTTTCCAAATTATGAGTAATTGCTCTAGACAATCTTAATTTGGGATAGCCATGGAATAGTAGATAAGAGTACCAGAAGACTCATGTTCTTGAATTCAAATTTGGCCTTAGATACTACTATATGAATCTGCTATTTGCTTCAGTTTCCTTATCTGGAGAAGGAAATGGTGAACCACTGTAGTATCATTGCTAAGAAAACCCTAAATAGGATCACAAAGAGTTAGACATGACTGAACAACAGCAGATTTTAATTTACTGATATGGGGAATTTTAGTTTGTCTATGTTGAGAATACAGATAATTTTCACTTATAAAGCTACATACACATATAAATCCAAGATTCCATCTTTTACCATTTCTTTTACTGGGCTCAGAGATATAATCTCAGTAGTAAAGAAAAAGAGGGAGATGCCGTTGACTGAGGTCCAAGGATATGCTTTGTAATTTGTGCTGATGAAAGAGCCATTCATTGTGCTGATTCTGTAGTTTGGAGATTTTTGTGCTCTTTCATTTATATAATATTCTTTGCTCTAATGACCCCTTAGAACAATGGTTCTTAAACTTTTTGTTGTTTCATTCACAGTACAGAATTATTCTTTTCTATGAGGAATACAGATATTACTAGAGAATTGAGGGATTAGCGCATGTGCATATGCAATTTCCATATTTTCAGCATAACTAACTGGAACTCCTTATACACCAGAGTGTGCCACATACAACTTATGAAGTGCCTATACCTTCGAATAAATGGGTTGAAAAATGAGAGTGGGTGTATCATATCTATTTTCTCATTAGTAAAAAGATGGTTTGGACTTAGATGGTCTCAGATGCCTTTATAATTTATGTTATGTAGCTCATAATGGATGCACATCATCTCACATTCTTTTTGAAACTTCATACAACACATCCCAAGATAAGGTCAAAATGGGTTCATGATTTAGACATAAAGAGTGATATTATAAGCAAATTAGAAGAACATTGTTTTGTGCCCACAGTTCTCTTTAACTGTCCTGACTCAGTTTCCTTAACTGTTCTGTCTCATCCCCTAGTTGCAAAATCCCCCTCTGGTCCATTAAGACTGAGGACCATTTGCTCTAAGGTTATAAATTGTCAAAGATTCAAGATAAGGAGATTAGACTTCCTGGCCCCTAACTCTTTCTGTACTCAAGAATTTACACTATTCTGCTAAAATATTCCAAGAGATAAGACTATCCTGGATACCTCATTGACACCTTTACTTCTGTTTATTCAGCCATCCTGACTCTGGCTTTTAGTAAGAATTTATAGCTTCACCCCAATCCTAACCGAGCCAAATGGGTCTGGGAAGAAGTTTCCTGCTTCTGTCCCCTTCTTTGTAAAAGGTATTTAAGAATTTGGGATTCTCCCATTCATTGCTGGATACTTTGAAATGATAGTCTCATCCAGCCCTGGGACCAACCATGGATGCATTTGGTTTCAGTCAGTTATGCTCTCCAATTAATAAAATACTAAAAAACTCTCTAATCTCTCTCCTGCCTCAGTTTCTCCGGCATTACAACAGGATAGTTTATCTCTTAGATCTGTGGAGAAGGAAGGAATTTGTATCTAAAGAAGTACTGGAACTCAAAAGTGAACACCAAATAGATAATTTTGATTATATTAAGTTAAAAAATTTTGTACAAACAAAACTAATGTAGACAAGATTGAAGGGAAGCAATAAATTGGGAAATCATTTTTATGTTTAAGGATTCTGACAAAGGCCTCATTTTTAAAATAGAGAATTGACTCAAATTTATAAGAATTCAAGCCATTCTCCAATTAATAAATGGACAAATCGGAACAGATAATTTTCAGATGAAGAAATTGAAACCATTCTTAATCATATGAAAAGGTGCTCTAAATCACTATTAATCAGAGAAATGAAAATTAAATTTTTTTTTACCACTACACACCTTTCAGATTGGCTAAGGTAACAGGAAAAGAATAATGACAAATGTTGCAGGGGATGTGGGAAAACTGGGACACTAATACATTGTTGGTGGAATTGTGAATGGATCCAGCCATTCTGAAGAGCAATTTGGAACTATGGTCAAAAGTTATCAAACTGTGCCATATCCTTTGATTTAGCAGTGTTTCTATTGGGCCTATAGCCAAAAGAGATTTTAAAGAAAGGAAAGGAACCCACATGTGCAAAAATGTTTGTGGCAGCCCTTTTCATACTGGCAAGAAACAGGAAACTGTGTGCATTCCCATCATTTAGAGAATGGCTGAATAAATTATGGTTTATGAATGTTATGGAATATTATTGTTCTATAAGAAATGATCAGGAGGATGATTTTAGAGAAGCCTGAAGAGACATACATGAACTGATGCTAAGTGAAGTGAGTAGAACCAGAAGATCATTATATATGGGAACAAAATTATATGATGATCAATTCTTTCCAATGTGACTCTTCCCAACAATGAGATGACTCATGCCAGTTTCAATGACTATGTGATGAAGAGAGCCATCTATACTCAGAGAGAGGACTGTAGGAACTAAGTGTGGATCACAACTTAACATTCTCACTCTTTTTGTTGTTGTTCACTTCCATTTTGTTTTCTTATTCATTTTCTTTCCTTTTTGATCTATCTTCTTTTTTTGTGTAATAATTCAAAGGAAGCACAATTCTAAGTATTATCAGTCACTTATTCCTTATATACTATCCCTATTTCCACAGTTTTATATTCTTATATCTTAGTTTACTCTTTGAAGCTACTTCTTTATTCAAAGTTCAACAGTTCTGTTCCTACCAGTTCAGTCCCAGATCTATGAATATACAGGTGAAAGCTAATCTTAATTAAAGAATAATATCCTTATTTAAATCATTGATTGGCTAATTAATTAAATAGTTACAAAGCACTTATTATGCTCCAGGCACTGTGCTAAATGCTGAAGATGCAAAGAAAAGGGGAAAAAAAGCCTTTCCTATCTTAATGAACTTATATTCTGATAGAGAATATATATTCAAAATACATATGGAGGGGCAGCTAGGTGGTGCAGTGGATAGAACAGCAGCCCTGAAGTCAGGAGGACTTGAGTTGAAATCAGTTCTCAAACATTTAACACTTCCTAGCTGTGTGACCCTGGGCAAATCACTTAACCCCAATTGCCTCAGCATAAAAACAAACAAACAAACAAAAAATCATATGGAACAAATGGAAAAGTAGACTTAGAATGGAAAGCACTTGTAACTTGGGGGGAGGTGAAAGACTCTCTTCCTTTCATCTTCCCCCCAGCTAGACTAGACTTTGGGTTAATTTGCTGGCCTCAAGACATTTTCTTCCCAGTCATTGAGATTTAGGAATTAACCAGAAATCCAAAGTGCCTTGGAATACCTTGTCAATCCAGTTCTGCCCATTATTCTCCTATAGATTCAATCAGATTCAATTAGGCACTTGCTTAATATTATCCTACAGTTGCATTACTTGTATTACCTTGCAACTGAAATCTCTAAATCTCTTTTGATTCCTAATCACTTTTTCAAGTCTGTTTTTTTTTTTTTTCCTTAAAGCTTTGGAGTTGATTTTACAAACAGTATTTGACTTAGAAATTTGAGCACATAGATTGTTTATCTTTCAACATGATAGTTTCTTAGTTTTCAACATGAAGTTCCTTTATGCTGTTCAGGTTTTTCAATCATGACTGACTCTTTGTGACCCCATCTGGGATTTTCTTGATATGTATGTTGTTGCTTTTTCCTTTTCTAGCTTATTTTATAGATTGGAAAACTGAGGCAAATAGGGTTAAGTGACTTGCTCAGGATCATGCATTTATTAAATATCTGAGGCTAGATTTGAATTCAGGAAGATAAATCTTCCTAACTGCACCTCTGGTGGTCTGTACATTATGTTGCTACCTAGATTTCTCTTACTCTGTGCTATTTCTCTATTAGTATAACAAAAGAATAGGACAATGATTATTAGATTATATGATCATCAATTCAGGGCTGAAAATATACTTGGAGGTTATTTAGTGCAAGTCCTTTATTTTATACAACATAAAACTGAAGTTCAGAGAAGCTAAGAGATTTATCCAAGGTCATACAATCAATAAGTGGAAAAATTGAAATTCTATTCAGGTCCTTTAACTCCAAACCCAATGACTTTTCCACTATCCCATGCTGCCTCTCTTAAATGAATATTTGTTTAACTATTCAAGTTGGGAGCAGATAAATTACTGTATAAAAGTCACTTTTAGGTAGTAAAAGAAAGACCATTCCTCATCTTTTTTTTTTTTTTATGACTTCATTGCTCAAGGAGGTCACTCTTAAGTCAAACCACTGAATTGAAAGTTCTGATGGGTTGCTTTGACAAGCTGGCAATGGACTGTGTGGACATAGTCCTATTCCTAAATAACCAGATTTAAATATGGAGAGGCTTACCTCAAGATGGTAATCAAGATAAGGATTTGAAAGGATCTTGTTCTATTTGGTACAGGGTTTCTTAATCTGAAATGTGTTTTTAAATTTTTTGAAAATTATATTTTAACAAGTTGGTTTCCTTTGTACTCTTGTATATTTGATTTATGCATTCAAAAACATCAGTTGAAGGAGTTCTTTGATTTCACCAAAACACCAAAGGGTCCGTTCAGTCATTTCAGTCATATCCAATTCTTCTTGACTCTATTTAGGATTTTCTTGGCAAAGATATTAGAGTAGTTTGCCATTTCCTTCTCCAGCTCATTCTATAGATGATAAAAATGATGCAAACAGATTAAGTGGCTTGCCCACAGTCACAAAGCTAATTAGCATCTGAGAATTTGAACTTAATTCTTCCTCACTCTAGGCCTGGTGCTCTACACATTCATTGCTACATAGAAGCTTGTGCATAAATGGAGTTGATATTCACACTGTGGTCATCATGGATGTTTTGAAATACTGAAATTGTGGCAGGAGTTTTCTTGGGAAATGTTTTAATCATCATCTATTTTGCAATATTTTCCAGGTGACAAATCCCTTTCATTGAAGAAATGACTAACCAGTTATACTGATTTTGACGCTCAATATCAGTAATCAGGACTGGAACATTAATAGAAAGCAAAACATCATCTCTTCTGTTACACTATAAAAATTCTGGCAGTATAAAATCTAGTTTAAAATTCTTTAAAGAAAAAGAAGCAGCCCAACTGTGTCCCAAATCTATCAGTCTTTTTCAAGATGCATTATATTTCATTGGTTTATGGAGCTTGTGATATACAGCCTAAAACAAGCCTTATGAAAGGATTTTTTTTTCTGTGTGTTCTGTTCTTATCAGGAACACCAAGCTTTCTTATTATATCTGATTTGAATTATTTATTTTTGTTTGACTTGGGAAAGAGTATCATGATGGAAAAATGAAATTACATTTAGATAAAGCTAATCTGTAACTGCCTACTTTAAAGTGTTGAATAATTATTATCCAAGTAGATCAAAGGAATTTCAGTATCAGGCCTTCAGCTATAGCAGCTAGGTGGCATAGTAAATAAGAATTAGAAACACCTGAATTCAAATTTAACCCCAGAAACTTAGCAGCTATGATTTTGGATAAGTTACATAATCTCTGCTTGCCTTAATTTCCTCAATTGTAAAAGCATATGCCTCTCAGGGTTGTTTTGAAGCTCAAGTGAGATGATAGTTGAAAAGTACTTAGCAGAGTGCCAGGTGCTTAATAAATGCTTGTTCCTTCCTTCCTTCTCTCTCCCTATAATAGCCTCAAAGTGTATAATATCCCAGAACCCATTTTGGAGGGATCAAGAAAGCATCTTGGAAGTCACATACTCCAACTACTTGATATGGTATTCTTCCATAATATATCCAGCATGTAAGCATCCAGTGCCTATCTGAGTATTTATTATCATGGGGATTTACATTTTGAAGGGAATCTTAAAGACCAACCAGGTATATTTTGTTATGTTTTCCAAACTTACCTTAAAAAAAAGTTCCAGGGGTGGAGCAAGATGGCAGAGAGGACACTCGTTTCTTTCTGACCTTCTTTGATGACCCTTACACTAATTACCAAATCCAACCTCTGAATTAGCTCTGGACTGGCAGAACCCACAAATATTGGGAGTGTAACAAATTACCAGCAGAAGATAATTTCGAAGATCATCAGAAAAGGTCTGTTTCAATTCAAATGGAGCAAGGGAGGCCAAGCACAAGCAGGCGGAACAAGAGGATTTGGAAAAGGCAAAACAGAAATTATCTGAAAAAACGTCCCTACAAAATAGACTTATTTAAATGGAAAAAGCATATTACTCATTAACAAATAGATTTGAAAAAATGAAAAAAAAAAAAAACAACTCCCAGAAAGATAGAATTTGTGAAAAGGAAAAAAAAATTCCATAGAACAAAACAATTCATTTAAAAATTCAATTGGACAAATATGAAAAGAAGTAAAAAAAAGTAAATGAAAAAAATAAATCACTAAAAATCAGAACTGAATAAATGGAAATGAATGACTCAATCAGTGTCAGTCAAGCAAAACAAAAAAAAAGATGTAAAATACATACTTGGGAAAACAATTGAACTGGAAAATAGATCTAGGAGAGACAAGCTAAGGATTATTGGACTTTCTGAAAACCACGGTGAAAAAAAAAGAGCCTAGACACCATTTTTCAGGAAATCAT
Source organism: Antechinus flavipes (assembly GCF_016432865.1). Taxonomy (NCBI): domain Eukaryota; kingdom Metazoa; phylum Chordata; class Mammalia; order Dasyuromorphia; family Dasyuridae; genus Antechinus; species Antechinus flavipes. The sequence goes on from NC_067399.1 coordinate 405,147,385, forward strand.
CAAAGAGAACTGTCTGGATGTCATAGAATGAGAAAGTAAAATAGCCATTGCAAGAATTCACTTAACACCTGCTAAAAGAGACTCCAAAATTAAAACTCCAAGGAATATTATGGCTAACTTTCAGAAATATTGGACCATGGAAAATATTACAAGCAGCCAGGAAAAAAAAAAAAAAAACAATTCAAATACCGAGGAGCCACAATAAGGATTACCCATGACCTTGCCAGCTTCCACTTTAAAGTATTGAAAGGCCTGAAATCCAATATTTCGAAAGGCAAAGGAACTTGGAATGCAGTCAATAATAAACTACCCTACAAACTGATCATTTTCTTTCAGGGAAGAAGAAGGATATTCAATAAAATAGGTTAATTCCATTTATTTCTGATGAAAAAATCAGAGAAAACAAAAAAAAAATTGACCTGCAAATATAGAAATTAAGAGAATCATAAAAAGGTAAAAAGAAAAGAATTCTTGAGAACTGTATTTCTTTTATGGGCATACATAGAGAGTTCATGTATAATTTGATTTTACTGTTACAAAAAAGAAACTAGAGGTGAAAGGAAATTGTACCAGAAAAAAGGGGAAACTGGAGGTAAAATGAGAGAAACAAATAACTCCAATACTATATAAACTATTTGAAAAAATATGGAAAGGACTCCTACCAAATTACTTTTATGACACAGACATGGTACTGATACCTAAACCATGTAGATAAAAACAGAAAAAAGAAAATTATACAGTAATTTCCCTAAGGAATATTGATGCAAACATCTTTTTTTTTTTTTAATAATTATAACTTTTTTATTGACAGAACCCATGCCTGGGTAATTTTTTACAGCATTATCCCTTGCACTCACTTGTGTTTTGACTTTTCCCCTCCCTTCCTCCACTCCCTCTCCTAGAGAGCAGGCAGTCCTGTACATGTTAAATATGTCACAGTATATCCTAGATACAATATATGTGTGCAGAACCAAACAGTTCTCTTGTTGCAAGAGTTGGATTCAGGAGGTAAAAATAACCCAGGAAGAAAAACAAAATGATGCAAATATCTTAAATAAAATATTAGCAATTAGATTACAGAAAGTCATCCCCAGGATATAGACCATGACCAAACAGGATTTATACCAGGAATGCAGAACTGGTTCAATATTAGGAAAACTATTAGCATAATTGACTATATTAATAATCAAATTAACAAAAACCATGTGCTTATCTCAATAGATGCAAAAAAAAAGCATTTGATAAAAATCTAACACTAATTACTATTAAAAACACTAGAAAGTATAAGAATAAATGGACTTTTCCTTAAAATAGTCAGTAGCATCAATTTAAAACCATCAGCAAGCATCATATGTAAGGGGGATAAACTGGAACCATTCCCAGTAAGATCAGGGGTAAAACAAAGTTGTCCCCTATCACTATTGCTATTCGATATTGTATTAGAAATGTTAGCTCTGACAATAAGAGATGAAAAAGAGGTTAAAAGAATTAAAGAATTAAAAGGTTATGAGGAAAACAAATTATCACTCTTTGCATATTATGTGATGGTATACTTAGAGAATCCCAGAGAATCAACTAAAAAACTATTAGAAACTAGGCATTGACCCACACCTAACACCATATACCAAGATAAGATCAAAATGGATTCATGATCTAGACATAAAGAATGATATTATAAACAAATTAGAAGAACATAAGATAGTTTACCTCTCAGATCTGTGGAAAAGGAAGGAATTTGTGACTAAAGAACTAGAGATCATTACTGATCACAAAATAGATAATTTTTATTATATTAAATTTTTGTACAAACAAAACTAATGCAGACAAGATTAAAGGGAAGCAATAAACTGGAAAAACATTTTTACATTCAAAGTTTCTGATAATGGCCTCATTTCTAAAATATGTAGAGAATTCACTCAAATCTCTAAGAATTTAAGCCATTCTCCAATTGATAAATGATCAAAGGATATGAATAAAGAATTTTCAGATGAAGGAATTGAAACTATTTCTAGTCATAAGAAAAGTTGCTCCAAATCACTATTAATCAGATAAATGCAAATTAAGACAACTCCAAGATATCCTCTATACACCTCTCAGATTGGCTAAAATGACCAAAAAAGATAATGATGACTATTGAAGGGGATGTAGAAAAACTGGGACCCTGATACATTGTTGGTAGAACTGTGAACAGATCCAACTATTCTGGAGAATGATTTGGTGCTCAAAAAGTTATCAAACTGTCCCAGCAGTGTTTTTACTGGGCTTATATTCTAAAGAGATCTTAAAGGAGGGAAAGGGACCCACATGTTCAAAAATATTTATGGCAGCCCTTTTTATAGTGGCAAGAAACTAGAAACTGAGTGGATGCCCATCCATTTGAGAATGGCTAAAAAATTATGATATATGAATTTTATGGAATATCATTTTTCTGTAAGAAACTACTCGCAGGATGAATTCAGAGAGGCATGGAGACACTTACATGAACTAATGTTAAGTGAAATGAGCAGAACCAGGAGATCACTATACATGGCAACAATAAGACTATATGATGATCAATTCTGATGAACAATTCTGATGATGTCTTCAACAATGAGATGACTCAAACCAATTTCAATTGTTCAGTGATGAAGAGAGCCGTCTACACACAGAGAGAAGACTGTGGGAACTGAAAATGGCTCACAATGTAGCATTTTCACTCTTTTTGTTGTTGCTTTTTTGCATTTTATTCTGAGTCTTTTTTTTTTACTGGTCTGATTTGATTTTTCTTGTGTAGCACAATAATTGTACAAATATGTTAGCATATATTGCATTTAACATATATTTCTACCATGTTTAATATATAATGGGCTACTTGTCATCTAGGGAGGACGTGGGGGAAGGAAGGGAAGAATTTGAACACAAGGTTTTGCAAGGACTAATGTTAAAGAATTGTCCATGCATATGTTTTGACAAATAAAAAGCTGTAATAAAAAAAAGTTCCAGAAAAAAATGTATTAATGACCCACATCAAAGTTTAATCTACATTATTAGTTTTCTATCTAGAAAATCAACAAAATATTAAGCTAATCTCTGATGTGTAGCATTGGTTGATTTCTGAGATGTAAATGCTCACACCACAAACTTAACATGAAGTTCTTAAAAACTTTTGTGAGCTGGTTCCAGTATAGTCCTGCTCAGATTGTGAGAGGGCCTCCCCCATACTTAATAGGGAAAATTCAAAGGCAGATTTTGAGATTCAAAGTCCAGTGTTTTATTTTACTATTCCAGGACCACTATGCTTATTACTTTTTGAAGCTGAAATACAGGCTATTAATAATAGGTTATTAAGAATAAGAATTAGTCAATGATAATCTTATAAGGAAGGAGGAAGAGTGTGAAAAAGGAATGAATTAGTATTTTATTTTTTTAAATTTAAGAACAGACTATCATTTACTACCTTTCAAAGTAGCCTACTCAGCTCTAATTTCCAGAAAAATCTATTTATGCAAAGCCAAAATCTGGTTTCCAATCTATTTTTTAGAAAGAAGATCTTGGAAAGTTCCCACTTACATGAGGCTTCTCAGGCTAAGTATCTGTAACTTCCACCAGTAGCGATAACTTCCCTCTGGACAACTGTAATAAAAGTGTTTGACATGACAGAGATAGAGACACTAAGTACACTTGAACTACATGAAACAGAATCTTATTGTTATATTTTACCATGCTCTCCTTTCTCTTGGCTCCTCTCCTTACTCTCCAAACTTTATTGCCTTCTTAATATTTTCTCATCCTGGAAACACCTCCACTCCTTAGGTCCCCACCTTTGATTAGTTCTTGCTAAGGACAACCATTTTATTAATGCTTAAGCCATCTATTCATTTTTCTTTTGATGCTATTCTTGTTTCTTCAGACTTTTCCCTTTTGCACTCTTATTTGCAGCTCCCTTTTATGGATTATTTTTCTTCATTAGAATTTTAGCTCCTTGACGGTATGGAATTTCTTTTTTGCCTGTATTTATATTTCCAAAACTATGTGCCAGAAACATTATAAGGTCTTATTAAATAATGTATCCATCTATCTATCTACCCATCTACTTATCCATCAGCATCATAGCTCTTTCTTCATCTATGATTATCTATTATTATTATTATTATTATTATTATTATTATTACATATTGCCTTTCCCAAAGAACAAATCCAGTAAAAAAAGACTTAATGATTACCTTAAGTATAATGGAGTTGAAACAGCTGCATTAAGGGGGGAAGGAGGGGAAAGACATGGTAAGAGAGAACATAGTACCCTTAAAGGCCTTGGGCAATTTTTCTTACATCATTCTCTCACAGCAATTATGAATCCTATCAGTTCCTGAGTAAAGAGAAAGTTATCCCCCTGAAGACAGCTAAAGCAAAGAATCAGGAAAGAGTAAATCTATCCATGTAAAGGTGGGGGCCAGTTAAGACATAGTAGATCATTTTCTGCTAACTTAACCATGTACAGTTGTAGAGAATGATATAAATAAATAATTACAGGTCTACAAAGATAAGCATATGGCATAAAAGATACCAACTTCAGTATCATAAGACCTTCCTGGGTTCAAGTTCTGCCTCTCGAATATGTTTGGTATGTTATCTGAGACAAAGCAATTTCAGATTCATATCAATAGAACCTCCATGTTCCACAATTCCCCCCCCCCCTCCCTTAATTCCCTTTTCTCCTTTTTTCTAGGACTAGAAGTTTGTTTTGATTTCTACTATTCCCTCCTCAGTACTATCTATCCTCTTAATCTTAATGCTCTCATCCCTGCCTATTTTTCTGCTGTTTGATGAATTTCTCTCCCTTTTTCCCTCCTTTCCTCCTCCTTCTCCTCCTGCCTCACCCTTCTCTCTCTCTCTCTTTCTCTCTCTCTCTCTCTTCTGTCTCTGTCTCTGTCTCTCTGTTTCTGTGTGTGTGTGTGTGTGTGTGTGTGTGTGTGTGTGTGTCTGTCTGTCTGTCTCTCTCTCTCTCTCTCTCTCTCTCTCTCTCTTTCTCTATCTAAGATCCTGATAAGGGTGAAGTTCATTTCTGCTCCTTACTCCTCTTCATGTTTATATATTTTCACCCTCCCCAATTATGAAGAATTGTAAATTCTCTTCTTTCTCTTTTTGACATAAATATATTGCTTTTATTTTCCCATTTTAAAAGTCTTAGAACTGAACAAGTTTATGTTTAGCATCTGCTTTTCTTAATTCAGTTCCTCGGTGCTTTTGGAAAGATGTTAAATTCTAAAGGGACACATTCTTCTCAGATATTAATACTAATAATAGCAAATATTTATTTATATGCCTGTATGCCAGGCATTGTGCTAAGAATTTTACAATTATTATCTCATTTAATCCTCACAGTAAAGATAAGTGCAATTATTATTAGCCTGATTATACAGATGATTAAACTGAGGCAAACAGAGATTAGGTGACTTTTCCAGGATGATCTAGCTAGTAAATTTTTGAGACTAGATTTAAATTCAGGCCTTTCCGACCCAGTATTTTATCCATTGTGTCACCTATCTATCTGTTAACTAACATTTATGTTACATCCACTATTTACAAGGCACTGTGCTAAACATTTTACAATTATTGCCTCATTTATTCTTCAAAATAACTCTGGCAGTTAGATGTTATTATTAATCCCATTTTAAAGATTATTACTTGTTCAGGGTCACACGATGTATTAGGTTAGATTTGCACTCTGTTCTCCCTTAATCTAGGCTCTTGAGCTTTATCTACCAAACTACCCAAATGCCTCTTAGAATGTTAGCCCTTAATAGAATATTATTTCTTTATCATGACACCACCCTTTCCAAATAACTTAAATAAATTCGTTTATCTTTCTAAGTTTCTTTTCAGTCATGTTTGCATTTCAAAGTTCCTACTTAGCTCTCGTCTTTGTATCAAGCGTATTTGAATGTTCTCTATTTAAATAAATACATTTTTCTCTGTAGAATTATATTCAGCATTGCTGAGTAAGTTATTCTTAGTATGAGCCCATTTCTTTTGCTTTTGGAAGGTTACGTTTCAACATTTTCTCTGAGTTACAATATTTCTACTGTCTACTAAGAACTGAACTATTGGGTGGATAGATGAAATATCCAAGTCCAATTGAGTCAAGAGAGATTTCTAAAATGCCTATTGTTTGCCCAGAAATCAATTGAGAAATAGTTCATAATTGTAGTGAGAGATTTAAGAATGGAAACTAAAATATATCTCAGTTTATTAAAAAAAAAAGTACATCCATATTTTGTGCATTGAATAGAATTTCCCTCTTGATTTATGCTATTTTAAAAAAGCACTATGTAATTATTTTTATTAGAAACTAATTGTGCATGGGCTAAGAAAACTTTGAAAATATGGAAAGAAAAAAGATTTTGTTATAATTTTGCAAAGCTCTCTCTGCTGAGAGTTATAGTCCCATCAATAGTTCAGTTTAGGATATCAATGAAGCTCTATATCTTTCTTTAACACCTCATTATGTCTGTATCTTTCCTTGACCCAAATCTTTGTGCCATAGTTAGAAGACTTCTTCATCCTTTTTGCTACTATTTTTGCACCAGACCACTTGTTACTAATATTGTAAAAGGGAGTTTTATAGTGTAGATCTCAGAAATATTTTATAACTCTTGTAGTCTGGATCCCAAGTACCTTCACCATTCACATTTTTATTCCCTTTGGGTGCAATCTTACTTTTCGATATCCCCCAAAACATGGTATCTCAAATTGAGCACAATATACCAGATATAGCTTGACAAGAGGGAAACACATTGGAATGTTACTTTGCTTGTTCTGAACACCAAACTTCTATTATTCCAGCCTAAAATTGAATAAGGTATTTTGGAAGATACATCACAGTGTTGACTCATCTTGAATATGCTAAAAATAAAAGCCCTTTTTATTGTCTTTAGCAGTTTTTTCAAGCCTCAGCTTGTTCTGAGCTAAAGTTTCCTTAACACTATTACAGGGGAAAAATAAAACTTTCATATTTGTCCTATATGTACTCCTTCTTTCTATATTTCTTTGAAATCTTTATCAAAGTCCAGAGTAAACATGTATCTATACTCTTCATTAACCTTCTCAGGTGCGTCAAGTATTAAAATGGTGTCATTTTTTTTTCCTTTCATGATTCCTCTGATTGGTTAGAATTCAGCTCAAAATAAATTAGTTTTTGTTGTTGTTTTTCAATTATTTCAGTTATGTCCAGTTCTTTGTTACCTTATTTGGGGTTTTCTTGATGAAGATAATGGATTGGTTTGTTATTTTCTTGAGGCTAAAAGGGCTAAATAACTTGCCCAGCATGATAGCTACTAAGTCTCTGAGCTGAATTTGAACTCAGGTCCTCCTGACTCTAGGCCTGGTGCTCTGTTCACTGTACTACCTAGCTGCTCACTTTCTTGTTAATTTCTGAGACAACATTGTCAGAAAATAAGTTAAGAATCAACTATTCGATCTGTTTTCAACAGACTGAAATTCCAAGCAAAGATGTCAAATTTGCTTGAAATCTTACCATCACTACTTGATCATATTTCTGTGCCAATTTTGTGATTTGTTATAAAAAAGTGCCATTAGTATCTTCTTTCTGATTTGGCAGTCTGTACATATTATCTTATAATGATATAATTTCTATTCTTTCCTTCATGTATCCTTATAAAAATGTTTTTCACCAAAGGATCATAAACTTAGGGCTGGAAGGGTTCTTAGTGGCCAGTTAATACAACCCCTGCATTTCACAAAGGAAGAAATTGAGAGGCAGAAACTTTGCCAAGATTATTCAGAAAACAAATTGGGTTTGCTCATGGTTTGCTCCAGCATTCTTTCCTCTGTATTACAGTCTTCCCTTGGATACATTGGTATTGAATAAGTATGATATACAGTGCTACTCATTCCCCCTTAATTAGATCTATTTCTTTTGAATGAGACATTATTTTCCATTACCATTTCCTAATCATCACTGCTCTCTTTTACCAAATTTCCCTTGTGTTAAAACCTCAAATTCACTCCATATTTCTTTTCTTTTTTTATTGCCCATATTCTGTGGACTGGTATATTGACATCTGAAGATAAGTATTATTACAAGCTCTCTTACTAGTTATGTCTTCCTAGCCATATTGAACACCTCTCTTACTGCTATTTTATACATGAGATCCTCTAAATGAGTATGCAAGGCTAACTTCAAATAGGTATCTCTTAAATGTGGTGATGGATTTTGTGACAAAGTGGGATCTGACTAAAAGAAAGTGTGAAAACATAGTTCTTGTTACTTAGTTTGTACATTATTATAATTTTGAAGGGTTCTAAATCAATGATTTCATCCAGCTTCTTAATTCATATGCTCACTGCCACAATGATAATAGCAAAACCTTCATAACAAATTATCATTATAATATATAATGTTTTATAGTAATAAAATATTTTAGCATATTTTTCTCTTTGATACAACAACTCTATTGAGATAGGTAATGCAAGTATTATATCCATTTTACAGATGAGAAAAATAATGCTCAGAGGAGGTAAATGTTTAAGCTAACAAGTATTCAGATTTTTGACTCCTGGGTCCAAATCCTACTTTTGTCTACTTGCTGTGGGACCTGGAATATTTAATTTTCTCTAAGCCTTTGCTTTTCTGTCTAGACAATGAAAAGATTGGGTTAGATGATCTCTAAGATCCTTTTCAACCTTAAATCTCTAATCTTACTGGATGCATTTGCTGGTCCAGTAAATGAAGCATTGGGCCTGGATTCAGGAAGACTGAATTCAGATATGCCTTCATACACTTACTAGTTTACCCTGAGCAAATTAATTAGTTGTAATTTATTTCATTTTCCTCAACTGTAAAAGGGGATTACACTGGCACCTACTTCACAAAGTTATTGTGAAGGACAATAAAATAATGGTAAAAGCAATTTGCACTGTGCCTGGATCATAGTAGGTACTATAGAAATGCTTGTTCTCTTCTTTCTTCTCTCCTCTCAACAATTCATTGTTCTTTCTACTATACCATATTTCCCTCCCAACAAAGGAAATGGTCCTGATCACTATTATATGGAGACAATACACTTATTGTTCATTATAATTCTAGAATGAAATAAGACAAAATCATTCAGAGATTCACATGCTGAATTGGAAAATCAAAAATTAGCTTTCTATGGGACTGTTGAAAATTCCTGTGCCACAAAACCCCTTATAGACAAGCCTTCCATTGTGGAAATGTAGCTATTGGGAACAAATTTTTCCATGTTCTCAGAAACTCTATGGAGCTTAATATAATTTGCAAAAAGTCAGATCTGGCTCAGGGGTAATTTTCTGCCCCATATTTTAAAATTTGCTGTAATAGTATTCTAGTGGAGTTGAGTGGTAGAAGCATTTTGGTTCTTCTGTTACTGCACCTCTCTGTTATGGGGCCAAGGCAATAGCCCTCACCATCTCATATTGTCATTGAATTGACTGCTTTCAGTCCCAACTGAGGTCCCTGGTTAAAATAGATTTGGAAAAAGTGGAGGTCTTCTCGGTCAAGAAATGTCAACTTGAATTTATTTTCTTCCCCTGTTCTCAGCCTATATTTATTATTAAAGCACAGCCAGGCAACACACTTTACTTTTCTCAAATGTGTCGACTGCAAATAATAAATATTGGAAAATATATAGTGCAATAAGCAATTGATTTATAAGCCCCCAGCAGACACATGCAGTATTCTGAATACATAATTACATTGCCAGCAGTACATTTTTTACCTGAGATATGACACATTTAGATAAAAACTAAGTATGCACAACGGGGTGCCTTGTCTAAATCTGGGCATGAAGAATGCATATAAAATTAGCATTCCATTAGAAATAAGCAAAATGTAGAATGAGACTATAAAGCCAAGCTATATCCCTATATAAATGCAAATGACATCACTTTAAAACTGCTTTCTTGGTTTGCTTATAGCAAAAAGGTCACTGCCTACTTTAGCATTAGAGCTGGTGAAATCCTATGTACCAATTAACCTTTGAGATGTGCCAAGTTATTTCCCAAACTCTTCCTTTCTGAGGTCACAGAGCCCTCTATAGGTAGGGAGGAAGTTCTCATCGGCCATAGGATCTTTGCAAAGTTGAAAGGATCTGAGAGATGATTTAGTCAGTCTAAGATTGGAGAACATGAAGACCCAGAAGAAATCATGTGGAATCATAAATTCATATAAAAGAAGAGAGTTCAAAGGTCAACTAGTCCAACTTCTCTCTTATAGATGAGGAACTCAAGACTCAGGGAGATTGAGTCACTGAGATTACCAATGGTAATAAAGAAGAGAGTCAGAATTTGAAGTTACCTTATGCTTCTAATTCAGTACACTCTCTACATTGTGCTGTCTACATGAGCTATGAAAAATCTTTCAAGTCCCACACCAAGACAATTAAAGAATTTTGGATTAAGAGTTAGAAGATTCAGGTTCAAGCCACACTTTGCTCCCAGCTAACTATATGACCTCTGGAAAATCAAATTCCTGAGTCAGTTTCCTCTATTGTCGAGCCAAAAGATTGAACCACATGATCTCCCAAGTTTCTTTTAGCTTTGACACCCTATGACTCATTCTATGAAATCAATTAAATGACCCAAATATTCATTGAGCAGCAACTTTTATAGAATCATAGACTGTCAGTACTGGGAAAGATTTTAAAATGCTCTCATATGGAGGAGGAAAATAAGGTACAAGAATGGAAAGGAACTTTCCCAGGACTACGCTTGTGTTCTGTGAGAAAAATAAGTAAAGTATAAGACATGATTCTGCTCTATTGCCTCCATTTTCTAGTTTTCTAAAATTATAGGATACAAGATTTATATAGGTAAAACTGAAAAGGTCCTGGGTAACTAGGTGGGATTGGCAGAAAAAGTCTGAAGTACTGATAGGATTATAATATTCCTTGAGGCAAGCAGGAAAGGGTACTGATAGAAATTGGCTCAGCCCTTACAGTCCCACATCTATGGAGGTCTTAGGAAATCCCATCTTACTATATCCAATCAGAAAGCCAAGTTATGATGTCAAATCCCTGAGGTTTGTTTTCCCCTATAAATCTGTGCATGGCTTATTCCATCTTTGCTGAATCCCTATTGGGGTTACTATGGAGTTCTCCTCATGATATCTTTCTCCTCATCCCTTCTTCATGTCTCATGGTGTCTTTCTTCTTATTATAACTAACTTTAGGGTGCTAAACTCCTCTAGAAATTTATCCTGCCAGTTAATGGCAGACTTCCCCCCATGGCATATTTTCTTTATTAATTTTGAGTTTCACTGAGGAACTTGTCTTCTCAATTGTTAATTGTTAAAACACCTTTCCTTGCTAACTATATACTCTCCGAAATATATTTCACATTTACCACTTCTGCTGTCTATTTTATCTCTTCATTTTGTCTTAAACTCTTCTCATAAACAAAGATACTTTTTGGCAATGAGAAAGCCATTGTGAATTCTTCACATGTGTTCTTGTACCTTGTCTTTTGTATTTTTAACTAGGGATTGCTATCTGAACCCTGACATTTGGTGCTGGACTCAAACTCAATAAAACTATTTGATTAATAAAAGGGACCCTCTATCTGCATGTTGAAAATAGGTAAAACATGGTATCGGAATTCAGAGAAAAAGAAAATCTGTGAGAGGTGCCACTAGTCAGGGAAGAAAAGGGAGATGGTTAGATTAGTCTAAGCAGAAGGGAAAGGAGAAAAGTAACATAAGAACATACATTTCCATAGTATTTTGTGTTTCACAAGGAATTTTCCTCACGGTAATCTGTGGAGGAACTAATGCAACAATTATTATCCCCATTTTACAGGTGAGAAGAGTGAGCTTTAGGCAAATTTATTTGATAAAGATTAGCAATTAAGAAATGTCAGAGCCAGGAATTAAAGGAATCATACATTATGCCCCCCAAATGACTTGTCTTTTCTTCTTGCACAGTTTAAAATCTCAAAGGTCACTTCTAGTTCTAAATTCTATGATCTAACGGAGGTGCTACCTGAAGAGTTTAGGCTGACTATTAGTTCTTTTCTCTGTCCTTCTAGGAAAAAAAAAAAGTGACATCTTTCCTTTGGTAGATAGTAATTTTCATTGCCTTGCTGAATTCCATTCCAAATCTTGTGTTTTGTTTTCTTTTTCTCCTTTATTCCATTTTAGTAATTTATTATTAGTACTGGTAAAAAATATTATTAAAACTATCATATTGGTGATTTTTATTTCACAAAGCATTTTCCTCACAATAGCCTTCTCAATCTGTAACTACACTGGGCATAGAGAACCCAAGTGAGAACTTCTTCTAACAAAACAGATTCTTGATTCATAGCTTTAAAGGATTGGGAGTGCTCAGAGTTTAAGTGTGTTGCCCAGGATCACATATATGTGACAAAAGCAGGATTAGAATCTGGGTCTTCAGAATATTGTGGTTGGGAAGTGGACCCCAAAAATTTGGGGTCATAGACTGGTGTCCCAAGGTGTCTCAAAAGAATTTGCAGCCTTGAACCCATCCCCTTAGCCAAGGAACAATGTTTATTGTAATTGTAACCCCATTATTAAGCAGGCTGAATTTCCAAATGAAATTATCAGAGAAAGAGAAGCAAGGAGACTCATTTATCCAGCTTTCTATCATAGATATGCCAATTCTATGGCTCATAGATAGGAAAGACGTGTGATCTCTGAAATTTGGTTCTGACTGACATGATTATCAGTCAGCATTGAATTGAGGAGTAGTCTCCAGAATCAGGCAGATTGTCAGAACAATAGCATTCCTAGGTCCGGTGGTGGTGGTGGGGTGGGGGTGGGGCAAAGCCAGAGGACTTTGGAATCAGATAGATTGCCAGGACAGAAGAACAGAAGCCTCCCAAAGTCAGGGAACCCCAAAACCACCACTATATTTCCCTAGACGTTATACCATATCATTTTTCCCTCTCAAGCAGTTTGTACCCCAAATTCATTTGGGACAAAAGACAGAGGTCCCATCTTCTGGAGCTATTTCATGCTGATAATGTTCTCTGATTAAATATGCAAGATAATGAGGCTTGAAGATTCAGCTGCCCATGCTGCTGCCCTTTTACCCCTGACAATGGCACTTTTACTTTACTTTTAGCTAGGAAAAAGGGGACACAGCCTTTCTCCTTCTGGGTAGTTTCAAACATGCTTAGGCCAGCTTCTAATCACAGAAGCAAGCCAGTGGGAACTTCCTTATGGCCTGCTCAGTTCTTTGCAGAGTTCCTATGGCCCAGCTTTTACTTCTCAAAAAACTCAAAAAGTGACTGAGGCACTTCTCTTCAGGTCTTTTCGTGTCACTCTGTGAGCCATGCCAGTGGGGAGATAACTCCTTAGTCTTTAGTCAGGCTAGGGAACTCATCAGGATTGTTGGGTGTGCTTGATGGGGGAACCCTGAAATTGTCCTTGACTTTTGGGGTGAGCCCTGAAACTCTCCTGACAGGGACCCACCCTTGGGGCAGTTAAGTGGTTTCATTAAGATTGGCCCAGGACTACTCCCTACTTAACTTGAACTTAAGTGGTCTCATTTAGTTGGAGATTTGGACCTGATATTTCTAGTGAGTAGCTGCACCCTCTATTGAGCTAAAAATTAGTCCAGCACCATTCCCACTTAGCTCAAACTTAAATGATTTCATTCAATTGAAAATCTAGGCCCAGGGGCAGTGACAACATTGAAGTAATTTCATTCAATTAAAACTTCAGTCTCAGATTTCCTATTAAAGGGCAATTTGAGGCTCATTTTTTTTTTGCAGAGGCTTTAAGTAGGAATCATGCCATGCCAAGGGACCTCTCTCCTTTTGGCACAGCTGCCTACCCGGACCCCTGCCCGCTGTGAAGAGACATTCTTTAGTTATCTTTCTGCCAGGATTTCTCTGCTAGGACCTTTCTCTCCCTGCCAGGACTTTGTCTCTCAGAAGTCAGTCTTCCTAGCAAAATCTGGCTTCTGTAGTGCCAACAATAAACTCCCTTTTTGCCAATCTAATAATTCAGGTTCGTGAATTCTTTCATGTTGGACCTGTGCCGATAAAGAGGAGTTCCCACTACCCTCTGAATTGCCACTGACCACATCATTTGGTTGCCTGACCTGGAATGACCTAACCATGCCCTTAGCAAGAATGTCAAAATCTATTTTCTATCAACTACATTGTCACATAGAACATGTGAACTCAATATTGTTAACCTCATTTAAGGAGGAGAAGTCTAAATCTCAGAGCCCTTTATAAATTGGTCTTTAAAGTTCTTGGAAAGTCCTTTTCTATATGTTTGGTTGTGTCCCCATTTTCACTGTAATCTACTTCCTATACTACTACCTCTCTTCTTAAAGTAATTACTTTATTTCTTTCCTTTATCTTGGTATCTGGTTTCTTTCCTTTCTTAGATGTTGATTTTCTTTCATGCTTTATCCTAGGTATTGGGTGTAAAAATATTAAAAATAACTCCAAATCTCTGATTTTCATGAGTTAAAGTATAAACCCAGAGGCACAGAAAGAATAGCTCTATTATAACAGCACACCACCAATTCACCTCCAAACTCATTATGTTATATGTGACTTGGATCAGTGGCTGACCTCGAGAGATTTAAAAGGACTGGAGGAAAGATTTACTTCAAGGGAACATGAAGTCTGGTGAGCCAAAGCCACTAAGAGAAGGTGGCATCTGTTAAGACCATTTTGTAATTGACTTGACCTTCAGCCACACATTTATTTGCTGGTTCACAAAATAAGAGCTGACTAGTTTAGGGATGTGTGAATAAGCAGGACAACGCAGTCTTTAGGAGGAGCTTTCAGGATGAATTTTCCTCTCACTCTTAGCATTTAACATATCCCCCTAAGCCTGGATGCTCTTTGAAGCAGGATACTTGCTTAATTGGGACTCTTTAATAAAATTTAAGGCTATTTTTTTTTTAAACCAAGAAAGATGAAAAGTTGCCTAGAGGGGAATCTTCAGCACAAGGTATTTAAAGAAATGGTTCTGTGAGGATGCAGATCACTATCTCAGCCTCCACAATTCATTTAATGAAATGAGATTAGCATTTCAATATAACACTTGCTCTCCTCTCTACCTCCTCCTCTCTTTCTTTTTTAACCAAATAGAAAAAAAAATGCAGACCTTAAACAGTAACTTCATGCTTCTGACTGAAGCTTAGTATTCTTTAGTTTTTACAAATGAGAGCTGAAGCTTGTACTAGATAATTAAGTAGCTAGCATTTCCTTTTTGTTATTAACACTGAAATTGAAACTTTAATTGTTCCTCAAGCTTGAGGAAAAATGAGGATGAAGTAGCTAGATACTCATCTGTATATGACATCAAGCCTCTCTAAGAGTCAAATTGCAGTTCAATCTGAGGAAGATTGTAACAAAACTCCCATAGTTCTGTGGACTACCTTCAGAAGCTGTTTAGCTTTAAATGAAAGCTAGATGGCCATATGTCTAGAATACATTAAATATATAATACACAATAGGACATTAACCTACTAATCTAGTGTTTGATAAACTCAAGAATTTGTGACTTTGGAACAAAAGTTCCATCTGAATAATAATTGCTGGGAAAACTGAAAAAAAAAACTTTTGGCAGAAATTAGATATAGATCAACATCTCATACTATATACTAAGATAAGATCAAAATAGGAACATGATTTGGATATAAAAAGGTAATAACATAAGCAAAGTAGGGGAGTATGAAAACTGTACCTGTCGAATCTATGGATAGTAGAAGATTTGTGACCAAAGAAACAGAGAAGATCACTGGCTATAAAATCGATAATTTTGATTTCATTAAATTAAATAAGCTTTGCACATACAAAACCAATGCAGCTAAGATTAAAAGAAAAGCCAGAAATGGGGGAAAAAACTTTAATAGCAAGTTTCTCTGATCAAAGCTTCACTTTTCAAATATGTAAAGAATAGAGTCAAATCTAAAAAATATGAGTCACTTACCATTATGTAAATGGTCAAAGGATATAAATAAACAGTTTTCAGAAATAGAAATCAAAGCTACCTTTGTCATATGAAAAAATAATTTAAAATTATTCTTTAGAGAAGTGCACATTAATACAACTCTAAGGTACCATTTCATAACTATCAGATTGGCTAACATGACAAAAAAATAAAATGATAATTTGGAATTGTGGAAAAATGATCAAACTATTTTGGAGAGCAATAGGGGGCTATGCCCAAAGGGCTATAAAACTGTACATACTCTTTGACTGAATAATATCTTTGATAATTCTGTATCTGAACGAAATCAAAGAAAAAGAAAAAAAGTACCTATATGTACAAAAGTATTTATAATGGCTCTTTTTGTAGCAAGAAATTGGAAATGGAGGGGCTCTCTATGAATTAGGGAATGGCTAAATGAATTGTGTTATGTGATTATAATGGAATACTATTTTACTATAAAAAATGAGGAACATGGTTTCAGAAAAATATGGGAAGACTTACAGGAACTGATGTAAAGTGAAGCAAGCAGAACCAGGAGAACATTGTATACAGTAGCAATAATATTGTATGATGATCAACCATGAATAGATTAAGCTATTCACAGATAGCAACATAGCTGTCAGACATGGAGTCAGGAAAGCTCACCTTCCTGAGTTTAAATCTGACTTCAGACACTTACTAATTATATGAGGACAAGTCATTTCAACGACTATTTGCATTAGTTTCCTCACCTTAATAATGAATTGGAGAAGGAAATGGCAAACTTCTCCAGTATCTCTGACAAGAAAATCTTAAATAGTGTCATGAAGAGTCAGATACTACTGAAATAATTAAACAGCAACAAATAAGAACCAAGAAACACCACTCCACCTCTAACCATATATATTTAACTATGATTATCACTAATTATCATTCCTCATACTTTTATTCTCTTTCGTGCCTATTTGAGGAAATGCAAACCCTTTCCTTATGTTAGCCTTTCAGAAACTAGAACAGAGTTTTTGTGTCTCACTCCAATTTTTTAAATCTTCATTTCCTTCAAACAATGATTATATTAATCTCTATGTTCCTCCTCACCATCCTGTTCTTCCTTCTTTGGACACCTTTCAATATAGCTATATGTCTGTAAAAAATGTGGGGCCACATTATTATAGATGGAAGGTCTTACCTGTTTTAGAAAGTAATGGCCTCACCATCCCTAAATCTGAATGATGGGCTTCTATTAATTCAAATTGAATTTCCATTTGCTTTTAAGGATGTAGCAGTTCACACAAGGGGCTTTAGTCTTTCTTCTTCCATGTACTAGCTACAGGGTCATAGGATCACAGATTTTTGAACTAGAAGAAAACTTAAAAACTTTCTCATCCAAGTCCTTCATTTTACCAACGAGAATGCTACTAGCGAATAGAGAAGAAATGACTCTTTCAGAATCATTTAGGCAGTACTTATTTGAACCCAAGGTGAGTAATTCCTGTGACATTGCTCTTTTGACAATATCACAGCTGTACAACTTTTGCCAAATCATTTCAAACAAGTTTGAACTAAATATTCCCATCTGTGTAATAGACATTTAATTCAATTAGTCACACACTTACTAAACAGAAAGTACATCCAGCAAAGAGATAACATCAAGGATATCCATGTATATACATGATCAGAATAGGAAGAAGGTTGGTGAGACACACATACACAGAAACACAGAAAGAAAGAGAGACAGTCATACAGACACAGAGGTAGAGAGACACACAGAGAAAGAGACAAAGACAGAGACAAAAAGAGACACAGAAAAAGACAAAGAGAGACAAAGAGAGAATCAATATGCAAACCACTTGCTGTCTTATGACCCATATACTTCTAGGTTATTGATAAGCCAGTTGATGCTATTCTGGAGGCTTGATCCAATCCATTCCTCACTAACCTGTCAATATGATTTTCACACAGCTTTCTTTGACCTTCTCGTTCCCCTTGTTATTCAATACAATGACAGCCTATCACCTCCATAACAAATATAAAATGCTCTATTTGGTATTTAAAGTCCTTCAATTTTTGTACTCTTTTGTACCTTTCCTCTGACTCCTCTAATTCTTAACTCTATACTTTTTCACTGGCTAATTTGCATCACTCGAATGCATTACTTATTCATCTTGGGATCCCAAGCTATTTTCAAGACTAATCTCATATCTCAATTCTTCTAAGCAGCCTTTTCTTATAATCCCAGTCCCCTAACTAGTCATACATTCTCTCTGAGAATCACTTCTAATCTCAATATTTATTTTTATATTGTCTTCCCATTTAGAATATAATCTCTTTGAAATTAAGAATCTTGCACAATATCTTACAAAAAGTTGGAGTTTAATAAGAGACTTTAACTCTCTTGACCTATACTATCTCATTGATTAAATGGGTAGTTCATTACTTCCTTAACTAATATGGGGATCCAGATATAATTCTCTTTTTCAACATTCAGCTCAATTCCCACTTTATGGAAGTTCCTTTTATTGGATCCTTCTACCCTTGCCCAATCATTACTGTCTTTTGTCTGAAATTATATTTTAGGTAATTATATATCTTGTATCAAAACAAACAAAAAACAACAACACTGACTTGGAAAATAAATTAGAGATGATTTAAGAATCACTGGACTTCCCTAAAACTTTGATTAACAAATTCCCACTGAATTTCTATATTTCTTTTTAAAAATTATATTTATATTAGTTATCTAAGATCAGTCTTCTCAAATTCTTGCCTCAATCTTCTTTCTCCCCACAATTGAGAACTCAAGAAAAACAAAAGCCATTACAAATATGCATAGTTAATTAAAAGAAATTTCCATAGTGACCTTGTTGAAAATAAAATTTTCTCATTCTACATTCTTAAATTTCCACCTTCCTATCAGGAGGTGAGTATCTTGTTTCATCAACATATTCTGGATTCCTGGTTGGTTATTATGCTGTTAACAATTCAGCACAATTGTGGTCCATCATATTAAATATCATAACTTGTTCAACCATTTTCCAATTTATGGCCACTCACTCATATTCCTGTCCTTTGGCACTTCAAGTGGAACTATAAATATTTTTGCGTATCTTTAGAATTTATTTTCATGAGGACTTAATCAATCTTCTCTATAACCCTCTTTGTTTATCTCTTCATTTTTTTCTTTTAAGTGAAATAGATTTTTGTAAGCAATTCTGGATATGTTTTTATTTTTCCTTTATTTGACAAGTTCAGATGAGAGTGAGGTTATATCAGCCATTCTTCCTTACCCTTTCTCCTTTTTTTATGTATAAATATCTACTTGAAGATCCTTACTATTAGAGATAATTTTCCTTCCCCCACCCCAGTATATTCATCTTGCTCTGTCTTTTCATTCTTTTCTTAAGATCTTTGAGAAATAAGAGAATTTCTTCCAAACATTTCCTGGTTGAACCTTTTCTATTTAGTTTTAGTTAACAGTCTCCCTTTGTTCCTCTCCACAAGACAGCAAGCAATATGATAGAAGTCATACATGTACATGCATTTTAAACATGTTTTCACATTGGCCATGTTGAAAAAGAAAAGTAAAAACAAGAGAAAAACCATGAGGAAAAAAAGTGAAAATAACATGCTTCAATCCACATTTCGTCTTCATAGTTCTTTCTTTGAAAGAACATGACATTTTCCATCCCAAATTCATTGGAATTGTTTTGGATCTCAGCATTGCTGAGAAAGCTAAGTCTACCATAGTTGATTATCACACAGTTCTTGCTTTTTCTATGTACAATTTTCTCCTGGTCCTGCTCATTTTACTTAACGTCAGTTCATCTAAGTCTGTTCATCTTTTTCTGAAATATGCCTGTTCATGCTTTCTTAAATAGTAATATTCCATTACATTCCAATATCACAACTTATTCAGCCATTCCTCAATTGATGGACATTTCTTCAATTTCCAATTCCTTACCACCACTACAAACATTTTTGCACATGTGGATCTTCTTCCCTGTTCTATGATTTCTTTGTGATACACCCCCAATAATGACACTGTTGGATAAAAAGGTATGTGCAATTTTATAGCCCTTTGGGCATAATTTCAAATTTCTTTCCTAAATGACTGAATCAGTTTACAAACCTTGGACTCCCTCTATTAGCTGTGATGATGATAAGGTTTAGAGGAGACATATGTATTATTTCTTCAAAGTTTCTCCGAAACTGTCTTTTCAACAGATCTGCTTGGAAATCCTCTATTGCTATTACCCATTTTTGCTGTGTAAGTATTTTTTTAAGACTATTAATTCAAAGTAGAAGAGTTATAGGATCCCCTTTAAATTGGATTTCTTGCCTTAGTTATTTGTCTGCAGGCTCTGTGAGATGTTAGAAATGAGTTCTTAGTGAAATGGGCAGGATCAGGAGATCATTATATACTTCAACAATACTATATGATGGCCATCTTCAACAATAAGATGAACCAAATCAGTTCCAATAGAGCAGTAATGAATTGAACCAGCTACACCCAACAAAAGAACTCTGGGAGATGACTATGAACCACTATGTAGAATTCCTAATCCCTCTGTTTTTGTCCACCTGCATTTTTTATTTCCTTCACAGGCTAAGTGTACACTATTTCAAAGTCTGATTCTTTTTGTACAGCAAAATAATTATGACATGTATACATATATTGTATTTAATTTATACTTTAAAATATTTAACATGTATTGGTCAACTTGCCATCTGGGGGAAGGAATGGGAAGAAGGAGGGGAAAAATTGGAGCAAAAGGTTTTGCAATTGTGAATTAAAAAAAAAAAAGAGTTCTTATGCTGAACTTAGGATATGAATTACATTAATGCTACTAGTAGTTTGTAAGTTTTCTTCTTTCTGATACACTGCTTATAGTTTCCCTACCTAGCAAAGATACAGCAAGAGCTCTGGCAGTATCTACTTTTGAAAAGAAATTTCAGAGTTTTTCAGGGCTACTCTTTTAAGTCTGTGGAACCTGACAAATTTTTTTTTTCTCCTGATGAATATCAGTAGTGATTGCTATAATGTTGTGGTCAAATTTCTTTATCCTGAAGTCATAGTCCAACAGTATGTGAAAGAGGGAGAGGGGTAAGACAATGAGCATGGGTTTTATTGAAACCTCTTACCACGTGGTGTCAAATACCGAATCTGCTATTGTCACTAGAGTGAGAAACAAATGAGGGGTGTTGAGTCAGCTCAGGGATGAGCATCAATTTATGGGGTTTTATTTTGTCTTGTTTTGAACTTCTTTTGGATCCTACATACCCTAAACCACGGTAACAACTGAAATTGCTTTCTATTTAGGATATAATTTTTGTTTTGATGACATTAGAGAGGTCATGGGGATCATAAAAAAATAATCTAGTTTTCTTTCTTGCTGCTCACATGACCTAGAAATCTAATCATATCTTTTAAAATGTAATTTCAATGTTCTCTCGTGTTTCTGCCTTCACATTGAAATTGCTGAGATTCAAGGTATAGATTGATTTAAATTGGAGAAGATTCATAAAGGATTTTCTAGAATTCCTTAATCATTCACAGTATATGATGACACATAAGCTTCAATCTTTATGGGGATCTTCTGCTTATATTTATCACAAGCACTATGAGGCCAGATAACCGAATGTCTTATGAAATTATTTCTGTGAAGAAGAGACATTTAATGGTATAGCAGATAGAGTTCTGGGATTGTAATAAGAAAGACCTGAATTCAAATCTTACCTCACACATTTACTTATGAACTTAGAAAAATCACAACTTCTGTTTGCCTCAGTTTTTGCAAATGAAAAATGGAAATGATGATGAAATCTATCTTGAAGTGTCATTTTAAGCATCAAATGAGATAATATCTATAAAAGGGCTTAGTACAATTCCTGGCATATAGTAGATGTTGTATAAATATTACTCACTTATGGAAGTATTATGAAAATCACTTTATTAATTCTTGTATTTTTCTCCAGAAAAATACTGTAAACCATCCTTTCACTTAGTTATAACTCCCTAATGTTTTCTTATTTCATATAGTAAAATTGTCAACATTAACATGATTTAATTCCCACTGTGAAATATCAACCTATTAGTCTTTTGACAAAGATTTCTAGTACTAACAGCTAGTTCAATGTTTACAGACTCAAAAACTATAATTTTTAGCACCTTCTTTCCTCTTACCGGCCATTTTATCACCATTACTGTAGAAGTAGAAGGGAATACTAACATTTGACGTTTTTCTTTATTTTACGGATTTCCATGATAAAATGATTCATCATCTGATGTCCAATCTTCTTATAATAAGGATTCTTAATAGTCTATAAGTCTTTGGCTTATTAATTTTAAAAATAAAAGCTATATATGATAATTATATTGAACATAATTAAATATTATTAATTCCATGATTTATAAAATTTATAATTTATAAAATTATGTCCATAATTAAGTGAATTCACATACAGAAAATGGTCTTTTCTTGTACTTAAGAACATTTCCAATTTGGTAGGATCAGAAAGAGCCCATGATCTCTTGGCGTGGCCTTTAAGAATTCAAGCTGCCTCCACACCACAATGAATCATTAGTGGATTTCTTTGGTAGAGAACATTTTATTTGTATGATATTCATAATATATACCATGTAATTTAACACTTTACTATATACTGCCTTTCTTTGTGTGTATTTATCTTATCTTAAATAGACTGTAATTTTTTTAAAGGAAGAAGACTATGCAATTTACCTATGCCCTCTACAATGACAAGGGCAAAATAGGAATCCAGTAAAGAGATGGTTGATTGGTTTAGGGATCATTTTGGATTGTTTTTTTCCCATACAGGATTAATCTATGAAATATAGGTCAGAAACATTGAAGACCATAAAAAAAGAGGACCTATACAGAGTTGAATTATATTTTGTTGTATGTTCAAGAATATGGTTTTGTATATCTTGACTGCATATCCAAGTAAAATAAAAGTCTTTCAACTTATGTATGGTTTTGTTTGTTCACTTAAATTTTTCAATTTTTTAGATTGTATCAGTGAGTCAGGGGTATTTCCATTGCCTATATTTTTTAGAGACACTGAAACAGAAGTTACTGACAATTTATTAGAATTGCATGAATAAAGTAGTTTTCAAGAAGATATAATAGTTAAGGTCATATTAGTAGCACTGTATTAGATAGTTAATTAATTTAAATTTTAAGAGAACAAGTCAAAACAACCAGAAACAACAGGTAAGTTACAAAAGAAGGGCTCTGGTCTCTACAGGCTCACCCATATGCTTAAGATAGGGAAAATCCAGGACCCTGGAGAGCTTCTTGGGACAACCCTCTTATCCTTCGGGAAGTCTACTAGAGTTCAAATCTTCATGTCTCAAAGATTCAGTTCTACATATTATTCGTTATTTTCTTGTCACTTGTCTATGGAAGATCAAGGCTATTTGTAGTGAATTTCTTAAGTTTCTCTCCTTGAAACACTCTAGTACCCTTACCAATCTCATCCTTTCCTTCAGATTCAAACCATGTATTGGCTTTCCTCCTCAACAAAGAAAACCTTGTGCTCTTAATCCCATCATCTGCCATGTTCTCTGAGAACCATTTTTATCTTTTCTCTGATTCATGTTAAATTTATTCATTTCTACTGATTTCTCCTATTCATGTTTCTCCAACCTAAAAACAAAACAGGCATTCAAAGCAAAAATCTCATCTTAACTCTCTTATGCCTGCAAGTTATCATTTTATTTCTCTCACCATTTTCAATACCAGACTTTTAGTCAGAGTGACCTACACTCAATATTTCTTTGTTTATTTCTTAAACCCCTAAAATCTGAATGCCATTCCCACCACTCTATAGAAAAAAGATGTTTAAAGATCACCATGTATCTCTTATCATTAATCTTTTTTTGTCCTCATCCTCTTTGACTCTGATTATAGAACATAATATTGTTGTTTACCACTTCCCTTTCAATGACTTTTTTTAATCTCATGGATTTTTTCTAAATTTCTGACCATTCTTTATTTACTTTTTATTTTTTGGATGGACCCTCATATGAAACTTGCCTTTTAGGGCATGTTTTACTTGATGTCTAGACATTTTCAATTTTCCTAAATTTGCCCATATTTATTGTAGCTAATTACTTAGCAGTTAGTAAGGATTCCAACAATATGTAAGAAAATTATATATGATATATGATATATGATATATATATATCTATATATATATATACCTATATATATATCTATATATATATATCTGTTGTGCCTTAATCTCTATCCGTAAGTCCAATTTTACATATTTTTAAAACAGTGAGTTGAACATCTCTGGCAGCTAGGTGATATATTGGGATTAAAAAGCTGGGCATGAAGCTAGAAAGACCTGCTTTCAAAACTAGGTTTAAACACTTACTAACTGTGGGATATAAAGCAAGTCACTCACCTTCTATTTTCCTTTGTTTCCTCAACTGTAAAATGGAGATAATAATTTACCTTGCAAGGTTATTGGAAGGATTAAATGAGATAATATATTTAAAGTACTTAATATAGTGCTTATTCTATAGTACATAGTAGATAATATATAAATGCTTTTTTCCTTCTTCCATCCCTACGGAAATGAATTGGCAATATAAAAACTTAATAGATCCAAAAAATATCAGTCTTCTTTTAATTTTCTGTTTCTGTTGGTGGTGTCATCAGTTTTACAATGCTCTACACTCATAATTTGAGGCTCATTTTTGATTTTTCTCTTTCTCTCTTAAAAGGCATATAGAAATGAAGTAACTTTCCCGTGATGACATAACTAATGAGTGCAAGAGGTGGGATTTAGACCTAAGTATTTTAGACTATGAGTTTAACAGTGTGGTTTAATAGAAAGATCACTGGACTTGTATTCCAGAAGACATAGGTTTGAATTGTGCCTCTGATCTTCAAATAGTTCAGTAACCCTGTGAAAAGTTATTTAATTTATCTGAGTTATTTCATCTGCAAAATGAGGGGGTTGGATTATATGACTCTTAAAGTTCCTTCTATCTCTACTTCTATGATCCTATAATCCCTCATTCAAACAATTGTCAAGTTTTCTTAATTCTAGC
Source organism: Antechinus flavipes (assembly GCF_016432865.1). Classification (NCBI taxonomy): domain Eukaryota; kingdom Metazoa; phylum Chordata; class Mammalia; order Dasyuromorphia; family Dasyuridae; genus Antechinus; species Antechinus flavipes. The sequence goes on from NC_067399.1 coordinate 405,172,389, forward strand.
TACTCAATATTTCCTTTCCACATTTGGCTCTTTCTTTCCATTCTCATTTCATCAACTTTATCATAAGCCCTCATTGCTCCTCCCATAATCTATTTTACTTATAACTGATTTTTCTATCTCTAATCAATCACTTCTCTATTATCTTCTTGATCCTACTGCTTAAGTAATCTTCCTTATACAGATATCTGATAATATCAATCACTTATTGCACTTAGCACTGCTTCTTCAAGATTTAGTTTCAGTTAAATTAAGGCAATTCTTGTCAAACATTGTCCACCTTCTTTCTCATCCTAACCTTCACATTGTAGATGCTCTCTCTATTACTTGAAACTTTTTTTCTCATTTTCATTTCTGTTTTAATCTCTGCTTTCCCCTAAGGTTTGATTTAGTTGTTACCTGCCCAAGAATATGTTCTTTCCACATGTGTGAAAATGTTTGTGGCAGTCCTGTTTATAATGGCAAGGAAATGGAAATTGAGTGGATGCCTCTCAGTTGGAAATGGTTCGAATAAGTTATAGTATATGAACATAAAGATATGTTATAGTTCTATAAGAAATGATGAGCAGACTGATTTCAGAAAAAACTAGAAAGACTTAAATGAACTGATGCTAAGTGAAGTGAGCAGAATGAAGAAAAAATTGTATAGTAACAACAAGATTATGTGATTATTAACTATAATGGATTTGGTTCTTTTCAACAATGAAGCTATTCAAAGCAAAACAAAGATGGCAGAGAGTAGACAGGACTTTGTCTGACCTCTTTCTGACTTTCCTCAGGATCAATACTAGATCAAGATTCTGAATTGATTTTGGCATGACAAAACTGACAAATATTTGGAGTGTAACAAATTTCCAACAGAAGATATCTTGGAAGGACTTCAGGAAAAGTCTATCTCAAATGGGCAAGGGGGGGATGCAGTCCATTATAGGCCCAATGCAGGGAGGCCTGGGGTGGAGAGAGGAATCTAGTGAGAGGCTCTTAGCCAAAACACAGTAGCATTGGCTACTTTGTCCTAATTCAGAAGATCAGTGGATCAGCAGACTAACTGTGAGACCTCCAATACAACTATAAAATATAAATAGTTAGCCCCTGAACCATAGCAAAACAGGCAGGTCTTGATCAAGCCCACCCAGTGGCAGAAAAAGAGCCTGCAGTAATACCAGTCCTACTTTGTAGTGGAAACTAAGGACAATCTTCCCTAGGCCCCAGAAGCAGACCTCAACCTTTAAAAATGACCAAAAAAGAGCTCTAAACATAGATAGCTATTATGGAGAAAGGGAAGAAAAGAACTCAAACCTTAAGGGTACTAAAGGCAAAATGCAGCCTCAAAATGGGATATGACTGGTCTCAAACTCAAAAGGCTCTCTTGGAAGAATTCAAAAAGGATCTTAAAAAGAGTCAAGAAAAATGGGGAAAGGAAATGAATGCTATGTAGAAAAGTTTAGAAAAGGAGATGCAGAAATTGATTAAAGAAAACCACTTCTTAGAAATCAATTTGGCAAAATGTAAAAAAGAAAACAACTTGAAAAACAGAATTGGTGAAATGGAAAAAAATCCAATGAACAAAATGAACTTTAAAAGTACAATTGACCAAATGTAAAAGAGCTAAAAAAGCTAACTAAAGAAAATAATTCACTACAAAAATTAGAATTGGACAAATGGAGGTGAATTATTTAATGAAATATCAAGAATCAGTCAAACAAAAGCCCCCAAATAAAAAGAAAATAGAAGAAAATGTAAAATATCTCATAGGAAAAACAACTGACCTGGAAAATAGATCCAGGAGAAACAATATAAGAATTATTGGACTACCTGAAAACCATGATGAAAAAAGAGTCTGTCCAACATCTTTCAAGAAATCATCAAGAAAAGCTTCCCTGATATTCCAGAACCAGAAGGTAAAATCCCATTGAAAGAATCCACTGATCAACTTCTGAAAGAAACCAGCCAAATGAAAACTCCAAGGATTATTGTAGCTAAATTCCAGAATTATCAAATCAAGACGAAAATATTGCAAGCAGCCAGAAAGAAACCATTCGAATATTGAAAAAGCACAATTAGGATTACCTAGGACTTAGAAGCATCTACTATAAAGGACTGAAGGACTTTGAATATGATATTTTGATGGGCAAAGGAGCTTGGACTACAGCCAGGAATCAACTACCCAGCAAAAACTAAGCATTATCTTTCAGGGAAAAAGATGGACATTCAATGAAATAGGGGATTTTTAATTATTTTTGATAAAAAGACCAGAGCTGAGCAGAAAATTTGATCTTCAAATACAGAACTCGAGATATGTGATGATACAAAAAAGAAATTTGGGATGGAAAAGGGATTGTACTGAAAAAAGAGAAAAGGGAAGGTGAATTGGGGTAAATTACATTGCATGAAGAGGCAAAAAAGACCTATTACAGTTAAGGGAAAAAGGGAAGGAGGGTGGGCATTGTTGAACCTTAATCTCATTGGATTTGGTTCAAAGAGGGAATATTCTACATATTTATTTTGATAAAGAAACTTGTTTCACTCTATAGGAAGTAGGAGGTGAACAAGAAAAGGAAAGTGGAAGACTATTAGAAGGTAGAAGTAGAGGGTAAAGAAATAAGAAAAGGGGTAGAGGCTGAAAAAAGGAGGGCAGAGTGGAGGAGGTGGTGGTCAGAAGCAAAACACTGATGATGAGGGAAAGGGGAAAGGAAAAAGAAATGTATAATTTTGGGAAAATGGGATAGCAGGAAATACCGAATTAGTAATTTTGATTGTGAATATGAATGGGATGAACTGCCTCATAAAACAGAAGCAGATAGCAGACTAGATTAAGGTACAGAATTCTGCAATATGTTGTTTACAAGAAACACATTTGAAGCCGTGTAATATATACATAGTGAAGGTAAAAGGCTGGAGCAAAATCTATTATGCTTCAGCTGAAGTAAAAAAAAAAAAAATCAGGGATAACAATGAGGTGATTTAAAGCACTTCCAATAGACTTGTGATTGAAAGTGCCATCTGCATCCAGAGAGAGAACTATGGAGACTAAATGTGGATCAAAGCCTAGTATTTTCACCTTTTGTTGCTGTTTGTTTGCTTGGTTTCCTTTTCTTTCTCATGTTTTCCTTCTTTTCATCTGACTGTTTTGTACAGGATGATGAATTTAGAAATGTTTAGAAAAATTGCACATATTAGATTGCTTACTATCTTGGGATGGGAAGGGGGAGGAGAGGGAGAAAAATTTGGAACATAAGGTTATGTAAGGTGAATGTTGAAAACTATCTTTGAGTGTATTTGGAAAAATAAAATTGATTTAAAAAGAGATCACTATTAAAAAGAAAGCCTAAAGACAACTGAAAATAAACATCAAATGCTGATTTAAAATTTTCAATAGCGGGGCAGCTAGATAACAAAATGAATAGAGCCCTCACCATGGAGTCAGGAGAATGTGAGTTCAAATCCAACTTCAGACATTTAATACATATTAGCTGTGATCCTGGAAAAGTCAGGTAACCCCCAATTCACTAAGCAAAAAAACAAATAAAATCCCCCACAAAACAAATCAAAATTTGAACAGCAACAACAAAAAATTATGTACATGATCCTTTAAACTGAAAGTGATCCCTCACCACATTTCAATACTTTGCCTAAAAGTGTCTTTATATTTAACTCACTGTCCCTCATATCATAATTATTAATACATTTCTTACTTTCCCAAAGTTAAATTTTAAACTCTTTAAAAGCTGAGTATATGCGGTATCTATCTTTATATCCTCTATGTCTAGTACAGTGATTGCATATAATAGGCATTTAATATTGAAATTAAATGAAGAATTTTTTGTTCATAAACTTCCTCACATGAAATTTCTAGTTTGTAAGAGATTCTGACTATTTTTTGTAAGTGTCCATAGTCTCTAGGAAATCACCTTAATATACTCAAGAGCTTTTGGTCTCTGCATCAGATGAGGGCCATATCACCCTATAGGGATTTGACTCCAGAAGGCCTTTTTATTTCAGTGTGAGAAGAGGGGGAGGAAGGAAGCTGGTCCCTCCTCCTTATCATTAGATGCTTTATTCTTCAGTTATATGATTTCTTTTGAGAAAACATCTTTTACTAGAACCAAACATATTTCAAAAAGCAAAATATTCTGTATCATTATGGGTTCTCCAAAGAGAGAGATTCATATAGTTTTCTAACATTCAGCTAAATATAGTTTTGTTCTCTTGTAAAGCCCTTGGTTCTGCTGTAAAAGCAATGCACAGGGAATTTCGAGGCTCAAATAAAAATGAGATGAACTTCTACTTAGTAAGAGAGTCCCTGCAGATAAATTTTTAAAGTATACCAGTCTGCAAAAATGTATAGTGTTCTGTACATATTAGGTATTTAATTATTTTTTTCTCATTTGAGTGAATAAATGTAGGAAAATGTTCACTAGACTTTTGAGAGGTAGCAAGGTACAATGGAAAGACCTCTGGGCTTAGCATTAATAATAGAAATAGCCAACATTTGTACAAAGTTTGAAGGTTTGCAAAGCACTCTATGCATTACCTCATTTAATTCTCACAACCATATAAGAGATTTCTATTTTACGGATGAAAAAACTGAGCTGACAGAGGTTGAATAAATTTCCTGGGGTCCTTGGAGTGAGGGAGAGACACAAGCCTCCTTTGTATCTACTATGTATGAGAAACTCTTCTAAATAGTTTACAGATATTTCATTTCATCTTTGTAACAATTCTCTAAGGTAGGTTTTGTTACTTTCTCCATGTTGCAATGGAGGAACCTGAGGCAGAAAGATAAGTTTGAGTCACCCAGTTTCATATAGTTAGTAAAGGTCTGAGGCTGGATTTGATCTCAGGATCAAATCTCTGGATTTGGATCTTGATGCAATTCTAGCCCTCTGTTTACTGTGCTGTCATGTCTAGGATTAAATCCTGGCTCTGCCACATTAAACCAATGGCAAGTTACTTCTCCTGTATAATTTCGTTTCTGAAATGATTAGGTAAAACTCATTTTGTGAAGAGAATTCAATAAAGTATTGTGGAAATAAGATTTTGTTATTATTTCTCTTACCTGGTATATTGTGATAAAGCATTCCTTGGTTTTAAAAATTGGGAGTCTGAAAAGTCAGACAAGTCCCTTTTA